>NC_090266.1:904978231-905300453 GCF_040414725.1 Anabrus simplex
ATAAATCGTTGTCCATAACTCTTAAGACTTCCCTTATTAGGCTTTTTGAAGATAATCAACAGATACAAGCACAGGAAAAGAAGACAATCGAAATGAGCTCTGACGATAGATAGCACCACACTCAAAAGCGAGAAGTCGCTGAAAATCAGTCTAGCCAACTCCGTATATCGGTGTCTAGCTCCTGGTAGCTACCCAGCGCTTGCGCGGAGGTGTTTGGACGCAACGCAAAGTACCAGCTGCTTTACACCCCCAGGTAGTTTACCTCCCGGGCAGCTATCAGCCACTTTACCAGCAGATGGTAGAACCGGCCCTTAAGGAGACTAAGAAGACAAGACAGGCAGTATCAGCTGGTTACTGATTTTGAAAGAGGGCGTGTAATAGGGTTACTGTCCGGCTCCATGGATAAATGGTTAGCGTGCTGGACTTTGGTTACAGGGGTCCCGGGTTCGGTTCCCGGCAGGGTCGGGAATTTTAACCATCATTTGTGTTAATTTCTCTGCCGCGGGGGCTGGGTGTATGTGTTGTCTTTATCATCATTATTTCATCCTCATCACGACGCGAAGGTCGTCTACGGGTATCAACTCAAAAGACCTGCACCTGGCGAGCCGAACCCGTCCTGGGATCTCCCGGCACTAAAAGCCATGCGTCATTTCATTATAGGGTTACTAGAAGGTGAAAGTTCTTTCCGCGATATTGCAGAAAGACTTGGCAGGGATGTACCGACAGTGCACTGGTGCTGGCAACAATGGTCAAGGGAAGTCCCTGTCACAATAAGGCACGGTCCACTACCGAGAGGGAAAAGAACATCGCACTCTCCGCATGGCCGTGGTGGATCGTACTGTAACTGCAGCCGCCATTAGAGCTTCAGTTGTCACCACAGTGACACAGCGAGCTGTAACAAATCGATTGCTTGAGGGACAGCTCCGAGCAAGACGTACTGTTGCGTTCACGACACTAACTCCGAAACATTGCCTTCTGCTACTTCAGTGGTGCCAAGCTAGTGATCATCGAAGGCCGGAGTGGAGATCTGTTGTGTTCTCAGGTGAGAGCCTTGTCTGTCTTGGTGCCATTGGCATCTGTGATGGCCGTAGAGTGATAAGAAGGAAGTTGGGCGAGCGCTTGGAACCAAGCTGTCTGGGGCGTCGACACAACGGACCTACACCGAAGTTATGGTCTGAGAAGCGATTTTCTTTGACAACAGGGATACACTCGTCGTTTTCCCAAGAACCTTAGCGGCGGATTTGTACGTCAGACTGATGATCGAACCCGTTGAGCTGCCATTCATTCGCAGTATTCACGGGATGTTTTCCAACAAGATAACGCTCATCCTCATACCGCTGCTGTCACACAACGTGTTCTACATAGTGTCGACCAATTGCCTTAGCCTGCGAGATCACCAGACATTTCGCCCATTGAACAAATATGGGAAATTATAGGATGACAAATCCAGCGTCATCCAATACCAGCATTGACCGTTGCTGATTTGACTGACAAAGTGAAACAAGCATGGAACTCCATCCCACAAAATGACATACGGCACTTGTACGACTCATTGCATGCACTTACATTTGCATGCTAGCATTCAAAATCGTGGTGACTACAGTGCTTATTATTGTACCATCATGTCACATGTCTTCTCGCGCCTACTTGAACCTGTGACCTGGAGACTGGAAACCTGTGTCCTAGACAATTGCTTAGCCTAAATTGCATTCCTCTAAACTAACATTTTCTTGGTATTGGGATTTCTTTTACCACCAGTGTATCTTCGCGTATCACAATAAATTAGTATTTAAGGTAAAGAGAGAAGACACTGAAGTCTAAACTATATTTACGCAGTGAGGCAGTAGTTGCCAGTCCCGTGGTGTAGGAGTAGCGTGCCTGCCTCCTACTCGGAGGCCCACTCAGCCTACGTGATTAGAATTGAGGAGCTATCTGACGGTGAGATAGCGGCCGCGGTTTAGAAAGCCAAGAATAACGGCCGAGAGGATCCGTCATGCTGATCACATGACACCTCGTCATCTGCAGGCCTTCGGGCTGAGCAGCGGTCAAGGCCCTTCAAGGGCTCTAGTACCATGGTGTAAAGAGGTAGTAATTACGGGAAAGTTCTGAAAATTAATTAATTAATTAATTCTCAAATATATTCTAAAATACTTGTCCTATAGATGAATTCTATTCGTATATCACCACAGTTGTATAAAATGAAATTCTCGACCATATGTGCAGAACAAAATTTTTCAATTTTTATTTCTTGTGTTCTGCCGCTGTATGTTAATCTTGCTGTAGTATCCTTTGAAACAAGGAGACAAGGAATAGTAAATATTGATCTTTTATGCTTATTTTAGTCGTAGCTGAAATGTTACTTGTATATGTTGCCTGTCTCAAAGCGGCTCGTGAGCAAACGCCTGATTGAAGCTCGATTTAAGAGAGTTACACTTGCTACAGAAAGTATTGGCACACTCCATGTTGTTGTACTATTGGGAGCGATGAACGACAATGTAACATGCAAGATATACACGTACACGGAGATACGGTAGGTACACAATATTACGTACGATATTATGCAGGGACACGAGCAACGAGCGATTTCTAAAGGAAAATACAGTATTAGAACCGCCAAATAATTATTGGCACAGTGGAGCCCTCGTACACTTCGGTGGTGTAAACAGCATGGAACACAAGGTCATGTACCTGCATCATCACTAAAGGCTTGTTTACCAGTCAGTCTGACGGTAGAGATGGTAGTGCTCAGTACTGTCAATATGGGACCAAAGAAAGGAGAACATTCGTCTGCCGTTCGAGAGAACGTTGTGTTACTGCACTCACAAGGGAGAAGTTACAGAGAGATCGGTAGAATGCTTACTATCAGATTCGCCACTGTGTGGTCTATTATACACAAATATAAGGAGCATGCATCTACAGAAAACAAAGTCCGATCAGGTCGCCCACGAATACTCACACAACGAGAGAGACGGCGCATCGTACGTTTAGTCCAAAAAGATTAGACAAGGAGTGCTGCCTCGTTAGCTGCGGACGTCGCTACGTCATCTAACAAGACGGAAAAATGCACAGACAGTACGGAATGTCTTGCATAGTGCCGATATACATGGCAGGTCCCCACGAGAAAACTCGGAGGTAAATAGGATGAAACGCCTTGCGTTTGCCAAGGAATATTGTGCAAAACCGCTGGAATTCTGGGGCACTGTCATATTCTTAGACGAGTCGAGGTTCAACCTGTTTGGTTCTGACGGACGAAAGAAGGTGTGCCGAAAAGCTAACACCGAATTACACCAACAACACACAGCGCCAACAGTAAAGCATGGTGGTGGACATGTTATGGTTTGAGAGTGCATGGCATCCTCGGGAGTTGGAAAGCTGGCCTTTATTGAAGGACATATGGATCAGTACAAATACATTGGTGTGTTGCGGGATAAGTTATCCAACAGTGTACACCTGCTCGGCTTGGATGGGGTCTTTCTTTTCCAACAGGATAACGACCTCAAACACAACGTTTTAAAAACTCGAGAGTGGTTACTGTATAATGCCCCCAGACGATTTCTTACTCCACCACAGAGCTCCGATTTGAATCCCATCAAGCATTTGTGAGAATATCTTGGAAGTGAAAAGGCCAAGCGCTGTGCGTCTGGTAAAGAAGAACTGAAGATGGTTCTACAAGGTGGATGGTCGGCAATTGCACCTGAAATTACGAAGTTTGTGCATTCAATGCCGAAATGTCTGGAGGATGTCATTCGTGTTAATGGCTTGCATACACGATACTGAAACGTACGAACACCTACAGTAGTGTACTGTGCCAATACTTGTTTTTGCAATGTTAAAGTGGATGTCCTTGTGTAAGCACATATTTCTTTTGTGTTATTGTTGTGATGGCAGTGCATTGCAGTTTGGTTGTACATTATATTAAGGGCTAAACATGTTATTTTCTTTCAGGCCTCCTGTATACACATATTTTGGAAAACATAGAATTCTATGAGCGGGTAATGTACGATTTACATTCCAAAGAAAAACGTGGACAAAATGTGTCCAATGAAATGGAAACGATTAAACAGACCATCTTACGACTAAAAGAACAAAATTTACAACGTCTTCAACAACACGTTAAAAGATCTTCCCTCTCGGAAAAGGAAAGGATGTCTTTACGCCACATAGCAAAGATGCGCTAATCTGCCAATCGACCATTTATACACCAGTGGATAGACTCTGAAGGGAACATTCTTAACTCCAAAGATGAGTTGCTTCGCGAGGGTGAACGATAATCCCACGAAATGTTTGTAGAAGATGACGTGTCTGACATAGGTGTGCAAAACATGCTTTACCTTGTAGAAAAATACGTCGATGAAGATGATCGTTCCTTCCTCACGAGACCCATCACCAATGAGGAATTAGAAGAGGTTCTCAAGAAAGCTGCTCCTAATAAGACGCCAGGAATGGATGGCTTCCCTTATGAGTGGTATATATGCTTCTTGTCTCTGATTGTAGATGACCTTACCCAATTTCTTAACTACGCATTCCGTGAAGGATTTACTCCCGCATTTACGGAAGGCATTATTATAATGATGCCTAAGAAAGTAAGCTGCCGATATGAGTCGGATTATAGACCAATAACCATCTTAAATCCTGATTATAAGTTATTTGCTAAAGTAATAGCTAATAGAATAAAACAGATTATTCCTACACTGATTGGTACTGGGCAAACGAGTGGGGTTCGAGGTAGGACTATTATGCATAATTTTGTCGGCAGTCCGTGACTTAATTCTATATTATTCTGTTTTTTTTCTGAAGAGCGTGCTGTAATTCCAAACATACATTCTAGCAAAGCTTTTGACAGGATTTCACACAATTATCTTTTGAGAATCCCACGTCATATTCGGTTTCCTGAACAACTTGTAACGGACTTGAAGTGCATGTACCTTTCGGCTACATCACGGCTGTTGATCAACGGCCATTTGTCACGTCGAATTCCAATTAATAGGTCTGTACGTCAAGGATGTCCACTGTCAATGTTGCTCTTTATCTTAACCATGGAACCACTTATCCGGAGACTGGACAGCACTCTGAATGGTTTTAGTTTAAATACTGAACACTTTACGTTGCGTGATTATGGCGATGACCTATCAGACGTGCGTCGTGTGTTGGTGGAATTTTCAACTGCGTCAGGGGCAAAGGTAAACTTTGAAAAGTCATCCATGCTCCTATTAGGATCTGCGTGACGCACTATTTGTGCAGAAGAGATCGGTATTCCTCCGACCAACAAGTGCAAAATCTTGGGTATCACGTTCTGTAAGAACATACTCGAGACAATAGAACTAAATTGTAATTCTCTATTGAACAGGATTCGCTTTCAGTTTTCAGAAAATCTCGCAAGGAGGCTAAATTTATTTCGAAAAAACTTGATTTATTAACACTTACGCCTTATCTAAAAATATGGTACATCGCACAAATACTACCTGCTCCACATGTTATCTGTCAACGCATAGAAATTTCAACTGGCAACCTTCTTTGGAAAGGCTTACGGTAAAGAGTGCGAAGAAAACAGTTAAACTTAAAGGAACATCTTGGGGGACTGGGACTGATATGTAGTTCCCTCTTCGTCAAACACGTCATCAAGGCAATGCATATGAGGGGAGTATCCTTCGATTTTAAATTCAGTCAACTAAGAGAAGATCCCAATTACCGAAGAACCCGTGAATTCAAATATTGTAACAAGAGAGCACTAGCAGTTATTGAACAGCTTCTGCGTGACCAAGTCAGACGCCTCCTTTGATCAAGTTAAGCAGCTCTACAACGTCCTGCCTCAAAATAGAAACTTCGAGCCGAACATTCAATTAAAACACCCCACCAGGAAATGGAACTAATCTGTAAAAATACATACAATCAATGGCTACCCATAGAATGGCGAGTGTCGGTATACAGCTATCTAAATGAGATCATCCGTACTGGTGAAAAACTAAAAATATATGAGCAGCTAGTTGATGACAGATGCTCTCTATGTGATTATACAGATACTTTGGTTCACCGGATTACTACGTGCCTAAATGCTGCTGTCATATGGAAATGGACGTTGAAAGTTATCAAAAAATACAGTATACAGAGTCTGATAATTCTCTCCAACAAGAGATTCTGCAACTTGACGTTCCACAACGATCGAACAAGAAAAGGAACGCAGTCCTATGGTTCCTAGCCACTGCCATTCATTATAACCTTTGTGGATGTAAGCAACCAATGTTCCTCACACTCACTGGCTTTCTGGATCATATGAGAAAGGAACGATGGAGACATTTCCGATATCGACAGCTTGATGCAGCCTTTAGTCGCCAACTATATCACTTTTGATCTTCATCAACATAATGGATGTCCTGCAGTCGTGGTAGGCTACATTTGGTACATATATTTCAGTGGCTAACTAGAATACTAGAGACATAGAAAGTCAATTCAGTGAGGGAACATTCCAGATATAAGGTGACCAAATTCCACAGAAAAAGTTTCCTTTTAGTCACCGAACTGTATGGCATACTTGTAATTATGAGTGTTATAGAACATCTTTGTAAGTTTTTGTTTCCAAAATATTTGGTTGAAATTATGCTTACAAATATCTAATCCAATTGTATAACAAATATAAAAAGTACAATTATTCTTAAAAAGAAAATAGAAATTTATTTGATACTTTCCTGCTTTTCGTTTATTATTATTATTACTATTGTTGCTTTCATTTAATACGAATATTACCATTTTGTACATTATATACATAGTGGTTTATTATTATTGTTTCAATTATCACTATCTCTATTTTTGCTCTTAATTTATATTATTCTCATTTCCCCATCAGATACACTATTGCATTTGTAGCCGTTTGTTGTTACTTATTTGTATTATCATGTTATTTTCTACTTTGTATGTTGTACATTGTAAATAATGTGGTTAGAGAAAAGGCGTTAGTTAACTTTCTCTTCTATCTTGTCATCTATCTCTGAATCATATGTATATTTTGATAACTATAAGTAGTTGACAAACTGCTCATTCACGGTATTAATAGTTTACTCACTAAGGAGCTTGTCTTTTCACAGACGGCCCGCCATTTACCTCTATCACATACATGCCCAACCAGTCGAAGACAGGTGTGATAGCAAGTGGCAAACCTACCAAACATAATTTACATACACGGTATTACAATCTAATAATAATGATGATGATGATATTAATAAGAATGACACCAGTAATAATAATAATAATAATAATAATAATAATAATAATAATAATAATAATAATAATAATAATAATAATAATAATAATAATAATAATAGCTGGAACAGAATGTCAGTATTTCTAACCTACGTACCACACTAATGCAATCATACATCCTATCGTACATCACTAGTCACAGGAAACAGTCAGCGGTATTCAGCAGGTTATCTCTGCTTGCAGTCTTACATTTTGGGAGCGTCTTAGAATTCCTGACAGCAGCTGGAAGCGAATTCCGTACTCATGACCTAGTAACAACGAAGGATCTACTGTACATGGAAGAGCGGTTGTCGGGAATAGCGAGGGAGGCGCCGGATCGGCAGTTAGAATTGTGGAATGAAAAGACAGGTGTGGGCTTTATTTACGTAGTAGTTTATGGGACGTAAAGAAATAATTATATTATTATTATTATTATTATTATTATTATTATTATTATTATTATTATTATTATTGTTAGAAAATTTTTTCCGTGGTTTCCCATTTTCACACCAAGCAAATGCTGGGGCTATACCGTAATTAATGCCACGGTCGCTTCCTTCCGGCTCCTAGGCCTTTCCTCTCCCATCGTCGCCATGAGACCTACCTGTGTCGGTGTGACGTAAGTCGAATTGTAAAAAATACGTATTATTATTGTTACGGAGTTATCCGTGGTAGTTAGAGGTGAAAGAAGGTGCGGGCAGGAATAGGTCTCAACTTACGAAATTAAAGTTAATTTAAAACGTTAACAAAGGTTATATTTTCTTTTCAAAATCAACAAATGACAACAAATAACAAAGATGTAACAGGTACCAAGTAGCAGGTTAACAATTTAAGAATTTACAGAGCCCCAAGATTAATTTCTGAGCTCTCAGCTCACCGCCACAATAGATAAGGGCAGGAAAACCCCTAAGTACGAGGAGCATTTGCTCCTAATTACTAAGTTAAGAGGAAAAGAGCAGACCCGCTCTCAATTTTACAAGCCTATCAAAGGCTACAACAACCTTCATTCCTAACTGCCCTTAAGGCACACATACAGTGAAACGGGGGTATCTTGTACCCAACCTACAGGGCCTTCACATGAAGAAAACAAACACTGGGTTAATTAAATGGCCCAACACACCAACTTGACTGGAGGCGTAGCTTGCGCTCCTACATGAAACTTCTTAAAACCTAGGTGGCACTCGGCCAGTTATACAGGGGCTAATCCCATACTATGGAGGTGACACGATAAGAAAACTTTATTACCTTACGAAGAGAAGAAAAACGGTTATGAAAACGTAGTCACCTCAAAACAATATGAGTGGGAGCTCGAGAGGGTTAGGCACTCTCTATCCCAATTCGTAGTTAAAGAGACGAAATTTTACCAAATGTCTATTACATTTTAACCCTTTCCCGCCCGCATTTTCACTCCGTTTATCCCCAGGTTTCAACCTATTATTTAGCAAAAACTGAAACAGACCGTATTGTTTCAGAAAAAGTTAAATACAGTAAAAACTATTGATCACAATGAATTCAAATTTTCAATAACATTAGAAAATATACCATCACATCCATTTCTCTGTTTATTGAGTCATAATGTGTTTTTCACCCCCACCCCCCGCCTACTCGTGATACTCGACACAGAGACAGTCTGCATTTGTCACATTCCCATGTTGTCCGAATCCCTCAAAACCAATAATCACGTGATTTTGGAAGTGGAATGATGCCCATGTATATAAGATTTTATTTCATCTGGGCAAGGGTCTCCCCATTCTGTTTTTATCTTACCGGAATGCGACTGTTTGAAGGCTGCAGTGTTATATGCGCAATAGGCTATGTCACTGAATAGTTTTTCTCCTCCTAACATACGTAAAAAACAATCTCTTCCCCCTAATACTCTCTCCGAATTACGCGCAGGTTCAACATCATCCATTTAAACATTCGGAGTAACGAAACGTAATATTTGTGTTACCTGAATTGCCGTGGCATCGCCATCAGGTCCGATTTATCGACATTCGTTTTCATTCATATCACTGTTATCACTAAAATTATCTTCGTTGATACATTATTCACTCATTAAAAATTCACCTGCACCCCTACTCAAGGATTCTTTGTCACTTTTTTCGCCCATATGCAGCTCAGTTTCAATATACGCGATATTCAATCCTGCCATGTTTACGAACGAAACAGCTGACCCGCGCTCGCGGAAGTTCAAGACCGTTGCCTAGGCAACGTCAAGACAGATTATCTCTCTTCCTTTATTCCCTAAGACTTGTAGATTGTACTGCGTGTTCATAAATGCCTTATAAACACTTCACTGATGAGAAAAATAAAAAACTATCGCACAGATCGCAGACGAATGCAGATAATGCAGCCGGGCGCTTTCGGGCGCTAAGAACCGGAAGGCTAAATGAACAGTCGGGCGCTTTCGGGCGCTAAGGGCCGGAAAGGGTTAAAGATAGGTTACATGAGAAAAGTTTCAAACCTGCCCCGAGGGTTAAACTGCTGAGCTAGCAAGAAATAAAATTATTAAACGGCCATCACCTTGTGGATGAACTGCTGCCCGAAGAAAGAGGCGCTTCCCGCCCCCTGCTATATATGTTCACACACTGCGAAAGATGTTACTGAAGTGGCTCCGAGACAAGAAAATCAGCAGTTTATATACCCTCGTGGAACATTCGAGGCCTTTCATGAATGAAAACAACCCGCCCATAAACTTTTATTGGTCGGCTAAAGATTACAAGTCAAAACTGAAGAAGACATCTAGGATTGGTGGAAAATTAATTACAGAAATTACTGATTGGTCAAATTCAAAACTGGCGGAGAGAGAAGGGTTATACTACCAACCCAAAAAATGAATGAAAAAAATTAAAAAAGAACAAACTTATGAATACCTAATTTCTTCAAAAAAAAGTTCCTTCACTTCGCACTAGGGTGCACGATTATAGTTCTTAAGTAGTGCCATCTAGAAGAGAATGTCCACACCTCTTGCTACAGAGCAAAACAAATACAAATCGAAATAGACATAGTTCAAAACACTTCAAAATTGACAGTAGAGACATCTTCCGAGAAACCATTGATTTAATACAGATTTTAAAGTTCAGAGTTTCTCCTGTAGAGAGGTTTCAACTGGCGCAATATTTGAATTAGCGGCGTGGAGGTGTACCGCCCGGTACAGACCCCCCCCCAAAAAAAATTCCTTCCAAGGGGGTGACACAGGAGAAAACAAAAAATTTGTTTAAAAAAAGTCCCAGTTCTTCTGATGAGTTGCAAAAATTAGAAGAGAGAAATCTAATTTTGCAGTAGTCGAAGGTCTCAGAAGGTATTTGATATAAGTGGGATTAAATAAAATCCGGTTTTGGAATTTCGTAGTAGTAGCTGTTGATGAAAGGTCTCTATGGTTGTAGTAGTTGAATTCCAAAGGAAAACTTTAATTCTTGGAAGAAGAGAATTTTTTTTTCTAAGTCCACCAGATGTTGATGTTTAATCCAAAAACGTAGTAATTGTGGATATGGCATGTCCACGTAGCTGCATAAGTACATTAGTTGCCGATTACTTTGACGGCAAGACCGGCCGCCGCTGCTTGTGTCCAGAGGAGGCCGCTCGGGCCCCTCAAGTACCCTGAGATACACCTCTCCCGCTACTATGAGAGGGGTAGTGGTGGTGAAGCACGCAGCACACGCGACGATTGTTTACAGTCAGCAGGCAGTTTGCAGGTGGTGCGCCGCACATCAGCCTTGGCGGGGAGGAGGGCTCCGGCTCGCCGTACACTGGTTGACCTCACCGGAGTAGAGCGGGCCCGTACTCCACCACAGTGGCGGTACGGCGCCGCACGGCTGCGGGGGCACTGAAACATTAAGATCTCGGCGGCAGAATTTTGTTGGACCATAATGATTTTCGGGTACAGTCTTTGTGGTGAGGCAGAGGGGCCAGCAGCGTGGAAGTTTTATTTCATTTTAATTAGCCACTGGTGTGTTTGAGCGGGAGACTGGAGTTTGGTAATGGCCTAGGTGGACAGGACAGCAGTTCAACTGACGGGGGAGTTTGTACAATGAATATTTAAATACAAAGAACATGATTCAAAGGGCAGAAGGCCTCAACATGAAACCCAAAATATAACCTTCAGATTTCTTTCAAAAGGTAAAAAAAATAAAAACCAGCTAAGTTAGCGCGGAAATTACACAGGTTTCACCTGCGACAGGTGAACCCTAAAGATCCTCTCGGTGTCTGGATTGCTTAATAATAAAGTAACGGGTGTGAGGAAATCGAGAATAATACACGGCCCATGAAATCTGGGGGCAAGCTTGCCCGCGGGAACAAAAAATTCTTGACCATTACTTGGTCGCCTACATTCAAATCGGTGGGTCTCCGTCCACGATCATATCTTTCCCTAACCTTTTCATGAGACACTTTAAGATTGGCTTTAGCCTTCTTCCAAAGATATTTAATGTTCTCCGGATCTATTGTCTCAGGTAGAATATCACTAAGAGACCAAAGGTTAGAGAGCGGCGTGTTGGGAACAAACTTGAACATCAAGGAAGCTGGAGTAAACTTATGAGATTCATGAACCGCCGAATTCAAAGCAAAAGCTAACCAATGCGGGGACGTGTACCACCTAGAATGATCTTCATGATGATATGCAATCAGCGCCGACCTCAGATTACGATTGACCCGTTCAGCCAGAGATGGTTGAGGATAGTAAGCAGAAGTTGTTACATGAGAGATAGATAGATCGAAACAAAACTAACGAAAGAGATTGGATGTGAAAGCTTTCGCATTATCGGACACAATATATTGACATGGACCAAAAGAAGCAAAGATAGAACTTAAACAGGAAATAGTGGACTGAGCGGTAGCCAGCTTAATCGGAAATAACCACGAAAATCTTGTGAAGCCATCTACACACACAAGGATGAACTTGTTGGCATTCCCCTTTGATTGGGAGAAGGGTCCGAGGTAGTCGATATACAGACGTTCCATTGGGCGCGATGCATGATGAGAAGACAATAGGCCTACCTTAGTGGACATGGTGGGTTTACTAAGCAAGCAAGATTTACAAGCTTTAACTAGTTCACGAATTTCACCGTCCATACCTTTCCAAATGAACATCTCCCGGATCTTTTCACGGGTTTTGAAGATACCTAAATGCCCCCCTAATGGGGTCTCATGATAGTACTTTAAGATCATGGGCACAAGAACGGCTGGAACCACCACCTTCATCTTATTATCATGCCTCGACGGGCAACATAAAACACCATTCCTCAGCACATAAGGGACAACATGTTCCCCAGAAGAAAGGGTTTCCATGATAGGGGCCAGCGTCGGATCTTCGCGTTGATATTTCTCAAGATCCCTAAACAACATGGGAGCATCGGTTAGAATGGCATTAACCTCAGGTAGCATGGACTCGGGAGGTGAAGAACTATCATCCAGTTCATGCGTCTCTACATCATTGGAAAACATGCGGCTTAGTCCGTCTGCCACAACATTTTCAGTACCTCTGATATGCCTAACGTCAAATTGGAAAGCAGAAATTCGGATGTGCCACCGGGCTATACGACCAGTACGACGCGGCCTACCTAAGACCCAGCATAAGGCTTGGTTATCAGTCTCCAAGTCGAACTTGACATGTTCCAGATAAAGGCGGAACTTTTCTAGCGCAAACAAGACAGCCAAACCCTCGAGTTCATAGATAGAATACTTGGCTTCTTGAGCCGAAAGTGTCCTATATGCGTAGGCGATGGGTCGCCTCCCTAGTTCAGTCTCTTGAAGAAGGACTGCTGCCACCGCCGACGACGACGCGTCGGTTTGGACGATGAATTTCTTCGAGAAATCCGGCATAGCCAGAACAGGGTCATTACACAGAGCTAATTTGAGATCTTCAAAAGCGGCTTGTTGAGAAGGTCCCCACTCAAATTTGACGCCTTTCCTACGTGGTAAGTTCAAGGGCGCCGCTCTATTGGCGAAATTTGGAATAAATTTTCTGAAGAAATTCACCATACCAATGAACCTAGCAATACCTTTGATGTCCTTGGGAGTCTTGAAATCACGGATGGCCTGTGTTCTAGAGTGATCCACTGCAACACCATCGGGCGACACAATATGTCCTAGGAATGACATGAAAGGCTTAGCGAAGGCGACCTTAGACAACTTCACAGTTAACCCAGCCTTACGAAGGCGATTGAGAACTTCTCTCAGATGATCTAGGTGTTCTTCGAAGGTCTCCGAAAATACGACATCATCAAGATAGTGGTACAAGTACTCAAACTTGATGTCGGAGAAGACCCTATCTAGCAGTCTCGTAAGCACAGCTGCTCCCGTGGGGAGCCCGAAAGGCACGCGGTTGTATTCATACAAATTCCAATCAGTGGCGAAAGCAGTCAGGTGTTTAGATTCCTCTGCTAACGGTATCTGATTATAAGCCTGGTTAAGATCTAAGATGGTAAAGAACTTAGCCTTACGAAACCATGAAAAACAAGAGTGAGGGTCAGGAAGGGGCACAGATTGTAACACCACCTTCCGATTGAGAGTCCTATAATCAATCACAGGCCTGAAGCCACCTTGCAGTTTCGGAACAAGGAAAATAGGCGATGAATACGCCGACTTAGAGGGCCGAATAATGCCATCCTTCAACATCTGATCAATGATCTCCTTCAAAGCCTTCATTTTAGGTGGAGATAGCCTGTAAGGTGGAAAACGGACAGGAATCGAATCCGTAACCTCGATCTTGTATTCGATAAGGTCAGTAACACCAAGATTATCAGAAAACACCTCTGGAAATGACTGACACAACTTACGAATACCATCAGCCTGCTCCTTAGGAAGATGTCTAAGATCTAACAACATCTCATCCTGGGTAGGCGAAACAGATGAGCATGACACCGAACTACATTAAAGTAAAGGGATTTTACAATTAGAAGCAAATTTGAATGTGCACGACTTGCTCTGAAGATCGAGCACTAGACCAGTATGGGACATGAAGTCGGCTCCCAATATAATGGGGCAAGACAAGTGCTTTGCTACAAACAATTTAACTTTCCAAGTAAATTTAGAAATACAAATTTTGGCATTTAAGGAGCCTAAAATTTCTAATGGAGAAGAATTAGCCGAAACATATTGAACCGAAGACGAGCAATAGTCAGGAAGTTTACAAACAGATTTCAATTTCGAATACCACTCGGCCGAAATAATTGAACAAACACTGCCTGAATCTAAAAGAGCAGTTACGGGCTCATTATTCAATTCAATTTTGAGAAATGGAACCGGTGCAGGGGTATCAGCCGCAATCCTAAGACATTCTTTGGGACCTTCAAAAGATACATTTGAAGACTGAGTTTTCCCTGAAATTTCGAGATGTTTACTTGGGGCTGAGCCTCGGGAAGATTGGTTCGCCAACTCAGCCGAAGCCACTAGTCACTTATTATTATTGGCCTTGGTGGAAGTTGCACCAGAAGTTGAGCAGGAGGGGGTGCTGCTAGCATTAGGGCAGTTCTTGGCAATATGTGAAAACGCGCCGCATTTAAAGCAGCCTTGGGATGAACCTGCTCTATTATTTGTCCTACTAGATTTGATCAATGGACATTTATTGCGAAGATGGTCAGGCGACCCGCAAGCGTAACATTTGCGGGGTGTGACGGGTCGGCGAGGTGGAGGCCGAAAACTGCTAGAGGATGGAGGAGGTTCTTTCGCGACACGCAAGGTATCGGCGTATCTAACTCCTTCGGCTGAGACAGCCATAGCCTCTAACTCGGCGAAAGTTTGCGGACGCGACGCAAAACACAAGTATGATCTGTAAGGTGGTGAAATTCCTTCCACAATAGCCTGTACAATTTGATCTTCAGGGAAGTGTAGAGCAAATACCCTAGTGTAGAATTTGATGTTTTTTATGAAGTCTGCCAGGTTTTCATCAAGTCGCTGCACTCTATAATAGTACTTTTGAATTAGAGATGACCTAGCTCGAGCTGGAATAAAATTAGCTAACAGATGGGTGTGGAAGTCTTCTATGTATGACTGTTCAGCAATTTCCCTAACTATCTTGTCTGAGAGAACACCAATTGCATAGGGATAAAGGATCTGCAAAATTTGACACGGAGAAAGAGAAAAAACCAGGGCATGATTCTGAAACTCAACTAAAAACCTTAAGAATGAAATTACGTCACTGGTAGAGTTAACAGAAAACTTAGAAATACCTCTGAGCAACATTGCTAACGGATGGGGCAAACTGCTGAAACCCGGGGACGTAGTAGGAAGGGGCCTAAGTGGCGGAGAAGCAGATTCAGAAGGAGCATTATTTAACACGAAGGGTGGAATGGACGTGCGACGATCGGACACAGTTTCTAATAGGGCGGATGTTCGTTGGGTACCCTCCCCAGTACTACCTCCTTCCTCTTTAGAGGAATCCTCCCCACTTACGATGTTTACAACCATAGGCTGGTCGGTTTTTGGAATAGCAGATCCTGATAAGAAATGAATAACTTTACTAGACATTTTAGACAGGTTTTCAGCAACAGCACTAGCTTCCTTACCCTGAAGGTCATTTAACTTCAAGGACAATAGATCACATACCCTATTATAAAAGTGGTACAATCTGGCCTGTACTCTTTTGAGTTGATTAGGAGATGGATCACTTACTTCAAAAAAACTAACTACATATGCTAGCTCAGTAGCATTATCAGTGATCGTGGAGAGAGCGTCATCGATCTCTTTTTCTCCCAAAGTCGGGATGGTAATAGGCAAATCAAGGGAATCTTTTAACTTATTGGTGTCTATCGCAACCGTGCCTCCAGATTGAACATTCCTGATCGTTAATTCATAGATCAATTCTTCCTTGCGCAAATAGCCGGGATGGAGGACGTCGCGAGAGCCGGACATGATGGCAGAAAACTTTTAGAAAAATAAAAAAATTCCAGCAACTGAGAAATTGTTCGAGTTCGAAACGAAAACAATGTTTAGCAATCAAAAGGGGCTAAATTGAGACCCATTCAACCACGCTTTGCTACCACTTGTTACGGAGTTATCCGTGGTAGTTAGAGATGAAAGAAGGTGCGGGCGGGAATAGGTCTCAACTTACGAAATTAAAGTTAATTTAAAACGTTAACAAAGGTTATATTTTCTTTTCAAAATCAACAAATGACAACAAATAACAAAGATGTAACAGGTACCAAGTAGCAGGTTAACAATTTAAGAATTTACAGAGCCCCAAGATTAATTTCTGAGCTCTCAGCTCACCACCACAATAGCTAAAGGGCAGGAAAACCCCTAAGTACGAGGAGCATTTGCTCCTAATTACCAAGTTAAGAGGAAAAGAGCAGACCCGCTCTCAATTTTACAAGCCTATCAAAGGCTACAACAACCTTCATTCCTAACTGCCCTTAAGGCACACATACAGTGAAACGGGGGTATCTTGTACCCAACCTACAGAGCCTTCACAAACACTGGGTTAATTAAATGGCCCAACACACCAACTTGACTGGAGGCGTAGCTTGCGCTCCTACATGAAACTTCTTAAAACCTAGGTGGCACTCGGCCAGTTATACAGGGGCTAATCCCATACTATGGAGGTGACACGATAAGAAAACTTTATTACCTTACGAAGAGAATAAAAACGGTTATGAAAACGTAGTCACCTCAAAACAATATGAGTGGGAGCTCGAGAGGGTTAGACACTCTCTATCCCAATTCGTAGTTAAAGAGACGAAATTTTACCAAATGTCTATTACATTTTAAATATAGGTTACATGAGAAGAGTTTCGAACCTGCCCCGAGGGTTAAACTGCTGAGCTAGCAAGAAATAAAATTATTAAACGGCCATTACCTTGTGGATGAACTGCTGCCCGAAGAAAGAGGCGCTTCCCGCCCCCCTGCTATATATGTTCACACACTGCGAAAGATGTTACTGAAGTGGCTCCGAGACAAGAAAATCAGCAGTTTATATACCCTCGTGGAACATTCGAGACCTTTCATGAATGAAAACAACACGCCCATAAACTTTTATTGGTCGGCTGAAGATTACAAGTCAAAACTGAAGAAGACATCTAGGATTGGTGGAAAATTAATTACAGAAATTACTGATTGGTCAAATTCAAAACTGGCGGAAAGAGAGGGGTTATACTGCCAACCCAAAAAATGAATGAAAGAAATTTAACAAAGAACAAACTTATGAATACCTAATTTCTTCAAAAAAAAAGTTCCTTCACTTCGCACTAGGGTGCACGATTATAGTTCTTAAGTAGTGCCATCTAGAAGAGAATGTCCACACTTCTTGCTACAGAGCAAACAAATACAAGTCGAAATAGACATAGTTCAAAACACTTCAAAATTTACAGTAGAGACATCTTCCGAGAAACAATTGATTTAATACAGATTTTAAAGTTCAGAGTTTCTCCTGTAGAGAGCTTTCAACTGGCGCAATATTTGAATTAGCGGCGTGGAGGTGTGCCGCCCGGTACAATTATTATTATTATTATTATTATTATTATTATTATTATTATTATTATTATTATTATTATTATTATTATTATTATTATTATTATTATTATTCAATACTGCTTGGAACCTAACAAGCTACGACAGTGTATCGGAAGACGAGCTACGGCTTAACCACCTGTGCTTGTCACTATTTTTCATGGCTTCTTTAAACATTTACATTGCAGTCCTTCTTAAGTGCCTATTTTATAAATTATGCCCACACAGCGTGAACAATGACGCTGAATAGTGAAGTGAAGTATTAATAGCTCTATGTTTCAGGTGTGGGGGATGTGGAGCGTTGTGTCGCCACCCCCTGACGGTGCTGCCCCTTCCTCGCGCTCCAAACACAGCGCCACGCTGCTTGGCGGGCACGTCTACCTACTCGGAGGGCGCAACGGCAATCTGCCCCTAAAGGACCTGTGGCGTTATAGCTTGGGTAAGTGCCCACATTTTCCTCATTAAGGTTGAACGATCGAGGAGAGACTTGAATAACGGAAGTGGCCGGAATTATTTGGTACGGCAGAAACCGGACAATATCACAAAGTTTTTTCCTGCTATTTGCTCTACGTCGCGCCGACACAGATATGTCTTGTGGCGACGATGGGACAGGAAAGGCCTAGGAATGGGAAGGAATCGACCGTGGCCTGGTGTGAAAATGGGAAACCACGGAAAATCATTTTCAGGGCTGCCGACAGTGGGGTTCGAACCCACTGTCTCCCGATTACTGAATACTGGCCGGACTTAAACACCAAGTTTAATGTAATAAGGACACCTAATCTTTAAATTAATTATTTCTTTTCCTAGTGGCTTAACGTCACGCTAAGACTTCGAAGATTTTCGACAATGCAAGAATGGGAAAAGGTTAGGAATGGGAAGGTTGCGGCTATAGCATTAATTAAGGTACATGCCCAGCATTTGCCTGATGTGAAAATGGGAAAGCACAGAACCCATGTTCAGGTATACCGATGGTGGGATTCCAACCTAGCATCTTTTGAATGCAAGCTCACAACTACCCGACCATAACCGCATCGCCAACTCGCCCTGCAAAATGTATTTCGAATGTCATCTGGAGTATTTGAGGATAAATGTTTGGAATATCAGAAGTATTTGAAATTATTATATAAAATGGTTATAATTGCACTATGCAGGAATAAACCACCTGGTCTATTTCCATAAACCAAGCAAGTTTTAAGCTTGCATTCGAGAGATGATAGATTTGAAACCCACCACGGGCAGCTCTGAAGACGATTTTGCGTTCCTTCCCATCTCCACACTAGGTGAATGCTGGGACTGAACTTTAATTAAGGCCAATGCCACTTCCTTGCTAGTCCTAGCCCTACCGGGCGAGTTGGCCGTGCGCGTAGAGGTGCGCGGCTGTGAGCTTGCATCCGGGAGATAGTAGGTTCGAATCCCACTATCGGCAGCCCTGAAAATGGTTTTCCGTGGTTTCCCATTTTCACACCAGGCAAATGCTGGGGCTGTACCTTAATTAAGGCCACGGCCGCTTCCTTCCAACTCCTAGGCCTTCCCTATCCCATCGTCGCCATAAGACCTATCTGTGTCGGCGCGACGTAAAGCCCCTAGCAAAAAAAAAAAGTCCTAGCCCTTTTCTGTTCTATCGTCGCCGAAAATATATCTGAGTTAATTCCACGTTAAACCCCTATCAAAATATTTCCATAGCTGGCTTCGCCAGTTCTATGATTGTTCTTCTTATTCCTGACATTTTTCCGAATTGAGTAGGGTCGAAACATGGTGTGGATTTGTCTCATTTTTATGTTCGGATGCTCTTCCTCACGCCAATCGTACGTAGATGGACGTGATCACAATTGCAATTTCTCACTTATTTATTTTTTGCTAGTAGGTTAACATTTTTGTCAACTTCCTACATGGATCCTGACCTTTGCTCTTATTGCTCCCTTGTGTTAGTAGAGGTCTTGGTGCCTTCAGTTTCTCTGACCGGCTCCCTGACTACCATGTCCAGGACCAGGTTGAAAAGTATGCCTCCCCTTGCCTCAATCCTGTTGATGGTTGAAGTCGCTCAGATACATTGCGTGTTTGGGTAGTGGTTAGTAGTTTGGTATGGTGTATGTAGATGAACAGAAGTGAATCAAGACAAGCCAGAGGCACTTGCTATACACAGCTAAAATGCGCAGTCAGAAATCGAAACTGGAGCCCACAGGACAGAAGTCCAGTACGTTGTTAGACCCCGTAAAACGACAATAATCGAAATTAAGTTGAAATTGTTTCTGATAGTGCATCATTCTTTAAGTAATACTTTCAGTAAAAAGAGCAGAAAATTTGTATACAGTGTGGTCGTAAACAATGTGAACCTGGTACACCCTATGTACGTTTATTTGTTTGTATTTGCTAGTGGCTTTACGGCGCACCGACACAGATAGGTTTATGGCGACGATGGGATAGGAAAGTCCTAGGAGTTGGAAGGAAGCGCCCGTGGCCTTAATTAAGGTACAGCCCCAGCATTTGCCTGGTGTGAAAATCATCCTCTGGGCTGCCGACAGTGGGATTCGAACCCACTATCTCCTGGATGTAAGTTCACAGCCGCGCGTGCCTAACCGCACGGCCAACTCACCCGGTCCTATGTACGTTAGAGGGTTGGCCGTACTGATAAATAATTTGAAAAAGTAATTAGATTTCGCGCCAGAGTCATTTCATCAGCTTGATGAAGTTAGCCAATCACATCGATCGCTTCGAGGGCGAATTCAATTGAGCTTTGCGAGGCGGTGTTCTCGAGAAATCAGCCGGTGTTACCGTAGCGAGATCCTGTCAGTATTCAAATCCCTCCCTCGGGAGAGTTTTTTCTTCGATTGGTTCTCTTATGCCGTTCTTAAACCACGTGCAGATTATCAGCACCTACGATATGTACTTTTCAGCTGTATTTCTCATTTACTTATTTTTTGCTAGTAGTTGAACATTTTTGTTCTGACTTCTGATGTGTCAACATTCCACATGGATACTGACCTTTGCTCCTACTGCTCCCTTGTGTTAGTAGAGGTCTTGGTGCCTTCAGTTTCTCTGACCGGCTCCCTGACTACCATGTCCAGGACCAGGATGAAAAGTATGCCTCTCCTTGCCTCAATCCTATTGATGGTTGAAGTCGCTCAGATACATTATTTTGGAAGTTGATTCTGCTGTTCATATACTCCACAGCTGTTTTTACAATTTGCTCTCGATGAAACCTAACATATATTGAGAACTGATGTATGTAAACGGCAGAGCATATAATAATAATAATAATAATAATAATAATAATAATAATAATAATAATAATAATAATAATAATAATACGAGGGCAGATCAGAAAATAAGTTGCACTTCCCAGTTATGGCCATTTATTACACCACCTATACAACAGCAACACGACTATAAAGACATACACTGTAACGTCACTTTTCCACATAGTTTCCAAGAGACTTCAAACATTTCTGCGAATGCACAACCAACTTGTCGATGCCGGATGCATAGAAATTTCCTCCAGCGTTCTGAAACCACTCGGAGACAGCGGCCTTCACCTCCTCATCGGTCTGGAAATGTCGACCACCGAGGTCCGTTTTGAGCTTACCGAACAGATGAAAGTCACATGGCGCTAGGTCGGGACTGCAGGGTGGATGTTGCCAGACCTCCCGCTTGAAATGCTGCAGCAGTTCTCTCGTTTGGCGGACCCTGTGAAGTGTTGCGTTATCGTGCAACAAAATCACACCGGCTCACAATTTCCCCCAGCGCTTCTCTTTAATCGCTTTACGCAACCGGTGCAACGTTTGACAATACGACGCCGCGTTGATCGTCGTTTCTTTCGGCATGAATTCCACGTGCAGCAAACCCTCCATGTCAAAGAACACTGTCGCCATAACCTTACCGGCTGAAGGATGAACCTTGGCCTTCTTTCGTTGTGGTGATGAGGGGTGCACCCATTCCATTGATGTTCGCTTCGTTTCGGGGGTGAAGTGGTGGACCCACGTTTTGTCGCCTGTGACGATTCGCCGCAGATACCCGTTACCGTCTGCGGCATAGCGTTGCAAAAATGCCAAAAAGGATTGGAAACGTTGTCCCTTGTGCTCATCGGTGAGAAGACGTGGGACCCATCTTTGACACAGCTTACGATATCCAAGGTCCTCGTGAACAATGGCGAACACACTGCCATATGACATGTTCAGCTGCGTCGTGATTTCTCTTAGTTTAATTACCGGTTCTCTCTAATGATCGCATTCACACTGTTGACCTTTGCATGGGTCCTGGACGTTGCGGGCCCGCCTTCACGATGGTTGTCCGTGATATCCGTGCGTCCGACTTCGAATTGCTGACACCACTTTACGATACCTCGCCGGGAAATGGCCCGCTTCCCACACACAGCACTAATTTCACGATGAATGTCCGTGCAATTCTTCCTTTTGGCCCATAGGAATCGGATTGTCGCACGCACCTCATATTTGGAGTGAACGTCCAGTTGACGCGCCATTGCATTTGACCGCTATTCACACAATACTAGACGAGACACCACAGCGACCTGCCTGACAGGCGTGTGGGCAGTGTCTGTCCATTTCTCCGCTGTGCCCATGTTTGCGACACACAGCGCGCTGCTGCGACGCGTTAGTGCAACTACCCTTTTGATCCACCTACGTAATAATAATAACAATAAAAATAATTTTACGTCCCTTTAACTATATTATTTTATGGTTTTCGGTGAAGCCAGGTTGCCGAAATTTCGTCCCAAAGGAGTCATTCTACGTGCCAGTGAATCCTCCAACACGAGGTTGACGTATTTGAGCACCTTCAAATACCACCGAACTGAGCCAAGATCGAACTCGAGAAGTTGATCGCAAAAGACCAGTGCTCTACCTTCTGAGCTACTATTCCCGGCGACGCAGTATGTTTCAGTTTTCATATAAAGAGACCAATTTCTACGCACACCATCTCCACGCCTCACCAGGGATATCAAATCTTCAATTCTTCTAATAATACCTGACTGCATAGCTGCTTCTTGTTCTCAACATTGGCGAAGTCGGTAATGTAAGATTCCTTAATAAGAGAGATTCGCGGCAGTAGATATATCGGCAGGTTAAGCAGTCCCTTTCTCAGACTTTATTTTTGGCATTCCATTAAAGTCTACAGCAATCGAGGCAATGTTTTTATTTCTTTTCAATATTATTTACGTCGCACCGGCACAGATAGGTCTTATGGCGATGATGAGACAGGAAAGGCCCAGGAGTGGGAAGGAAGCGGCCGTAGCCTCAACGAAGATACAGTCCCACCATTTGACTGGTGTAAAAATAAGAAACCATGGAAAACCATCTTCAGGGAAGCCGACAGTGGGGTTCGAACCCATTATCTCCCGAATGCCAGCTCGCAGCTGTGCGCCCCTAAACGCATGGCCAACTCCCCGGGTAGCAATGTTAAAAACTATCATCCTCATCATCATCATCGAGTGATGCACAGTAAGTAAAAACCAATTCATTACTTACAAGAACTAGAAAACGAGAGCAAATGCTTTTAACTACGTTACCATTTTTATTTCTCCCTATGCCCTTCACACCTAATCCCCACGATCTTGTGGGTTAGTTTTCAAGAAATGTGGCGCGCTAACGAGCCTCTTCTCGCATTGTGTATTCTCTTTGTATCTGTTGCTGTGTCCGACTCGTTGGCTGAACGGTCAGCGTACTGGCCTTCGGTTCAGAAGGTCCCGGGTTCGATTCCCGGCCGGGTCGGGGATTTTAATCTTAATTGGCTAATTCCAATGGCACGGGGGCTGGGTGTATGTGGTGTCTTCATCATCATTTCATCCTCATCATGACACGCAGGTCGCCTACGGGTGTCAAATAGAAAGACCTGCACCTGGCGAGCCGAACCCGTCCTGGGATATCCCGGCACTAAAAGCCATACGACATTTCATCTGTTGCTGTGGTTGGCCAGCAGGTGCCAGGCCTAGAATTTGTCGATACAAAAATAGAACCAAAACTCAATGTGTTAAGTGTGAGTCTATTTGCTACTCTCCAAGGAAACAAAAAACCAAACCAAACCCCATCGCACTACAGCCCTTGGAGGGCCTTGGCCTACCAAGCGACCGCTGCTCAGCCCGAAGGCCTGCAGATTACGAGGTGTCGTGTGGTCAGCACGCCGAATCCTCTCGGCCGTTATTCTTGGCTTTCTAGACCGGGGCCGCCATCTCACCGTCAGATAGCTCCTCAATTCTAATCACGTAGGGTGAGTGGACCTCGAACCAGCCCTCAGGTCTAGGTAAAAATACCTGACCTGGCCGGGAATCGAACCCGTGGCCTCCGGGTAAGAGGCAGGCACGCTACCCCTACACCACGGGGCCGGCCTCCAAGGAAATACATTGTTTAAATACATTCCACACATGTGTGTTATGTTGATAAATGATCTGCTAGAAACAGATTGAATGAAACTCGTGATTCTTTCTTCATACAAATTGCTCCAAATATGTTTTAAAATGTCAGCAGTATCATTTGTTGTCATTAATGTGTATTTTCTCCTTCCTAAGAATGAATTATGATCCATTTAACCCATTATATTTTTTGTATGAGGTAATGGGAAAACTTATTCAATAAACACCTATAGTTCTATTAAAACAACTTGGATGTTCTGACAGCTCGCAGCGGCGTAGCTTCACATAGCAGTTACGATGACAACCAGTACACACCTCCCGTTTAAGCCAATCCCAGGTCGCGCGCTTTTTCCTTCCCTTCCTTCTGTGTCCAAAGCTCCCTGAGGCGGCTGGTCTGAGTTCTATGTTGCAATTAGTATTATATAGCACATGGCCCGGGTTAACAGTGGCTGTTTTTGAGTGATATCATCATTATCTGATTTATGGGTTTTTGAAATAAGCTAAACATTTATAGAGCAACTGTGTTTGTGTTAATAAATAAATGTATCGTTATCAAGACTGTGTATATCATTTCAGTTTATTATAAATCTTGTAGTGAAAATGACAAAATGAAAATCCACAGCCTGTTTCCAGTCATTCAACCGGGTCAGGAATGGAATGAATGAAGCCCCATCTAGCGGCGAGAATAGGAATTGTGCCGATTGCCGAAGCCTATCGCACTCCTCTGGGGCAATGATTAATGACTGACAGATGGAAAGAAATTATATTGGAGAGTGTTGCTGGAATTAAAAATGACAGGGAAAACCGGAATACCCGGAGAAAAACCTGTCCCGCCTCCACTTTGTTCAGCATAAATCTCAGATGGAGTGACCGGGATTAGAACCATGGAAACCAGCGGTGAGATGCCGGCGCGCTATCATCTGAGCCACGGAGGCTCTTATCTTGTAGTATAGCGTAATTTTTAATGTAATCCTTGTATTTATTGAACTGCTCATTAAAGCGGACGGGCTTCGATGCTTGGAATTTTGGACAAAACACGTGAGATTTTAGAAATATAGAATCATGTGCTATGGTTGGAATGCTTTAGCTGTTTTCTTCTGCTTCGGATTTCAGCCGATTGATTTTGTTTCTTTGTTCAAAGAAAAGCACGCTGTTAGATATTTCGCCCATCCTCACAGGATCTGAACCCAGAATATTGATCAGGCCAATCTAATTATTATTGGTGACGATGTCAACGGATATTTCAACGATAAGGCATGTTGGGTTGTCAGGCGGAGGCTGGTTTGGACCTCAACAGCTCCGCCATCAGCCGTCATAGGTGGCCCAGGCGTCACTGAAGAAACGTACAAGGGAAATGAGGAGTGAGGTAGTTTCCCGTTGCTTTCCATTCTTAGCCAGAAGTTGGTATTACATTTCAGTCTGCCAAGCCCACTGAAATGCCCGCACCAACCGACCATATGAACAATATTTTCACACCATTCATAACAGGGACTGGCTGCATAAGTAATGGTGTTACTTGAATCACTCATACCTCGTCATTTTTTTGTATTTTCACAGCCAAGAATGTGACTGAGACAGGTCAATGAATGTAACAAATTTGTTCTAGCCAACACCAGAAGACACAGTGCATTGTAAACACTACGTTCTGCCGGTAAAGGCATTCTACGATAATACAAATATGAATACAGGTACTCCATTCATACGTGCCATTCTGCTGCTGAAATATGCCTAAAAATTGAAACCAATCGTCCCGAGATACATTTATAGAAGCCGGGGAGGAAAGGGAGTGAGGAGAATGTCTTACGATATTTGAGCCGATAATAATACTGCTGAGCCACGTCAGAAAAATATTAACAATAAGTAATATTTCGTAAACGCTCTCATGATTCCTGTACATGGATGTTTTCCACAGCACCTAGCGCAGAGCGATAGGGGTTGACTGTGTTTGTAGAAACATCAGCCGGAACATATGGCAATGCAGCGCTCCAGCACCCCTTTGCTCGGCACCAGGTGCTGTAAGCTCTCAAAACACGCAGGTTGCTGCTGGTACCATTCCAGAATACAAATGGCATATATATAAATTTTGTTTCCAGACATTTTATCCCAAATTGCATAAGTGCAGAAATAATGCAACAAAAAGTCCAGGTCCGAAGAGGTAAGAACCGGTGGCATTCGGAATTCCTTTGTCTGTCTGATAATTAATGCACGCAGTTATATTCTCTTTTCGGTGGTTGAACACAATAGTGCAGTATATTAGTCTAAGAAAGTAATGGATATATTCGGACAAGGACTGGAATGGCTAGAGAAGGTTCGAGCTATGGCATTATATTCTCCCCTACCACCGTACTCCCCCGAGATGGGGCGTGCTTTATTTACAGTGAGCCTGCTGCCACATCCCTTATTCAACTCTGTGGATGTTGGTCGCCACACACGTGAGTCTGATTCGCTACCGTAAAACCCGGTTCAGAAGGGATGGGGAAGAACATGACCTTCCAATTAGTTTTGGAAAGCTGATGCTAATTAATTGCCCTAGTGTACATCTAGACGCTATTCGGCCTGCCTTAAAGAACACTTTCCTCACGTTACCGAGCGAGAGCCTGCGTGATTTACGTCACGGAGCTGTCATATTGCATTCGGCAGATAGTGGGTTCGAACCCCACGGTCGGAAGGCCTCAAAATGGTTTTCCGTGGTTTCTCATTTTTACATCAGGGGCTGTACCTTAATTAAGGCCACGGTAGCAGCCTTGACGCACCTAGCCCTTTCCTATCCCATCGTAGTCATATTATTAACTTTCCTATATTTTACTAGATGACGACAAGCACAAATATCTTTCATTACACTTATCTTGACTCTGAAGGAACGTAACAAAAGGTACAGGGTTCTGTCCTATATTAAACTACACGTATTTCGAAAATTCAAAGAACTGAATTAGTCAGATAAACTGATTACAAATTCTTCAAACGAAATTGAGTTGATGAACTTCAATAACACGCAATTAGTTCTCGATTATTAAGATGGTGTATTGAAAATGTGCAACGTATCAATAATTAGAAGTTCAGACATGGGCATGTAACCTCCGCCTCATCTTTGCTAGCTCCTAATCATGCCCACCACAGTTCAAATCTCGGCAAATACATAGGTATTTATCACAGTCCCGTGCCTACGTTTTATAATCCACATGGTATAGAATAAAGGATTTTTGAAAGTCATGTAAATATGAAAACTTACTTATAAGTTGAGTAGATTATTATAGATACATGGCTTAAAATACGTGTATTCGTTGCTGACAAAGCATCAATAAGGAGTAATAATGTGTGAACGCATAGAACTGTGCTACGCGTATGTAGGAAGCGCTCGGTGTTGATCAGAAAAAACTGTAGCAGATTTCTCCGTGGCCGCGGTCGTTAACGGCCAACAGTGTGCTGGTACAATAGTTTTAAAATGTTATGCATGTATTTCAATCCCATGTAATCTGCAATAAATGAAGACTAATAGTAATTATGATCAAACAACACATTCGACGTATCGCATGTTAGGTAGCCCTTAAACGGGCTATATATAGCGGAACCAGCTATTAACGGCCGGGGGCGATGGGGTGTTGACCTATAATGGACTGAATAGTCTCGTCCTTTTTTGTGCAAGTTTGAGCACGTTGCGGAAGACACATCCGTGCACATTGCTGCATGGCGTGGCGTAGTGCTCCTGCAGGCTTCAGTGATGTGCAGCCTCAGATCATTCGGATGCATAACCCCTTTCCTTTATTTGTCACCACAGTGGGTTAAGGTCGGGTGATTTTGTCGGCCGTGTGATAGAGCATCGTCGTCCAATCCACATATACGGATATATCCATCCTGCTGGACCGAGATCCTTAATCATATCGAAAAAAATGTGGTCCAGTTAGCTGGTCGTCTAGTATCCCGCACCACACGTTGACACCCCCATTGTACCTTAAATGCAGCTTGCTTTATAAAAAGTCTGTATTACTTTCCAATAGTTGCAGTGTTAATCGAGGATATGCCACGTGCCCGTGGAGTTCCTGGTGTAGTTGTGTATGGTGCGGGTTGAATGTATTGTGGTGCAAAACGGACGTCAGGCTGCTGTTCAGATCAAGTAAGGTGGTATACTGATTGTCCTCAATTGCATTATGCACATCTCCGTTATCAGTAAATGTCACTGAGGCATCAGTCCGGCTCTATGGCTAAATAGTTAGCGTACTGGACTTTGGTCACAGGGGTCCCGGGTTCGATTCCCGGCAGGCTCGGGAATTTTAACCATAATTGGTTAATTTCGCTGACACGGGGGCTGGGTGTATGTGCCGTATTCATCATCATTTCATCCTCATCACGACACGCAGGTCGCCTACGGACGTCCAATCAAGAGACCTGTATCTGCCGAGCCGAATATGTCCTCGGACACTCCCGGCACTAAAAGCCATACGCCATCTCATTTTTACAGGCATTCCGGGCAGGCGATCACCTTTAGCGGACATTGTTCTAAGCAGGCGTTTTTCAACCTTTCGAAACGTATCCGCAGTTCGTAGTCTTCATTCAAGAAATCGTTCTTTGTATAAACTTCGTGCTTCCCGTGCATCACGCCTTGTTTCTCCGTAAAGTAATATCTACTACTTGTTTACCGTCGCACTAACACATCGAAGGTTTTTCAGAAAGGGATGGGATTGGGATGGTAGGAGACATGACCTGATGTTAAGATGGGAAACCACGAAAATCCGGTGAGATGTGAACCCACTATGTCCCGAATGCAATCTCACAGCTGTGCGACTTTAACCGCACGGCCAATTTGCTGGTTAGAGTAATATGATATCCATGTTATCATCACTTGCATACATAGCGGTTGCCTCCTTAAGAATGTTGTATGACTCGAATGTGCAGACAGGTTAGTCCTGCTGCAATGATCACACAACGCTGAATAAAACCCGTCTTGAGCCCAGATAAATGTTACCATTCCCAGTGTTAGATGACACACAAGTTGCTTTACGTCGCACAGACACAGTTAGATCGTATACCGACGATGGAATAGGAAATGGCCAGGAGTGGGAACGAAGCGACCGTGGCCTTAAGTAAGCTACAGCCCGGTGTAAAAAGGGAAGCCACAGAAAAACATCTTTAGGGCTGCCGACAGCTAGGTTCGAACCCAATACCTCTCGAATGCAAGCTAACAGCTACGTGACCAAAACCGCGCAGATACTTGCTCGGTTTCAAATAGGTGAGTGGAAGTCTGCACTGCCAGTGAGCTATCAATGTTGTTGCTACTTGAATACTGTTAAAATACTTAAAATATTTAAAATATTTAAAATAATAATACCGGTAATATTTATTTAAAGATGATTTTAACCCTTAAAATGCGTCGTGAAACCATTTATGATACCGCTGAACTAGATTTCTCTTATAACAGGAAGCAGTTTCATATTCATTTACCGAGAAAGTGGCTTCCCGGCTTGAGTCACGTAGGTATCAATTGAGCAGACCTCAACGGCAGTGAAGCTTAAGATTAAGATCATTGGTTCGGCGGAACTGGCGGAAGAGGCATTCTTGCTTTTTGGTATAGTAATAAAAAGCCTGTTTAAAATCCAGGTGCGTCTGAGTGGTACCCACCGGCTTCCTGGTCCGCGTCTGACACTTTTTGGATGCGGCGGCAATACCAAGCTCCGGGAACTAACAATCCCTGGTTCTAAGCACACATCACTGCTGGATCTCCTATTACAAGCCAAACATGATTCGTGAGCGTAGTAACAACATTACCCCGGGTGGTAACCAATCCACCCGTCGCACTGAGAAGGCAACTAGGCTTTCCGATTCTTGGGAGCCTGGACGATCATGAAAATATGGGAGAGATCGGAGCTCTCTGGTAAACTGTCCCACAAGAAAATCCGCAAACATTGGTACATTCAATATCAGCACTTTGATTCAATCAAGAATATTACTAAATTTAGTCAGAAATTGATCGGTAAAATATTCTTATCCTTGCTCTGCAGGAAAGTCGGTTTACTGATGATGCCACCTTGGGTTATGGAAATTATCGTATATTCAAGAGTGAAACAGACCAAAAGATTCTAAATAGGACCCCTTTAATTGGTATGAGCTTCGTAGTACAAGGAAGTATACTGAACTCGATCCAAGAAATTAACTCCAGCAACAACCGCCTAATGAACATGAGGATTCAGTGTACCAATAAAAAAATATACATTAATAAATGCACACGCGCCTACAAATATAGACAACAAAAAGAACCTCCAAAACGTGGACGAATTTTGGAACAAACATGAAAAGGTAATGTCAAAAATTCCAAACAATGACGTAAAAATACTCTTATGTGATTTCCATGCACAAATCGGCCGAGAAAAGGAACATAGGAAACCGTCGGACTCTACCCGGCGCACAAATTTATCAACAAAAACGGTTGAAGACTCATTGAACTATGTCAACAGTGCAACCTTAAAATTATGTCCATCCCTTACAAAGCATCCTAAGAAACAAGTTAGGTTTCAGGAAACAAGACGGAAAATTGGCGTTTACTAATAAAGAAAACTATCAAGAACTTGCACGATACTTCTAAGAACTTCTAAACAGCCCCGAACCCACTGAAAGATTTTTGAAGAAACATCCCCATAATCACCTCCACCAAGCCAGGAAGAAATTCAAAGCCCATTAAACGACTAAAGAACAACAGGACCTCAGAAAGGGACGGTATTGTTTCAGAATTCGTTAAGAATCTTGGTCCAAATTCACTCAAAGAACTTACAGAAATCATACAGAAAATCTGGAAGAATGGAAAACACCCCGAAGACTCAAAATGTGCCTTGATTCACCCACTTCACAAAAAAGGAGACAAAACTGATGTCAACATCAATAGGGGAATTTCCCTCCTTGAAGTCGGCTACACAATTTTCTCTGTTGCCTGTTGAAAATAATACAAGAACAACTCGAACATAAGATTGGTGAATATCAAGTTGAGTTCCGCCCTCACAGATCGTGCGCTGAACAGATCTTCAACTTCAAAACCACTCTAAAATTCAGGGCCCTCAGAAACCTCCCAATCATCTGTACCTTCGTAGATTTCAAGAAGGCTTATGATTCAATTGATCGTCAATCTCAGTTCAGCATCCTGAAAGAACATGGAATAGACTCTAAATCGCTAAAATTGACCAAACAGACCCTCACTGACACGAAGTCAAGAGTGAAATTCATGAGAGAAATCTCAGACGAATTCCTGATAAAAACTGATGTCCGACAAGGAGACGGACTGTCGCCCCTCCTCTTCAACCTCGTCCTAGATAAGGTGGAGGGAATGGGAACAAGAACTGAAAGCGCAAAATAGCTGGAATACAGCAAATATTAGGACACAACGAAACAAACATGAAATTCCATGCATAGCCTTCGTTGATGACCTGGCCCTTTAGTCCAGCGTGAAGTCACAGCGATAAAGCAAGCTGAAATTCTCCAATAATGTGTCAGAAAGGTCGGACTTCATATCTCCTTCCAAAAACCTGAATTTTTCTGTTCATAACTAGGCATCCATAGACTCAATACAAAATACGGATAAATAAACAGAGTCCCTTACTTCAAATACCTGGGTGAAATCCTCGAACCAACCGGACAAGAAAAAATAACCTAAAACAATCGTGTCCAAAAACTCAGAAGAGCATATGAGAGAATAAGAGAAATCTACAACAGAAAATGTATGTCTCTCCACGTTAAGATTAAACATTACAATACTGTAATCAAACCTGAGGCTTTATATCCAGAGGAAACTGTAACGTTTCACAAAAAGGGTGAGCTCGAAAATATCCTAAAATAAGAGTGAAGAATCATGAGGAAAATTTTAGGACCAAGACACACTGAAGAAAGGTACAGCCTCCAATCCCGGAAATCCACAGAAAAATTACGGCGTTTACAGTGGCTGTAATATTGCCGTATATTATCCTGTACAACACTGCACTTAGGGCGACAGAGGTGTGATCCCTCGCTGAGTCCGAGAGAAAAACCAACCATGGAGGGCAAAAGGATTAAGAAAGAAGAAAGAAAGGTATATGTTATCCTGTTGCAAAGAGTGAATTTTTATTTGTCTCTGAAAAGGAACGTTTTATCCGATGCTACGTAGCCAGATTAGACTACGACATGATGGTCTGTAGGTAGGAAGTATGGTATCCTGCATATTCATTGTAACAGGTGTTAAAAATGTTTATGCAGGTTTGGTTTATGCAGACTTCAGCAAGACGTTGTAAATACATTCTTGCACGTTGTAGATGTCAGGTGTAACAGTTTGGCATGCCTCGGTGATAAGTTGCCGAAAGTGACCAGGATCTTCAGGCTCCTGTTTATACACTACCCCTTTATGTGACCCCAGAGGAAGAATTCAAGTGATCTGGCGGGCCAGGGAACTGGTCCTTCCCTTGCTATCCATGTATTTGGATAATATGAAGCATCAAGATGGTACGGACGTCTACTGATCCACGAGGGGGTCTTCGTCCCTTTGAAACCATATTCTTAACCGCTCGCGCAGTGGCACGTTCTCCAGCAACTGTGGGAGTTCATTTTGAAGAAAATGGAGATACCGTGCTCCCGTTAGATGTCCGTCGAAGAAATATAGTCTGATGAGATTGTTACCCAAGATCCTACACCAGACATTTACGCCTCTATGTACTTGAAATGGACCCTGTCTTACGTAATGGGGATTCTCCACGCTCCAATAGTGCATATTGTGCCTATTCCCGACGCCATTGCTGTGAAACTGTGATTTATCTGAAAACAGGACTCTTGGCAAAAAGGCTGCATTATTGATCACACTGAGTAATGCCCATTGACAAAATATTACTCCAGCATGGAAATCACATCTGTGGAGCTGCTGGTTTAACTGCAGATGGTATGGGTGAAATATATTGTTATGTAGTATATGCATGACTGATGATCGGCTGATGTTGATGTGCACGTGTCCATGTACTAATATGAGGGTTATTCTGGACAGCGTCCAAAACAACCTCTTCATTTGGACCAGACGTTATAGGAGCATCTCTAACGGAACGTACCCCTTCAAGTATCCCAGTTGACCGCAATATTCGTTCAAAGTTTCGGAACGTACTGGTAGTCGGTAGTCTTCTGTCAGGAAAACTCTCGTGATAGAGACGTAGCTACTGGACTGCGTTCTGCCTTGTTTCCCCATAAATGAGCAATAACTTGTCACTGGAATTCATTGTGAGTGAATGAATACGTGCTGTGATGTGACCTAGTAAGTGCGCGTAAACATTGTGTGTCCGTTAAAATGGGGCACGATATGTCTGTAAAAAGAAGGGTGGAATCGAGCCATTACATTACCGGTATTCAGACACCTTGTGATCCTTAACCGTCTCAGCCGTAAAGTCCTCAATAATGCTTTACAGTGTTTATTTAACTTTTTACCATTACGGAACACGTAGCTTACATATTAATTCGACCGTACTCTCTCCATAAATTAGCAACAATTCAACGTATTCTTCATGGAAATACATCGCGAGAAAATGAATAAGTGCTTTGATGTGACCTCGTAGGTGTGGATTATTATTATTGTGCACTGGACTCAGGAGGTTGAGGATTCGAATCCCATGCTGGCCGTCCTGAAAATGGTTTCTTCGGTTTCCCATTTAAACCACCAGGCAAATGCCGGGACAGTACCTTAATAAAAGACCAAGGCCGATTTCGTTCCCAATCCCTCCCCCACCCACCCATCATTAGGGGAAAGACGCCAAACCAGAACGAACCTCTTAAACCAATAGGAAAAATTGTTGTTGTATTCCCACTGAAATAGAGCACTTCTGTCCTTCAAGAAACTTGCTTCATGCTCCATTCGAACAACTACGCTTCCCATACTCACACACCCTGTCCCACAGCACTTCACCGATTCAGCCACGAAGTCAACGTACAGAACGCTTGCTAGAAGTTTAGTATCTAAGTATAGCCGTTCCACCTCGACAGTTAATATCCGTCTCAAAGTCTTCACTGAAAGTTTACAGTGTTCATTTAACTCCTTGTCATTAGAGAGTATGTGGCATAACCTATTAATTCGATCTTATTGCGGTTACCTGTGTTATTTTAAGGCCCAATAAATAACATGTTTTCAGAATGATCCTTAGTATTTGGCGTGGAATTGTGCATAGTAGTTTTTCCTTTGCCATGTCCTTGAATCTGTTTACAGTGATGACACAAAGGTACGGCCTTATCGTCCCTAACGGGAAATTTCAAGTTATTTGGTGTTCATAAAACTAAATTGTAAGGATCTTTATGTTATAAACGTTATTTGGGTTGCCTATCTCCGAAAAAATAAGGAGCTTGTGAGCCACCAGGTATATTACAAATGACGCCCAAGCGTGAGGCGATTAAGTAATTTATTTTATTCATATCATCGTTTTAATCATATTCCGATTGACACCCAACAGTGGGGCAATATTCATTATTATTATTATTATTATTATTATTATTATTATTATTATTATTATTATTATTATTATTATTATTATTATTATTATTATTATTATTATTATTATTATTATTATTATTATTAGTATTAGTATTATTATTATTATTATCATCATTATTATTATTATTATTATTACCCTCCAGGGTTGGTTCTTCCCTCGGACTCAGCGAGGGATCCCACTTCTACCGCCTCAAGGGCAGTATACTGGAGCGAGAGACATTGGGTCGGGGGATGAAACTGGGGAGGATGACCAGCACAAATCTCACATGGATTGACTGGGATTTGAACCACGGAACCCAGAGGTGAGAGGCCAGCGCGCTGCCGCCTGAGCTACGGAGGCTCTCTATTACTGAAATCATTACCATAATTCACTTCGAGATTCCCATCTTTACTACTTAGTGCCCCACAATTAATCCATCTTCACCGCCTTCCATATCGGCTCCTACTTTCACTACCTTCATGCCAACAACACTGTTACTCTCAACCCTCTTACCAGGAGTTTCATTAATCTCAAAGTCACTATTTTCACACATAATCGACCTATCCTTAATCTTCTCATGTACACTTAAATCAACATAAACAACCGAACTCTGATGTATACTACATAAACACTCTTCCCTCACTAAACAACCTTCATCACCTACACGAAAATCTTCACTTTCAATTTCAAAAACTTACACAAGATTATCAATCGCCACAGTGCTATTACCATCACCACTAGCACAAAGTAAGCCATCCGACATATCTTCCTTAATTTCATGACCACTTCTATCTTCTAAATACCTCTGATCATCGGTTTCCCTTCCCACTTTATCAATTGCTTTAAATGCCTCCGTTCCGTCTCATCGACCTTACTGGACAATTCCTTCAAATCAACACTCTGATTATCAATATTACTGGACAATTCATCAAACAGAGATTGAAGCATACTGAGAATGGAAGCCTCCCCTTGAACCATTTCCTTAACAACCCTTACTTGGTGAGTTTGAGTTCGATTACTCGATTTATAACTTATCGTTGCCGATTGATCATTACTACTATTAGCCATAGCGCTACTCTCACTTATATTAGGTAGAATCGATGAGGTGGAATTATTTTGACCTCTCTTATCCTGATTCATAGTATCAAAAACTTTAACCACCTCTCTATTCCTCAATTTTATAATACACGAAACGCTAAAACATTTCTTCATGCTCCAAAATACATATCACGTACGTATAAAAAAGTCACTGATATAGTTTTTAGAATTCCATCCACACCTGACAATTGCACCTACGATTATAAGCCTAACAAATATATCCATCATTCAGCCTCAGGCTAGGCAGCCAATTGTAATTTTATAATAATAATAATAATAATAATAATAATAATAATAATAATAATAATAATAATAATAATAATAATAATAATAATGTCTGCCTCTGTGGTGTAGTGGTTAGTGTGATTAGCTGCCACCCCCTGAGGCCCGGGTTCGATTCCCCGCTCTGCCACGAAATTTGAAAAGTGGTAGGAGGACTGGAACGGGGTCCACTCAGCCTCCGGAAGTCAACTGAGTAGAGGTGGGATTCAAACCCACGCTCTTCTGAATGCAACGCACTATTCATTCACTGATGGTGAATTCGAAAATGAAACCCGTGCTCCATCAGAAGAAATGACTCATGGAGAGGCAACAATGCAGCTGGACAAACTGATGGCCTATTTAGAATCCTTGACTGAAACCATACCGGCAGAACTGTTGTTAGTAAAACGTCTTCGTGATCGTGCTGCGCGATAAAGCTATACAAATGTAAAACAGAAAAAGCTCACATATTATATTAGTACATAAAATAGAGTCGTAAATGTACGAAAAGTTCTCTTTTTTTTTGTACAATTGAAAAAGGTACTATTGTACAACTTATGTTAGTAGATTATATACCCTATAGGGCATACATCCATGGATCAAATACATAAAACAATAGTGGGTTACATAACTCACCTGCTTACCTGTCCATGAAATAAATTACACCAGACTAGCTGCAACCGGAGAATAGGCGTTTCGGGTTCCTGTGACGAGAGTATAATAGGACAGGTATACTACTCTAATAATCTTAATTTCGGAAATGAGGAACTCTGTAATTATTTTAACTATTTAATTGACAAAGCATAGTCAATTCATAAATATTTTTGTAACAATACTTCTTTACAATAGGTCACACTCGTGGTGCGAAAATAAAATGCCATAAAAGGCTTACATTTATAATTTACAAAGATAAAAATGAAATGATGACGTGCTGACCGATGGACAAATGAACCGGTTAGGAAGTCCTCCGGTGAACATCACCATTGGACCTACATAAAATAAAAACGCGGTGCTAGGATTAGGGACGTTTCGCAGAAATAAATTTACCATTAAGGTTCCCTTACATTTGGGAGATATTTACATATAAACAGAAACAATGAACGCACTAAAAGCCAACTAAAATAAAACAAAACACTGAAGCTACTTGTGGCCCGATTTCACTTAAAATTATAGGATTGTGAACTCATATCCTCTGGGTAAACATCATAGTTACCGGACAATCTAACAATCAACATCACATCTACTAGTACACAAAGATATCACATATATTCGAAACACAACAATATGAACAAGCAAGTGGAAGAGGAAAAGAAAAAAATCGTTGTCACCAATAAATCTCGGCCTGAAAAAGAAAGAATGCATTACAGCCTGTGGCTTTTAAAAATGGCCGACACTTCTTGGGGTGCAGTATTTGTGCCAATGACCTGGCTATCTGAAGAGTGAGGGTCACCCGCCGCACAAAAAAATCGTAAACAACACTAACATTGACCTCGCCCCAGCTGCATTTTTGATCTCGGCATCACATGAGGGCTTTCATTTTCATCCTCTCTCGACAAACATGAGCGTGCACACAATTCTTACAAGTAAGGAACCAATTCCCTTTCTAAAGATCAGGCTCGATTACCAGACCTCTTGCGGGTGTAATTCATTTAACTCATAGCACTATCCCGTACTATTTTCTCATAACACCACAGCGCTTTCCACACATGGCGCGACTTCATGCTCTCTAGCCCTCTGTTCGAGTTATATCTGAGGCAGTGCGGGACTTGGTCATAAATTTCGATGACGTTGCCTACAGTCTTGGTTTTTATACCCTCAACAGACTTTACTCATAGTGAAACATATAGATAAATCGTGCACATGCAACATGCAACTGCAACTTTACCTTAATATTATTATCTTATCTGATATCAGAGTGTGACAAGCTTTCCTTAGATGACCCTTATTTACAGCAAAAATATCAGTCACGAAACATAGAGAAAATGCTGACCTAACACTAAAATAAACAACCTTAAGTTACTCCTAGCTCCTGGATCACCCATAAAATAATATAACACAAGGCGAAACTTCCCCAATAATAAGTTATATACATTATAAACATTAGTGACTTCAAGTCATCTTAATAAAATGGCCTGGTAGACTCCTACGTCATGACTAAGTCTTGCTCTAATTGCCAAAGGGCTTCACTGATTGCTATTTACATAATTAATTGCTAATTTTCTGCGTAACTGTGTCTAATCCTACCACATGCTTACAAGTTTGGTTCACTTATCTCATATTCGGTGACCTTCTCCTCCCTCCTTCAGGACTCGGTTATGCCATTCAGCCAAGCAAGGTGACGACATTGTTCATAGATGCTGGTCCTCTCGTGCTGATGTCTTCGGGTTGATCCGTCATCGGCATCATCTTGAGGCTCCGCCTTGACGTTGCTGTCCACACGGTCTTGAAACTCGGTTCCCGAATTACTAGAATGAAATATTCAATTATCTATCTGCACAGCTCAGTCGTCATACAGATGGTGTTTTCCGGGCGTAGACTAAGCAGGTTCAATCGTACTGAATTTTAGACACACTTTTATCTGTCGTTAAAACAACGCGCACTAAGGGGTGCCAAGGCTTATTTGCGACATAAGTTCATAGCCTATAATGTTGAGTTAAACTTATTATTCTAACCCAACTACACACGTGCGTTCTTCTAAATCACAGAAATTATTTCAGTTCGCAGATTACAGTCCACTGACGATCTAAATCATACTACGAGCTGACCCGTACCGTTTCTGTGAAGAGGTCTATGCCATGGGCAACGTTTCAAATCAATTAATTACACGCTCATGACCACACTGTGACGAATCAAATCTAATCTCACTAGAAAAACTATTATTCACATATCTACAGTTCGAATGAAATTATCGCGAACACTCCAAAAGTAATCTTAGCCTTTGTTTTAGACAACGGTTTATGGCGCAATAACACAGACATACCCGCGACATGCACCAGCAACAATCTTACTGACGAATGAGATGCCTCCCTGCAAATCTCTCATCTCTTATAGGGAGCAAAAAGCGAAGCCACGCCGGGTGAACTCCCTCCAAACACTCTTGAGTCTGGTATGCACCCCACTAAACAGCTTCCCGCGGTGGTTGGATTAATGCGGAGTTATCAATTTCGTCACTCATTAATGGCGTTAGACATATCATTATGTTCATACAATTCTGCGGATAATTTTTATCATTTTATTATCCTGGAAACCCCTGAGGTAGAGGAGATACCACTTGATTCCCGTGATGTGATGAACCTGACTCTTCCCGCTTTAAATGTTGTTAAGGTGGCATGGTACTTCCCGAAACAAAATTCTTATCTCTCTTTCCTTCTCCAACATATCTTCTGTTTCACTCATGCATGGTCAATCCCTTCCTAGGGAACCACCTCCAAGCTCCCGCGTTCTATACTGCATCGCGCCCTTATACTTCGCGTCATGTTGCGCAATATTACAATTGCGTTAAATATCGCCTGTTAAGTAATGAACGGAATGGTTCAATTATATAACATGTACTGTATTTGTCTGTTTATTTAGTTTTTTCGGGATTATCCGGATTTTCGATAATCCGGACCAGTTCCGGTCCCACTTAATCCAGATAAACGAGGTTCTTGTGTCTAAGGTTTTAAAGTTTTATTCGTGCTTAGTTGTTTACTTTTTGTATATTTTTACATGTAAATTTGTGTGGCCCGCCTCTGTGGTGTAGTGGTTAGTATGATTAGCTGCCACCCCGGAGACCCGCGTTCGTATCCCGGCTCTGCAACGAAATTTGGAAAGTGGTACGGCGGCTGGAATGGGGTCGACTCAGCCTCGGGAATTCAACTGAGTAGAGGTTAGTTCGATTCCCACCTCAGCCATCCTCGAAGTGGTTTTCCGTGGTTTCCCAATTATCCTCCAGGCAAATGTCGGGATGGAACCTAACTTAAGGCCACGGCCGCTTCCTTCCCTCTTCCTTGTCTGTCCCCTCCAATCTTCCCATCCCTCCACTAGGCCCCTGTTCAGCATAGCAAGTGAGGCCGCCTGGGCAAGGTACTGGTCATTCTCATCAGTTGTATCCCCGACCCAAGTCTGAAGCTCTAGGACACTGCCCTTGAGGCGGTAGAGGTGGGATCCCTCGCTGAGTCCGAGGGAAAAGCCGGCCCTTGAGTGTAAACAGATTAAGAAGAAGAAATTTTTGTGAATATAAATATATAATGCTTAAAAAGTGAAGTGTGATTTGCAGTATTTAATATTATTTATCAACGGGACTTGCAATTAGTAATATGATATGTGGCCGGCTAAAGTCGTGCCAGCCGTTGCAGTTATACGTAGGGCTAAAGTAAACATTATTAGTATAGAAGTTTATGGGTTTTTATAACTTTAAGATAAACAGGATACACATTATTAGTATAGCAGTTTATAGGTTTTTATAAGTTTAAGAGTAGATTTTAAGGTGCAATTTTAAGGGACACTGGGACTGAGTTTTCACATAATGCTCTACCCCTGACCATTGCGGATAAACTAGCGATATAATTTTCCACGTTGCGCCATTCTTAAAGGCACAGCAAGACATTTAAATGCCTGCTGCGCAGCCATTTAAACGCCCCTTCCTCTTCGCTTCTCACAGAACATTATCCTGCACACGCATTTGTGCGTTTTTCATCACATAATTTTGAAATGTGGTGTATGGCACCAACACAGTACTGAAGGACGAATGTGTAAACCACATTGCTAAGAGAATGGGAAAAGGTTTGAGACAGATGCTACAAACTTGGAAAGTGAAGGGTGTGCCGTTAGGTGGCCGTTCAAATGGTCTTACTAATGCTACAATTACCAAGCTTACCAGCTATTATAGGAATGATATTGTACGAAACACACTTAATGTTGCGAACATGAAAAATGCTATCTTTGCCACACTCTACTATTACATATCCACCAACAGTAAGCCCCAATATAAGAAATGCCCCCAAGGCTTAGATGATTGGTGCTTCTATAACAAAAGCATAGCAGAAGGTATGTTACCTCAGAGTCATGATAAAATGACGGTCAAGCTTTCTGAGCCATTAGTGTGTAAGATTATGCCTGTGTATCACAGGCTGGCCTCTAATGAAATACTATCCCGATGTGTCCGTGGCGCCACGGAGAATCAGAACGAAGTCTACATTCTAGCATCTGGAGAAAGTGTCCAAAGGAAACTTTTGTATCAAAAAAGAGACTTGAAATTGGTGTATGCAGTGCTGTGGAAGAGCTCAATATGGGGTTCAGTGCAAGAATAGACTTGAAGTCGGACATCAAAAGAACTTCCGTCCCTCGTGTGACAGAAAAATCAGTCCTTAGGCTGATGCTCGCTGGAAGTATGAAATAGAGCGATCGTCCTCTGAGAAGAAAAAATCAACTCGACGAAGGTGAAGGTCACAAACATGAAGAAAGAGGCTGAAAAACGGAAGATGGAGAGTGTGACTTATGCTGCAGGACAGTTCTAATGAGTAAGTCAAGTGACAATATTTAAAAATATGCATGATTTAGAAAAATGCTATTTTCTCGGTTTCACATTTTGAGATGTATAAAATGTCCTACGCATTACAGATATGATGCTATTACCGTGAAAATTGAAATGAATGTCCCTTAGTATATTATCCATAAGCGTGTGTATTACTTTTATAGCTGAAATTCCGGTTTGCCTATTAAAAAATTCAAACCTTAAAATTTCAATAATTTCACAAAAAATAAACTTCAACAGGGGAAAAAGTCCTATCTCTATAGTAAATAATACAATCTCAAAAATGATGCACAGTTTCATTTATATAAGAGTAAGATACTAGAGCATTGCTTAAAAAAGTATGCTATCTGGATCGCTTTGATACGCTTAACATTTAGAATATTTGAATAATTTGCATATACATATTGGAAAATAATTAATATCTATGAAACTAGTAAAGCTACACTTATCAAATTTAATACAGATATTCATAAGAGTACATACCTTGAGCCAAATAAATATTAAGGTGATATCTTAATTTTTACAGGAATTAAAAATTTCAGTCCCCATTGTCCCTTAAATGTATATAAGGCTTGATAATAAAATATGAAGCTTTGAAATTTGAATTATAAACTAGGATTAGATACCGTATTGTTTCAAATGTAAAGGGTTTTACTTGGGTAGTAATGGCTAAGTTCTTTAAACTCAAAGAATTTGGCGGTGTTTTAGTCTTCTCAGAGGAATCTCTCGTATAATAGATAATACACGTTATATTCGACTTGATTTTGTTTTCAGTTTGTATACCGCGCCGTAAGATTATTTTTAATGATAATTTCCTTGAATCTTATTAGAGTGTATCTCAGGTCAAGGTCACGTCAGGTCAGGTCATGGTCAAATAAGAGATGGATTACAATAGAAGAATTTAAATGGATGCTGCATTGACAAATGTGCATTTGGAGGTGAATTTGAAAATAATACTTTTATATTATGATAATATGATTTTAGCTCTAAAACATGCACACAACGCCCGTCGCTCTCATTATTAAGGTGAGATAAGTCGTAACATAGTAGATGTACTGGAAAGTGTATCTAGAATGCAAAATAAAGCTTAAAGTGAAGCATCTCATTTACAATGAGAGGATGTTCATGCAATTCGAATTATTTTGAAAGTACTATTTTAAAACTTAGTGAAGTAGAAATTTATTTAATTGTAATAACATTTATGATGTATGTTTTAGTATAGAAACAGAATGAATTTATTTATAATTCTATAATACTATAATGGTCACCGGCGCCTTCGGAGAGCTGCGTGTTCTGTTCATAAAATAACTTCAGGGCAAAAAAGTAAAAAGTAATATCTCAGGATAAAAATACCATAGGTATGTGAACGGGAAACAGCAACATAATACCGTGACTAACATATAAAATAGGGGGTGAGACGGATTTATTATATAAGAACATTATAAATGATTCATATTATAAACAAATTAAATAAATCAAACGCTTGGAAAAGGCTCAAACAATTGCCAAAATCACAAGTATTTGCCGTGCACATTGTTAACAAATTACTAACACATTACATGAAAGGACGGGCAATATCCCGTATTAATAACAAAATATTTACAAAAGAAATCTGGGGTAAAATGCACTCCGCTTCTAGTCGACGCAGTTATATTCATCATAGTAAATCCCGACCGGATATCATTTCAATAAATGTTTTATAAGACATACCGCGACAGAATAGAATTACACTAGATCCGATCTATATTACAAGTTATATTTAGAATAATTATAAACAAATCACGTTGTTCCAGGGGTTCCTAAATTAAAACTACACTGAATTTACAAACAAACTGTTCTGTTACACCTTGGACAGCTAGAAAGCCGACTTCCATCAAAGTGAGCTACGGGCTCATATTTAAGAAAGAAGTATTTAATCAACAATGACAATGACACATAAACATCAATAAAATAAAAGACACCATTCAATACAAACAAATCACTCAAATAAATCCTGTATATATCATGCAAAGAAAAATAAACAAGGAGAACATCCCTGCGTGCCCGGATATCTGAAATACAATTTATGTGAGATGCTAAACTACTTCTTATTAGAAACCTCAAGGAAATCCTGACTCAGTTACATACACATTGAAGGTAATCATATCACCTTGCACGTCATAGCATAAATCTTCCAACACTTCAAATTCTCCAGCTGTAAGACGGCATGTCTCGCAAGAGATGACATCAGCTAATCGGATTCTTACTTCTTGCCTGAGAGATTCTAACATATCGGGGGACACATATAACGCCGCAAATCACTGCTCTGTTCGTTATACAATCAATAGGCCTTGAACTCAAGTCAATGCTCTTCAATACGCATTAATACGCTCTTAATTACACATTTCGATTCAACACAGCTACATTATAAGACACACGGCACATCCCGCCTAACACCTCGTTGTACAAGAGTTCGACTCTCGTAGTATCAATGAACAGTCTAAGCAACTCAAGCCTTTCTCTAATTACGCAGCTAACACAATTACATTTTCCCATTATAATACTTTGCAGGCACCTCCGTCCTGTCTTAACACACATCTCTATAAATCTCAGTTTATCAGGCTAATCTTGCCTTTCTCTCGTATTATAACACATCATATTCACAATTAGTGTCCTCTTTGCCTATCTGAAAGACACTAACTCAACGATGCACTTTCATACATTGCCATGCAATTACCTGTAAAACATCCTTCGTGCACTAAAAAAACAATCTGTCCCCTACTGAAATATGTTCCCTTACAACCTTAAGGCTGTGGAACCTCCTTAATAAAAGAGTCTACATCTCAAAACATAAATTGGAACACATAGTAACAACATAACAAACACATACCCCTATCTACACCTAATAATTTCCCCCTTTTCCATCTAATAAAAAGGAAAAATAACAAGAAGTAAACTTCAGGGTTTGAACATGCAAATCCCCTGAAACCAAAATTTACTTTATATTAATGAAAACACAGCTCAGCCACAAAAAGACTGAGATTTACAATTAAACTACATAAGGATCGAACTAGGCTAATTCCTCTATCTAAGCATGCTTATAATTTATGATGAACTTAACTGGTGTCGTCTCAGTTTTCAAAACGGTCCCCATACCGCTACGTCTGCGTAGATTAGGCCATCATTGCAACACACTGCATGGCGTTACAAAATATAGGGCTACGGCTGGTCCTTGCTTCTTCCATCGCCGTCTTTGAAATATGGTGCTCCCGCATACACCGTTAATTTATACCAAGCGGTAAATAACGTTACGCACACAGTCTTCGCGATCACGGAACGCATACTGATTATAGTTTTTGCACTACGCGAATGCAAACTGAGTACACGGGCTTTGAGATACCGATAACATATACCGTCTTAGTCATTAACAATCCCGTGCTAAAACCGCACTCTGACATAGTGCAACGTAACACATAACTATATATAGCTGAGGTAATTGCTTTATAAGTCGTACTGTACACTCCCGTGATTAAATAATATCACTTGCACATGGATAGAGCATACTATTTGTTAAATAACGTCTCACATTTCACGATATAAAATCTGTATACTTGGTTAACAGAAAGCGTCACTGGTGATAGTACCACAGTTCAACATGTGCTTGGCGTAAGAAGTACCGACCAGCACAATCAAGAATTCAGAGCAGAATGAATCGCGTCTTCAAGTCACATGCGTTCCTCAAATTTCCTGGCCTTGTACAAGGAACTCCAGTAATACGCTGATTCAATAGCCCAGCCACCTACTAGGTAGAAAGCGCTGACTCATTAAAATATATTTATTACATCATTAGATCGAAATTAATTACTGTTTCTGTCTACAAGTAGTTTTAAATGCATACTTTACTTCTTTTACATATCAAAAACGTAGAATATGGCTTAATAACAGATTGCCTAGTTAAAACGATGATAATGCAGCACTGTATAAATCGAAGTCGGTAGGTCTGAGTTCGTTTGTTCTGTGGATCCCTGCAGTCCGCAACTCCGCTTCCAAGCTCGTGATTGGTCTCTTTCGTATCCGCCGCTCTCAGGCGATCTCGTAATATTCCCAATTGACATATGAAATATACAAACTGCACGCTGTTACCATGCAAGATAAAGGCTGGTTTACATGGGTAGAAAAGCGAGGCGAGTAGAGTAGATAGTAGAGTAGCTACGTTACTCTACTGTACCACTGTCTGGTAGATTTGACACTCGTATCGTTCATACGAGATTAGAGTCATACAGTAGAGTAGTAACACCATGTCAAGACATAAGCACATCGTAAGGAAGTATTTACAGACATATTATTGAAAGAGATTAGTGAAGCGTTAGAAGAAGAAGCAAATGAGGAAAGAAGGGAATGCGTAGTAGGCAAGATACACTCGGGGCATCAACATTAATTCTGAGAGAACTTGGGACAGAGGATAAAGAAGAATACAGAAGGTGTATGGGGTTGACGCTTGATAACTTTCAGACATTGCTAGATGCTATAACACCGCAAATTCAAAGACACGACACAGTGATGAGGGATGCAATAACACCGAGAGTTAAGCTTGAGGTGACTGTGAAGTTCTTGGCCACTGGTAATAGCCATCAGTACACTGTAAATCACGCTAGCGTAGGCCTAACTTGTAGTAGCTTCGTCGCCGTAAATATCCCAACTATTGATCTATTTATATCATTTTTGTTCGTTGCTTGTATGGCCCAAGTGTAGAGCTCAATCTTCAAGATTTGATACTGTATTGCAAACAATAATAATTTTGGGAAATTATTCAATTTGTTGGGTGAAATTACTGTTATTGCTGAAAATTAATGGCAATGGCAAATGATGTGTGGAAGATCCCCATGTGTGTTATTAATATGTAAAGTACAGAGTCCTGCACCATTGTCCTGCCTAACTTGAACACGTCGAGACACATAATGAACACGCTGTGTAACACTGAAGGTTGAGTAGCCTTCATTTAAAGGGACAATCCAGCTGACACTTGTTTATATTTTATGTTGCATCTTCGAAACTATTATAGTATAGGTATTTTTAAAACCCTTCTTCCACCGGGCGAATCGGCCGTGCGGTTAGGGGCGCGCAGCTGTAAGCGCGCATCCGGGAGATAGTGGGTTCGAATCCCACTGTTGACAGCCCTGAGGATGGTTTTCCGTGGTTTCCCATTTTTACACCAGACAAGTGCTGGGGCTGTACCTTAACTAAGGCCACGGCCGCTTTCTTCCAATTAGTAGGCCTTTCCTCTCCCATCGTCGCCATAAGACCTATCTGTGTCGGTGCGACGTAAAGCAAATAGCAATAAATAAAATCCTTCTGCCATCGAAAAGAGAGAAGTCTGTTCTCCATTATAGGACCTCCAAAGGTGTACCTCCCCTCAATATCACTCAGCTATAACGTTACATTGTGGATGAACAGTCCTAATGTACTTAGCTTTTATTAACTTGCAAAATACACTTTACTAAACCATTTAAGAGAGGGAGTCTATATGTCTGCCGCACCACCTCAAGACTACTTGGATTTACGAATTTTTATCAGTTCTTGGTTGTAGGTACATCGTTTTTTTTAATTTTATGTTTAATCTCCATTAAACCAAAACCCTCTTTACCCATCTTCGTAATCAAGTCCTCTTCCACCGCCCATCTCATATTCTTGTTTCTGTAAATAATGCTGTTTATGTTTCATAAACATTCTTTTTCACGGTAAAGTTTTACAAATTTGCATGTTTCTTTTTCCTTCCACTTCATTTTGCCGCCAAATAAACGCACAGATCCTCAGTTTACTCAACGGAATACCGTCCGTACACACATGGAAATAGTCGAATGACGCGCCAACTGAAAAATCGAGCGTCCTCGGCCTTCTCCGCCAGCTTTCGGAGCTCGGTTCAGGTGGAGGGGGAAGGATAGTGGTCGAGTTACTTTACCACAGTGGAAACTCACACTACTCTACTGCCTACTACCTACTCTACTCTGCTTGCTATTATCCCAGTCGTTTACACGATGCTACTAATTCTCTTATCTACTCTACTCGCTTCGCTACTCTACCCGTGTAAACGACCCTTAACGACTGATTTCCAATGCCACGCGCTCCCGAGAGCTTACCTTGCGCAACTTTCTACTATACCGAGCCTTCCTTCTTGCAATAAGTCCACAGTATTTCACAATATTACACATTGTACTCTTGGGGCATACATGACATGGCACAGTACCTTGTGTATTTAACGCTGAGAGTTGTGCGAATGACTTGAATGACGTGCTGAATGACATCGATGTAGGATGTGAGAAAAATGATGTGATATGTTTGCCTGCATTAGCTATTGGTTTGTGGAAAAAAAAAACGTAGTAAGATTGGGATTTTTTGAATGTGTACCTTCTTATGGATGCTCCGAATGAAATCGTGTATGATCCTTGTGTGACTGGATGGGATGAATATTTGTGTGTGAGATAGATTGGATATACTTGTAGTCAGGTTTTATTATGTATTCCCCATCTTTCGATGCTGATATTTATATCGGTGTTCTATACTGTGGACAGTACAGTAGAACAGGAAAGTGTGCTTATCCGCTTCTATCCTCTGACGATAAAGTCCTTGGGACATATAATATCCATACTCTTCGCAGGTATAAGAGGTAGGATCTACACCTTGGATGTAAATAGTATCAATTTTGAGCTAGTGTTCAGTAGTAAGAAGGGACTGTGTTCAAGGATGTGTGAAACAATCAGAGTTGTTTGTATATAGCCATACTATTATTAATATTTGGACAAATTGTATTTTGCGTGTGCGAATACGATTAAGTAGACGCAATGTATATATCTTAATCACAGTAATTTAAGTGTTCAGTTATGCCATTCTAGGATTACTCGTGTAAGTATGTTTTGTGGTGATTCAAAATATGTGATATTATCGATTCACCAAGGGGGCGTAATGTGATAGTAACATATCACACCCTCGCACTCTATTCACAAGCAAGAGGTTTTCTTTTATTCTACTTGCTTAACGTCACACCGACACAGATAGGGGAGAGGAAAGGCCTACGAATGAGAAGGAAGCGGCCGTGGCTTTAATTAGGGTATAGCCCCAGCATTTGCGTGGTGTGAAAATGGGAAACCACGGAAAACCATCTTCAGGGCTGCCGACAGTGGGGTTCGAACCCACTATCTCCCGGATGCAAGCTCACGGCTGTGCGCCCCTAACCGCACGGCCAACTCGCCCGGTACAGTGGGGTTCGAACCCGCTATCTGCCGGATGCGAGCTTACAGCTGCGCGCCCCTAACCGCACGGCCAACTCGCCCGAATGTAAGAGGTATTATAGTTGGCATTATTTGTGTTACCGTGGTTTGGTGGACTAGCAGAGGTGAAAGAAGGTGCGGGGGTGAACAGGTCTCAAAATACGAAATTAAAGTTAAGATAAAATTTAACAAGGTTATATTTTCTTTGCAAAATCAAGAAATAACAAGAATGGCAGGTACAGAGTAGCAAGGCCACTAATTCGAAAATGTACAATTACAGTGTTACAAGATTTGGGCTCCGTGAGCCGGACACACAATTCTTGAGCAATGAGCCCAACTTTACTATATACAAGATTCAACAAAGGGGCAGAAGACCCCAATCATGCCCAGGAGCTCTTGCTCCCAATTACACAGTAAAGCCTCCTCGAGGCACACAGAAACCAAATTTCAGAAAGAGCAACCCGCTCTCAAAGTTCAAGCCTATCAAAGGCCACACCAAACTCTACTTTTAAGCTGTCCTCCGAGTACTTGAAAACAGGGGTAAAAATACCCAACCTACTGAGGCCTATAAAGAAAAGAAACAGGTCAATTACATGGCCTCTAAAATACCAACTTGCGAGGAGGCGTTCTTGCACTCCTAATACACTTTATTTAAAACCTACTTGGCGCTAGGCCTCTAATGCAAGGGCTAATCCCATACTAAAGAGGTGACTTATAGAAAGAGGCAATTTACATTACGTTAAGTAAGAAACGGTAGTGAAAATAAGTTCACTTCAATGCAATATGAGTGGGAGCTCGAGAGGGTAAAGCACTCTCTATCCCAATATGTAGTTTAAAAGATAGAACTGATACTAAGTGTCTTTACATTTTAGGGGAAAAGTTACATGGTAGAAAGGCTTCGGACCTGCCCCGAGAGTTAAACTGCTGAGCTAGCAAGAAAAGAAGTTATTAAACGGCCATTACCTGGTGGCTGAACTGCTGCCCGAAGAAAGAGGCGCTTCCCGCCACCTGCTACGTACTTTACACACTGATAGAAGTTACTGAAGTGGCGCGGAGACCCGAAAATCAGCAGTTTATATACCCTCGTGGAAAGTTCAAGGCGTTTCAGGAATGAGAACACCCTCCCACAAGAATTTTATTGGCCAACAACGAAAACCCCTACACTAGATGAAGAAAAAACACATTATTGGTGGAAAATTAATTTCAGAAATTTCTTATTGGTCAAATTCAAAACTGGCGGAAAGAAAGGGTTAATATTGCCAACTTAAACAATAACTGAAAGAAATTTAACAAAGAACAAACTTATGAATTCAAAATTTCTCCAAAAAACACAGTTCTTTCACTTCGCACTAGGGTGCATAATTCTAGTTCTTCAGTAGTGCCATCTGAAAGAGAATGTTCACACTTCTTACTACAGGTAAAACAAAAATACATCGAAAACGACCCAGTTCAGAAACTTCAAAATTTGCAAGTAGTGACATCTTCTGAGAACCTTGAAAATTAACACAGTAGATAAAGTTCGGACTTCCTCCAGTAGAGGAGTTTCAACTGGCGCAAGGTTTGAATTAGCGGCGTGGGGGTGTACCACCCGGTACAGAGCTCCCCCCCCCAAAAGTTCCTCCAAGGGGTAACACAGAAGAACATAACCTTTTGTTTCAAAATAAGGTCCAAGTTATGATGTTGATATAGAAATTAATTGCAGAAGCATTTGCCAACAAGATTTCTTAAAATGATTGGATCCAGTTTCAAAATTCTTTATAGTTACTTTAGATGTAGAGTCTTTATGCTTGTAGAGGTTGAATTCAGAAGGAAACTTTTAGTTTTTAAAGTTGAGGAAAAATTTTCTAAGTCCACCCGATATTGCAGTTGGATTCAAAACTGTAGTAATTGTTGATATTAAATGTCCATGTAGCTGATTGAGTACATTCAAGGTTGATTAAGTTAGACGGCCAGACCGGCCGCTGCTGCTTGTGTCCAGAGGAGGCCGCTCGGACCCCTCAAGTACCCTGAGATACCGCTCGCCCGCACTATGAGAGGAGTAGTGGAGTTGAAGCACGCCGCGCCCGCGGCGAACATGCAGGTCGCGGGCCAGTTACAGGTTGTGCGCCGCACATCAGCCTTGGCCGGCAGGAGGACTCCGGCTCGCCGTACACTGGTTGGCCTCGCTGGAGTGGAGTGGGCCCGTACCCCACCTCAGTGGCGGTACGGCGCCGCGCTGCTGCGGGGGCACTGAAACATTAAAGCTCGGCGGCAGAATTTTGTTGGACCAGAATGATTTTAGGGTACATTCATTGTGGTGGAACTGAGGGGCCAGCGGCGTAGAAATATTTATTTCATTTGAAAGCCACTGTGTGTTGTTGTTCAGGAGACGGGAGCGTGGTAATGGTCGTGGAAAGGACAGGATGGCAGTTTAACTGGTCGGGGGAGGTTTACAAAAATGCTTACCAACAGGGAAACAATTTCCAAGGGCAGAACGCCTTACAAGTGAAACCCCTCAAACAAAATATAACCTTCATATTTCTTTCAAAATTATATGAAGCAAGTTAGCACAGAATTTACACCGGTTTCACCTGTGACAGGTGAACCCTAAATATGCTCTCGGTGGCTGGATTGCTTAGCAATAAAGTAACGGGTGTAAGGAAATCGAGAATAGTACATGGCCCATGAAATCTAGGGGCAAGCTTGCCCGCGGGAACAAAATTCTTGACCATCACCTGGTCGCCTACCTTCAAATTGGTGGGTCTCCGTCCACGATCATATCTTTCCCTAACCTTTTCATGAGACACTGTAAGATTGGCTTTAGCTTTCTTCCAAAGATCTTTAATGTTATCTGGATCTATTGTCTCGGGTAGAATGTCACTCAGAGACCAGAGGTTAGAGAGCGGCGTGTTGGGAACAAACTTGAACATGAGCGAAGCTGGAGTAAATCTATGTGATTCATGAACAGCCGAGTTCAAAGCAAAAGCTAACCAATGCAGGGACGTGTCCCACCTAGAATGATCTTCATGATGATAGGCAATAAGCGCGGACCTCAGGTTACGATTAACCCGTTCAGCCAGAGATGGTTGAGGATAATAAGCAGAAGTTGTCACATGAGATATGGACAGATCAAAACAGAAATTTACGAAATAAATTAGATGTGAAAGCCTTAGCATTGTCAGACACAATATATTGACACGGACCAAAAGAAGCAAAGATTGAATTTAAACAAGTAATGGTGGACTGAGCGGTAGCCAGCTTAGTCGGAAATAACCAGGAATATCTTGTAAAACCATCTACACATACAAGGATGAACTTGTTGGCATTTCCCTTTGACTGGGGGAAGGCTCCTACATAATCAATATACAGGCGTTCCATTGGGCGCGACGCTTGATGAGAAGACAAAAGGCCTACCTTGGTAGACATGGTGGGTTTACTAAGCAAACAAGATTTACAAGCCTTTACTAGTTCACGGATTTCACCGTCCATACCTTTCCAGATGAACCTTTCACGAATCTTTTCACGAGTTTTAAAGATGCCTAGATGCCCTCCTAATGGGGTCTCATGATAGTACTTAAAGATCATAGGTACAAGAACAGCTGGAACGACAACTTTCATCATCTTATCATGCCTCGAAGGGCAACATAAAACTCCAGTCCTCAGTACATAAGGGACGACATGTTCCCCAGAAGAAAGGGTTTCCATTATCGGAGCCAGCGTCGGATCTTCACGTTGGTATTTCTCAATGTCCCTAAAGAGCATGGGAGCATCTGTTAAGATGGCATTAACCTCAGATAGTATGGACTCGGGAGGTGATGAACTATCGACCGGTTCATGGGTCTCGACGTCGTTGGAAAACATACGGCTGAGTCCGTCTGCAACAACATTCTCAGTACCTCTGATATGCCTAACGTCAAATTGGAAGGCAGAAATTCGGACGGCCCACCGGGCTATACGACCAGTACGACGCGGCCTACCTAAGACCCAGCTTAAGGCTTGATTATCGGTCTCCAGGTCGAATTTGACATGTTCCAGATAGAGACGGAACTTTTCTAAGGCAAATAAGACTGCCAAACATTCGAGCTCATATATGGAATACTTGGCTTCTTGAGCCGATAGAGTGCTAGATGCATAGGCGATGGGTCGCCTCCCTAGTTCAGTCTCTTGAAGAAGGACTGCAGCTACCGCCGACGACGACGCGTCGGTTTGGACGATGAATTTTTTGAAGAAATCGGGCATAGCCAGGACAGGGGCATTACACAGAGCTAATTTAAGATCTTCAAAAGCGCCTTGTTGATAAGGTCCCCACTCAAATTTGATGCCTTTCCTACGAAGAAGGTTCAAGGGCGCCGCTCTATTAGCGAAGTTAGGGATAAACTTCCTGAAGAAATTCACCATACCAATGAACCTGGCGATCCCTTTGATGTCCTTGGGAGGTTTAAAATCACGGATGGCCTGTGTTCTAGAATGATCGACCGCAACACCATCGGGCGAAACAATATGCCCTAGGAATGACATTGAAGGTTTAGCGAAGGCAACCTTGGACAACTTCACAGTTAACCCAGCCTTACGAAGGCGATTGAGAACTTCACGCAGATGATCTAGATGTTCTTCAAAAGTCTCCGAAAACACGACGACATCATCAAGTTAGTGATACAAGTACTCGAATTTGATGTCGGAGAAGACCTTATCTAGCAGTCTAGTGAGTACAGCTGCTCCCGTGGGGAGCCCGAAAGGCACGCGGTTGTATTCATACAAATTCCAATCCGTGGCAAACGCTGTAAGGTGTTTAGACTCTTCAGCTAGGGGAATTTGATTATAGGCCTGATTCAGGTCCAAGATGATGAAGAACTTAGCTTTGCGAAATCATGAAAAACAAGAATGAAGGTCAGGAAAGGGCGCAGATTGTAACACCACCTTCCGATTGAGAGCCCTATAATCAATCACAGGCCTGAAGCCACCTTGGGGTTTCGGGACTAGAAAAATAGGCGAAGAATACGCCGACTTAGAGGGCCTAATGATACCATCCTTTAACATTTGATCGATGATTTCTTTCAATGCCTTCATTTTGGGTGGAGATAGCCTATAAGGTGGAAAACGGACAGGAATCGAATCCGTGACCTCAATTTTGTATTCGATCAGGTCAGTAAAACCAAGGGTATCAGAGAACACCTCTGGAAACGATTGACACAACTTACGAATACCATCAGCCTGCTCCTCAGGTAGATCTCTAAGATCTAACAACAACTCATCCTGGGTAGGCGAAATAGATGAACATGATACAGAACTACATTTCAATAAGAGGATTTTACAATTAGACGCAAATTTGAAAGTGCACGACCTACTCTGAAGGTCGAGCACTAGACCGGTGTGAGAAATGAAGTCAGCTCCCAATATAATGGGGCAAGACAAGTGCTTGGCCACAAACAATTTAACTTTCCAAGTAAATTTAGAAATACGAATTTTGACATAGAAGGAGCCTAAAATTTATAATGGAGAAGAATTAGCCGAAACATATTGAACAGAAGATGAGCAATAGTCCGGAAGTCTACAAACAGATTTCAATTTCGAATACCATTCAGCCGAAATGATAGAACAAACACTGCCAGAGTCTAATAGAGCTGTTACAGGCTCATTATTTAATTCAATTTTGAGGAAGGGCACAGGTGCGGGGAGATCCGCCGCAATCCTAAGACATTCTCTGGGGCATTCAAAAGATAAATTTGAAGACTGAGTCTTCCCTGAATTTTCGACCTGTTTACCAGGGGCTGAGCCTCGGGAAGATGGGTTAGTCGACTCAGCCGAAGACACTAGTCACTTTTGATTGTTGTTGGAAGTTGCACCCGAAGTTGAGCAGGAGGGGATGCTGTTGGTATTAGGGCAGTTCTTAGCAATATGGGAGAACGCGCCGCATTTAAAACAGCCTTGTGATGAACCTGCTCCACTATTTGTCCTACTCGATTTGATCAATGGACATTTATTGCGAAGATGGTCAGGCGACCCGCAAGCATAACATTTACGGGGTGTGACTGGTCGGCGAGGTGGAGGCCGAGGATTACTAAAAGAAGGAGGGGGTTCTTTCGCGACACGCAATGTATCGGCGTACCTAACTCCTTCTGCTGAGACGGCCAATGCTTCAAGTTCAGAGAAGGTTTGCGGGCATGCTGCGAAACACAAATATGACCTATAGGATGGTGAAATACCTTCCCCAATAGCTTGTACAATCTGATCTTCAGGGAAGTGAAGAGCAAACACCCTAGTATAGAACATAATATCTTGGATGAAATCTGCCAAGTTTTCATCTAACCGCTGTACACGATAATAGTACTTCTGAATCAGGGATGACCTCGCACGAGCAGGAATGAAATTTGCAAGAAGGTGTGCATGAAAATCTTCAGTAGATGACTGTTCAGCAATGGCTCTTACTATTTTGTCCGAGAGAACACCAATTGCATAGGGATAAATTATCTGTAAAATTTGACACGGAGAAAGAGAAAAACGAGGGCATGATCCTGAAATTCAACTAAAAACCTTAAGAATGAAATTACTTCACTGGTAGTGTTAACAGAAAACTTAGAAATACCTCTGAGCAACATTGCTAATGGATGAGGCAAGCTGCTGAACCCGGGTGACATAGTAGGTAAAGGTTTAAGTGGCAAACAAACTAATTCAGAACGTACATTATTCAACAAGGTACGGCGTTCAGACTCGTTGTCCAATGGGGCAGAGATTTATTGAGCTCCCACGGTTTTCCTATTGACTTCTCCCTTAGGAGGCTCTTCCTCGCTACCTACATTCACCGTAGTGGGTTGATCAGTTTTGGGAGGAACTTCCCCAGTTAACAATTGGGTAACCTTACTGGACAATTCAGAAAGATTTTCAAGAACCACTCTAGCTTCCTTCCTCTGAACGTCATTCAACTTCAGAGACAACAGATCGTTAACTCTATTAGAAAAATGAAATAACCTAGCTTGCACACGTTTAGTTTGATTAGGCGACGGGTCATTTTCTTCAAAAAAGGTCATTAGAGATGCCAGCTCAGTAGTATTGTCTGTGATCGTGGAGAGAGAGTCGTCAATTTCTTTCTCTCCCAAAGTTGGGATGGAAATCGGCAAGTCAAGGGACTCTCTAAGCTTATTTGTGTCTACCGCAACCGTACCTCCAGACTGCACATTTCTAATTGTTAATTCATAGATTAGCTCCTCCTTGCGCAAATAGTTGAGATGGAGGACATCGCGAGGGCCGGGCATGATGACAAAAATTTAACAATTTTGAAAAATGAAAAAGAAAAGTCCAGCGACAGAGAAAATTGTTAGAGTTCGAAAGCAAAGCAATGTTTAGCCGTCAAAAGGGGCTAAATTGAGACCCATTCAACCACGCTTTGCTACCACTTGTTACCGTGGTTTGGTGGACTAGCAGAGGTGAAAGAAGGTGCGGGGGTGAACAGGTCTCAAAATACGAAATTAAAGTTAAGATAAAATTTAACAAGGTTATATTTTCTTTGCAAAATCAAGAAATAACAAGAATGGCAGGTACAGAGTAGCAAGGCCACTAATTCGAAAATGTACAATTACAGTGTTACAAGATTTGGGCTCCGAGAGCCGGACACACAATTCTTTAGCAATGAGCCCAACTTTACTATATACAAGATTCAACAAAGGGGCAGAAGACCCCAATCATGCCCAGGAGCTCTTGCTCCCAATTACACAGTAAAGCCTCCTCGAGGCACACAGAAACCAAATTTCAGAAAGAGCAACCCGCTCTCAAAGTTCAAGCCTATCAAAGGCCACACCAAACTCTACTTTTAAGCTGTCCTCCGAGAACTTGAAAACAGGGGTAAAAATACCCAACCTACTGAGGCCTATAAAGAAAAGAAACAGGTCAATTACATGGCCTCTAAAATACCAACTTGCGAGGAGGCGTTCTTGCACTCCTAATACACTTTATTTAAAACCTACTTGGCGCTAGGCCTCTAATGCAAGGGCTAATCCCATACTAAAGAGGTGACTTATAGAAAGAGGCAATTTACATTACGTTAAGTAAGAAACGGTAGTGAAAATAAGTTCACCTCAATGCAATATGAGTGGGAGCTCGAGAGGGTAAAGCACTCTCTATCCCAATATGTAGTTTAAAAGATAGAACTTATACTAAGTGTCTTTACATTTTAGGGGAAAAGTTACATGGTAAAAGGCTTCGGACCTGCCCCGAGAGTTAAACTGCTGAGCTAGCAAGAAAAGAAGTTATTAAACGGCCATTACCTGGTGGCTGAACTGCTGCCCGAAGAAAGAGGCGCTTCCCGCCACCTGCTACGTACTTTACACACTGATAGAAGTTACTGAAATGGCGCGGAGACCCGAAAATCAGCAGTTTATATACCCTCGTGGAAAGTTCGAGGCGTTTCAGGAATGAGAACACCCTCCCACAAGAATTTTATTGGCTAACAACGAAAACCCCTACACTAGATGAAGAAGAAACACATTATTGGTGGAAAATTAATTACAGAAATTTCTTATTGGTCAAATTCAAAACTGGCGGAAAGAAAGGGTTAATATTGCCAACTTAAACAATAACTGAAAGAAATTTAACAAAGAACAAACTTATGAATTCAAAATTTCTCCAAAAAACACAGTTCTTTCACTTCGCACTAGGGTGCATAATTCTAGTTCTTCAGTAGTGCCATCTGGAAGAGAATGTTCACACTTCTTACTACAGGTAAAACAAAAATACATCGAAAACGACCCAGTTCAGAAACTTCAAAATTTGCAAGTAGTGACATCTTCTGAGAACCTTGAAAATTAACACAGTAGATAAAGTTCGGACTTCCTCCAGTAGAGGAGTTTCAACTGGCGCAAGGTTTGAATTAGCGGCGTGGGGGTGTACCACCCGGTACAATTTGTCTTATTATTATTTCATTTGTATATTTATTCTTAATATTTAAGATGAAAAGTCTTCATATGTGATGTGAGTAATTTGTTTTGTACAAGCGGATGGGAAAACAGTGCTATTTACAACTAGGAAAGTTTCCTTGAGTCATATGGAACAGCCCAGATGCCGATGACGTGACTTTGTTATCGTCTTGGGACCCGGAATAGGTTCGGGGCGTGGCCTTGGAATGGCAAGAGGATCTTCCACTCGTGATTGGATGACAATGAAGACCAATTGGGACGTGCCATGAGAGAGTAAGAGGAATCTGAAGTATATATAGGCATGTTATAAAATAGCAGAAGACTTGCCTTAACACTTTTGTGGAACGTGGTTGACGAAAGATGTTTTGTGGAATGTGAAGTGTGGTACCGACCTACAAACTTTGGAGTGCTTAGGCGTTTGGTATTACATCACTTGTGGCGGCTTGGTGCCTTGTATGTTGGCGAAAGCTATTGTGTATTGTATCTCAGACTTTCCGTAATTTATGGTCTGGAACAACAAGCATTAGGAAACGTTGCGCTATACCATGTTATAAATACCGTACATAAAATTGCTTAAGATGCAATTAAGAGTTATTTAATCCTAGCAGATAGCATATATTCAAGAAATGAGGCACTATTGATCAATACGATATTGATTAACATTACCGGCCAGGTATCAGCATTAGTTGTCAGCCCCGTGTATTTGTTGCTTTAGAGAGTATGTAGTGCATACGTATAACGGTCTATTAGGACCAACTACAAAAATAGGTACTCTGGGGCTTAACCTAAATTATTCTCCCATTATTTGCTCAAATTCACTGTGGAGGAACTTGGAGAATACCACAATGTGATCACTGTGATCACTGCCAACATCGTATGTCCGAATGGTGCGGATATATGGTGTGAATGAACGGAATCGATTAGGAGAAGTTCACAAATACGTATTAGGACTGTACCTCAACTGAAAAGAAAGGATTTACAATTTATGAGAGGTCCCTCGGGGCGAGCATGAAGTTCTGCTCTCCAGGCTACGTCACCGGCGAGCCAATTGCCTTGTCAATGCATGTGTCAAACACAGACATGGCTCTGTAATGGGCTGACTGAGTCAGGGAGCCATACGTCAGGCTGAGCCGACAATTAACTGACGCAATATAGTGACTGATATTCGTCCTTCATCAATCTACCTTCATAAAATATTTTAGAAAATGAAATGAAATGAAATTTCGACATTCCAGATTGCTGGTGGATAGAAATGTCCATTGCCCTATTAAGAATGTATATATAAGTAACCGGCGTCAAATAGAGAATATAGTTGACAAATATGAAGGATATTATTAATCTGAACAATACTGATAAGGGAATAAAGAAATCTAAAATAATGAATATATTTCAATGACTGTATAATTAAATTTGTAGTAAATTTTATTGTATGAATATAGAATAAGATAATTCTTACATAAATTAACAATTAAACATTCTAACACCAACAATTAATAAATCAGATAATTATTGAGCAAATATAACATGAACTAAAATGTGGACTAAAATTACATGGTATGAGCTAAATATTTGTGGGCATTTTACGTTTGGAATTTAAAAATATAGTGGAAAATTTTAAGTGTGGACATAAAAAGGTGGACAAATGGCCATACTATTACTATGGACTACGATCACAACTGGAAGAAAATACGTAGTGGACGTGAATACTGTGGTCAAAATGCCTTTGGCTAATCAGTCTGCGTGTCTTCTGTATATTATTCCTTCATACACTCATCCTTCGACATACGCATCAGAAACGTAAGTGATGTACCAGGTAACTAATCAACCTAATTGTCCAATTTATTTATTTATTTATTTATCTATTTATTTATTTATTTATTTATTTATTTATTTATTCAGGATCAGCAACATCATAACGCCGAATTACAAAGTTTTGAGCTATGTACAATAGATATGAATCTAAAATGAAAGATATATAAATATTTACAAAGGACACAAATATACACAATAAAAACTGTACAATCATATATAATACATATTTACATATACAACGACATTAACAAAGAAAAATACATTTACAGTAAATACAGGAACAGAACAGGAAAGAACAAGAAGGAAAATTAAGTTATATGAGAAATATCATGACAGAAGGAAGGAAACGTTACGAAGATGTTTAGGTTCTTGCTGATAGATAATATATTAAACATTGCTGGAATATGAACAGAAGGGGACCTTTGGGTGAGAGAAAGCCAGGAGTAACGAATTTGGAGTAGGGTCTTCATTCTGGTACTACGGGATGGAAAGTGGAAGGGGAATAAAGAAACTACACGGTCAAGGTAGCTGAGATTTGAAGAAGCAGAAATGGACCAGACTGGAGAGGCGTATTCAACAATAGGTAAGATACAGGAAACTTAGAATGCTCTGAGGGCATTTACATCTGTGATGTCAGAAAACCTGTAGAGTAAACCAAGGAGTCACATAGCACGTGAGGTAATCCTGTTTATGTTCGAGACAAACAACAATTTACTGTCAAAATGCACTCCTAAGTCTATTTGATTGTCAACGAGTGCAATCAGTTGGTTCAATAGGTGATACTCTTGTAAGCAGGGGATTTACGAAATGTGAACTAAATGGTGGAACACTTGGAGGGATGAGGTTTAAGGCGCCATGTAGTACACCAGCCTGACAGTGAATCAAGTGCAGTTTGCAATTGGATTGTGTTTGTGAGAGAATCGATCTTCTTGAAGATTTTACAATCATCTGCAAAGAGAAGGATTTCACATGAATGGTGGAAAACAGTATCGATCAGGTCATCTATAAACAGGGCAAAAAGAAGTGGACCTAGGACAATGCCCTGCGGAACACCGAAGAGGGTGGTGATGGGAGAAGAACTGCATCCATCAAGGACCACGCGCTGTAGTCTTTCGCTCAGAAAGCTATTAATTAGAGCTAGGAGTCTCCCATGCACGTTAAACCGTTCAGAAAGTTTGTGTACAAGGAGCGTGTGACCCACGGTATCGAAGGCCTTCGCGATGTCGATAGAGCATACATCAAGTTGAGAGCCCGTGTGGATGGCAGACGTAGCATGGTGGAGGAGGATAGCCAAGTTAGTTACGCAGGAGCTTCCAGGAAGGAAACCATGCTGCTGAGGGGATATATATGGAATTGTAAACGCATGCAAATGCTGGTGGATGATCCTTTCACAAATGATTGATAAAGCAGGTAATATAGAGACCGGGTGATAATTTGTGATATCCGATCTCTGTCCACCTTCAAGAACGGGTGTGATATAAGCAAGTATCCAGGAGCTCGAAAAGTAGCCGACTAAGAAGCACCGATTAAATATCACGCTATTAGGGTATGAAAGAGTTATTGGTGTATTCTTAAGAAAGATAGGACTGAGACCATCAGGACCAGTGGGTTTATTTTTTGACAAAGATGAAAGTAGGGAGTACACTTCAGATTCAGAAATATAACTGAGGCTATAGGAAGTAACAGGTTTGATTTTAGGAAAATTAGCATACTGCACAGGTTTTACAAAATTAAAGGTAAAATATTCATTGAATAATTCAGGTCTACCTGCTCCACTGGCTGCAGAATGGTCCCAGGTTACTACTTCCGGTATTCGTTTGTTGTCTCTTCTGTTATTTATAAGCGACCAGAACCTTTTACTGTTGTGTCTTACTTCAAGGCAGGCCCCATTAATTTATTCTGAGAAATCCCGCCTTAATAAATATTCGTGGTGTTTGCGAAGGTCAGAGAATATTTTATAATTTCTCTCGGGGGGCGCATTCTTCCATTGTCTACAGGCTACCGATTTTTTTATAATTCAGCGCTTTTAGTATCACTCTTCTTCCATTGGGGGAATTTTCTGGACATCGAACGAGTAGGAATGAGGTCACGGGTCATAGCAAGCGTCCAATCATAAAATAAGTCCACCGCATCTTGAACTTCACCCACATGCAACAAATGCCATGGTAAAAGGGACAGTCTGCCAGTAAACTTTACGCCACACAGGCACAGAGCTCCTAAGGACAGGTCGATGACATCTCGGAGCACGGGAAGGGGTGAGAGTGAAAGTTGCTTCAACGGACTTGTGGTTGGAGTTAAAAATATTTCGTCCCACAGAAACAGATCAGGGCTCGTTATAAGAAAGCAGGCAGTCAAGAAGACTATTTCCGCAGGTGTTTCCCAAGACATGCTGTTTGAAGTTTAGTCCAGTAATATAGTGGTCCATATACCATTTGTCAAGGTTATTAGAAGGCTGACCTAATGAAGGGGAAATCCAGGAGACAGATTAAAATCTCCTAGTATGACAATGTTATCTTTGGAATGAACGGCTCTAAGCACGGTGGAAAGAAAAGCTTCAGAATAGTTGAGATAAGAACTAGGTGGCCTATAGAAACATGCAAATAGATATTTTATGCTATGAAATGTAATTTCAACACAAACAGCTTCATAGTCATTCATCAGGTCGGAGCGCAGGGTCGCATGCCATTTAGATTGGACATAAATTAAAACCCCTCCTCGCCGGGATCCACTTCTATGATCGGCCCTAAATAAGGAAAACTCTTTAGAGAGTGGGATTTCAGAGTCTAACACAAAATCCGTCAACCAAGTTTCACTTAAGGCGATAACGTCGAAAGCAGCTAATTCTTGAACATGAAGTTCACAGTCTGTAATCTTATTTTTATGGACCTGATATTTTGACAGTACACAGAGAACTCATTCTTCATTTTAGGCCCAGGGTTAATTTGAACATCAGGAGTAACAGTGTTAGTAAGAAACGTAACCGGGAACGGCGTGCATGACGGCGTAATTTCAACGAATCGTGGGTCGATGTTGGGACCGTAAGAAAACAAGACAGATTAGCCGTCGGTAAGGAAGGAAAATAAAACTTACGATCCGAAGTTAGTAGTATAATAGGACAGTTCGGGCGCCACCACCCACACCGGCTCCCAGAGGCCACCTCCACCACCACCACCACAGCCAGCGGCCTCCCAGATGCCTCCTCCACCACCACCACAGCCAGAGGCCTCCCAGAGGCCTCCTCCACCACCCGCGGGAAATTTGAATTTGTAAACAAAGCCACGTGCTTTTTGACAGTTGTCATCGACAACAACGCATCGCTAACCTCAGTACTGCCATCTTGACGGGCCTAAACCTCAGTAGTGCCAACTTAACCTAACTAGCGCGAGGTAAACAAAGCCACGTGTTTTTCGACAGCCACGTGCTTTTTGACAGACAACAACGCATCGCTAACCTCAGTACTGCCATCTTGACGGGCCTAAACCTCAGTGGTACCAACTTAACCTAACTAGCGCGAGATAAACAAAGCCACGTGTTTTTGACAGCCACGTGCTTTTTTGACAGCTGTCAACCGCCATCTTTAAACTACAGAGCACCGTGCTGCCCTCTTTATCGCAGTAGCCGCAAATTCGTCACCTGTCATCGGCAGTGCTGCCATCTTGGCGGGCCTAAACCTTAGTGCTACCACCTTAACCTCACTAGCTCGAGATAAACAAATCCACGTGCAGCTGTCATCCGCCATCTTTAATTCATAGAGCACAGTGCTGCCCTCTTTAGCTACTTACCTTTGAAATGTGGTATGTCACAGCTGTCATCCGCCATCTTGCATTCGAAACCTCAGTGCTGCACTCTTTAGCTAGATACCTTTGAAATGTACTGGTGGCAAATTCCACGTGCTCTTGTTTGGAAACAAAGCCACGTGCTTTTTTGACAGCTGTCATCCGCCATCTTTAATCCAGAGAGCACAGTGCTGCCCTCTTTAGCTACTTACCTTTGAAATGTGGTACGTCACAGCTGTCATCCGCCATCTTGCATCCGAAACCTCAGTGCTGCACTCTTTAGCTAGATACCTTTGAAATGTAGTGGTGGCGATTTGAAAAATTCTTTATGCTCTTGTTTGGAAACAAAGCCACGTGCTTTTTTGACAGCTGTCATCCGCCATCTTTAATCCAGAGAGCACAGTGCTGCCCTCTTTAGCTACTTACCTTTAAAATGTGGTACATCAGAGCTGTCATCCGCCATCTTGCATCGCAAACCTCAGTGCTGCAATCTTTAGCTAGATACCTTTGAAATGTAGTGGTGGCAAATTCCACGTGCTCTTGTTTGGAAACAAAGCCACATGCTTTCTTGACAGCTGTCATCCGCCATCTTTAATCCAGAGAGCACCGTGCTGCCCTCTTTAGCTACTTACCTTTGAAATGTGGTACGTCACAGCTGCCATCCGCCATCTTGCATCGCAAACCTCAGTGCTGCACTCTTTAGCTAGATATCTTTGAAATGTAGTGGCGGCAATTTGAAAAATTCTTTATGCTCCTGTTTCGAAACAAACCTATGCGCTTTTTTGTCAGCTATCATCCGCCATCTTTAATCCAGAGAGCACCGTGCTGCCCTCTATGTGGTGGTAGTAAATTCTACACGCTCTTGTTTGGAAACAAACCCATATGCTTTTCTGACAGCTGTCAACCGCCAGAGAGCACCGTGCTGCCCTCTTTATGCCGGTGGCAAATTCCACGTGCTTTACAAACTCACGTGCTTTTTGACAGCTGTCATCCGCCATCTTTAATCAAGAGAGCACCGTGCTGCCATCTTTAGCTAGATACCTTTGAAATGTGGTGGCGGCAAATTCCACGTGCTCTTGTTTGGAAACAAAGCCGCGTGCTTTTTTGACAGCTGTCATCCGCCATCTTTAATCAATAGAGCACTGTGCTGCTATCATGCGGGTAATTTCGTCAGCTGTCATCCGCCATCTTTAATCCACAGAGCGCCGTGCTGCTCTCTGTAGTAGCGGGCAATTTGAAAAGTTCTGTTACTTGTCATCCGTCATCTTTAATCAACAAAGCATCGTACTGCTATCTTTAGCTACATACATTTAACATGTGGTGGCGGATAATTTGAAAAACTTCCGTTAGCTATCATCCGCCATCTTTATTCAACAGAGCATCGTGCTGCTATCTCTAGCTACATACATTTAACATGTGGTGACGGCAATTTGAAATTCTATCTAGATGTTATCTTTAATCAACAGAGCACCGTGCTGCTATCCCTTCGAATTGTGGTGACGGATAATTTGAAATTCCGTTAGCTATCATCATTAAACATTAGTGCATTCGCTAACCTAACCTCTCATCTACTATCTTGAAGGAGACTATACGACACCTCCTCTACCTCCTGATCTTCCTCCTCCTCCTCCTCCCCTACCACCTCCGCCTCCTCCTCCTCTGTCAAGCCATAACTTTATCGAACACGCATCGCGAAGGCAAGAGTGTGCAGCGATATGCATGTTTAGACTTGCGGATTACGAAAGAAACATAACAAGACTTGAATCGAACACTGCACTCGATGTCGTTAACTTCAACATGTGATTAAAACATTGTCTGGTGTGTTCAGAACACTACATAAGTAGAATCGAACGCTGTACTTAATACAACATGTTAGGGGATACCTTTGTTCTAAGAAGATCAGATTGAAACATAACAAGACTAGAATTGAACACTGCACTCGATGTCGTTAACCTTAACATGTGATCAGAACATTGATTGATGTGTTCAGATCACTAAACGAGTAGAACCGAACACTGTACAACATGTTAGGGGATACCTTTGTTCTAAGAAAATTAGATTGAAACATAACAAGACTAGAATCGAACACTGCACTCGATGTCGTTAACCTTAACATGTGATCCGATACAACATGTTAGAGGATACCTTTGTTCTAAGAAAATTAGATTGAAACATAGCAAGACTAGAATCGAACACTGTACTCGATACAGCATGTGATTAGAACATTGTTTGATGTGTTCAGAGCAAAAGTACAACTTCAATGATTTACCTAGTGTAAAAATCAAAAACACACACTGTGCACATATCGCATAGCTATCTCGCCTATCACTTGCCTAGTATGAAAATCAAAAACACACTGTGCACATATCGCATAGCTAACTCGGCAACACTTCAAATGATTTGCTTGGTACGAAAAAAAAAATCTATACCGCGTAGCTAACTCGTTCATCGCACTGCTAAGACGCATAGTAATTGCAAATACACTGATATATGTCATACGAAAATCAAGAAAGCACACTGCGTAGCCAACTCGCTCGGTCACTCGCTTAGTAATTGCAACACGATTAGAACACTGTTACACGTTACTCTTTTTTTCTCGAAACACACACACACACACACGGATAAGAATGTTGCGAGATACTACATACTTACATGTTAAAAAAAATAGGGGGATGAAAGATCATAAATTATATGTACACATGTTGTCTCCTCCAAGTTGTAAGACGAAATAGACGCAGTACTGCGAGTTTCCGCTATAGATGGCGAACGGAAGTAGCATGATATCTCAGCAAAAATATACGCGTGAGCTTGCATACACGCAAGTCAGACACAATGATGGATACCGCGATTCAAATCCTGGCAACTTATGCCGTCAGGAAGGGCATCCAGCTAGATCATGTTATGACGATCGCGCAGGTCCCTCGCCTTGCATTTGCTATCTTTTACGGCTTCCGACAGTAGGAGTTCGAACCCGCTATCTCCCGAAGTAGCGAGAATGATTGCGGGTACAAGAGTGTTGAGGGTGATTCATTTGTCGGATGGAGGTGATAAGCCTTGAGCAGGCTTCATCGGTAGGAGTAGGCTATGTGCCGGTACCGGGACATCTAGTTATAAAACCCGCTACAACTGATTTGTCGCGTATACTGCGATTTAAAAACCTAGTTAGGAAGGGTAACCGGTCGTAAAACTATGGTGTATGATCTAAGAGGCGGGGTGTGCAAAAAATCCAGCATTAAGTAAGGGCTGTTGATGGGTGGCGTTAAACCTTATGCAAGCTTCCAGAAACTGATTGTGCGTACAAGATGTTGAGGGTGATTCATCTGTCGGATGGAGGCGTTAAGCTGTGTGCGGGCTTCTTCAGTAGGAGTAGGCTATTTGCCGGCACTGGGATATCTAGTTATAAAACCCGCTATAACAAATTTATCACGTATACTGCGATTTAAAATCCTAGTCAGGAAGGGTAACCGGTCGTAAAACTATGGTGTATGATCTAAGAGGCGGGGTGTGCAAAAAGCTAGCATTAAGTAAGGGCTGTTGATGGGGGTGTTATACCTTGTGCAGGCTTCTCCGAAACTGATTGTGAGTGCAAGATGTTGAGGGTGATTCATCTGTCGGATGGAGGCGTTAAGCCTTGTGCAGGCTTCTTCGGTAGGAGTAGGCTATGTGCTGGCACCGAGTTTTACCCTCTCCCTACTGTAGTATATTACATTCTTAGGCAGTTTCGAGGGTGTGCAAAAAAGCCAGTATTAAGTAAGGGCTGTTGATGGGGGACGTTAAACCTTGTGCAGGCTCCTTCAACAGGAGTAGCCTATAAACCGGCGCCGTGCAGGCTCTTTCGATAGGGGTAGGCTATTTTCTGGCGCTGTGTTTTAACCTCTCCGTACAATCATAATATTTTATGTTAGGAACTTACACGGCTAAGAAAACGTTCTGTGAGTTACAAGTGGCTTATCAGCACGCAGTGTCCCCGTTCAAGGTTAGTGCAGCCGGAAGATGCGTGTACAATTTCAGTCAACACATGCATTCCGCACCTCGCTCTGAATGACTGCGCCGATACAACTTCAAAGATAGTGTTCTATGCGGTAGAACAAAATATGTAACCCATAGCCTACAGTTTGGTTTAGTGTGCTTGCCTCTCACCCGGCAGTCTCGGGTTCGAATCTCTTGGGATTAAAAATATGTTTTACAGCCGAGTACCCCCTTCCATAACATGAGATTTTAAATCGCAAGTATCTCTTTTACGGCTGGTTGCCCTTCCTGGCGCGAGATTTTAAATCATAAGAATCTGTTTTATAACAGGATGCCCTTCTAGGATTTTAAATAGCTGTATCTAGCCTCTTACATCATACACTATTGTTTTCGACCGGTTGCCCTTCCTGACGTCAAAGAACTGGGATTAAGAATCTGTTTTACAACTAGTTGCCCTTTCTAACACCAGAATCGGGGATTTACAGCTAGATACTCTTCTTAGTGCAGGAACTAAGATTTTAAATCGCTGTATCATGAAATATTGTTTTACAGCCGGATGCCCTTCCTGACGCAAAACTAAGATTTTAAATCGCAAGAATTTGTTTTAAGACTACTTGCCCTTCCTGACGCAAAACTGGCAGTATCTAGCCTCTTACATCATACACTATTGTTTTCGACCGGTTGCCCTTCCTGACGTCAAAGAACTAGGATTAAGAATCTGTTTTACAACTAGTTACCCTTTCTAACACGAGAATCGGGGATTTACAGCTAGATGCTCTTCTTAGATTTTAAATCGCTGTATCACGAACTATTGTTTTACAGCCGGATGCCCTTCCTGACGCAAAACTAAGATTTTAAATCGCAAGAATTTGTTTTAAGACCAGTTGCCCTTCCTGACGCAAAACTAGCAGTATCTAGCCTCTTACATCATACACTATTGTTTTCGACCGGTTGCCCTTCCTGACGTCAAAGAACTGGGATTAAGAATCTGTTTTACAACTAGTTGCCCTTTCTAACACGAGAATCGGTTATTTACAGCTAGATACTCTTCTTAGTGCAGGAACTAAGATTTTAAATCGCTGTATAATGAACTATTGTTTTACAGCCGGATGCCCCTCCTGACGCAAAACTAAGATTTTAAATCGCAAGAATTTGTTTTAAGACTACTTGCCCTTCCTGACGCAAAACTGGCAGTATCTAGCCTCTTACATCATACACTATTGTTTTCGACCGGTTGCCCTTCCTGACGTCAAAGAACTAGGATTCAGAATCTGTTTTACAACTAGTTATCCTTTCTAACACGAGAATCGGGGATTTACACCTAGGTGCTCTTCTTAGATTTTAAATCGCTGTGTCACGAACTATTGCTTTACAGCCGGATGCCCTTCCTGACGCAAAACTAAGATTTTAAATCGCAAGAATTTCTTTTAAGACAAGTTGACCTTCCTGACGCAAAACTGGCAGTATCTAACCTCTTACATCATACACTATTGTTTTCGACCGGTTGCCCTTCCTGACGTCAAAGAACTCGGATTAAGAATCTATTTTACAACTAGTTGCCCTTTCTAACACGAGAATCGGGGATTTACAGCTAGATACTCTTCTTAGTGCAGGAACTAAGATTTTAAATCGCTGTATCACGAACTATTGTTTTACAGCCGGATGCCCTTCCTGACGCAAAACTAAGATTTTAAATCGCAAGAATTTGTTTTAAGACTAGTTGCCCTTCCTAACGCAAAACTGGCAGTATCTAGCCTCTTACATCATACACTATTGTTTTCGACCGGTTGCCCTTCCTAACGTCAAAGAACTGGGATTAAGAATCTGTTTTACAACTAGTTACCCTTTCTAACACGAGAATCGGGGATTTACAGCTAGATGCTCGCCGGATGCCCTTCCTGACGCAAAACTAAGATTTTAAATCGCAAGAATTTGTTTTAAGACTACTTGCCCTTCCTGACGCAAAACTGGCAGTATCTAGCCTCTTACATCATACACTATTGTTTTCGACCGGTTGCCCTACCTGACGTCAAAGAACTGGGATTAAGAATCTGTTTTACAACTAGATGCTCTTATTAACACGAGAATCGGGGTTTTACAGCTAGATGCTCTTCTTAGATTTTAAATCGCTGTATCACGAACTATTGTTTTACAGCCGGATGCCCTTCCTGACGCAAAACTAAGATTTTAAATCGCAAGAATTTGTTTTAAGACTAGTTGACCTTCCTGACGCAAAACTGGCAGTATCTAGCCTCTTACATCATACACTATTGTTTTCGACCTGTTGCCCTTCCCGACGTCAAAGAACTCGGATTAAGAATCTGTTTTACAACTAGTTACCCCTTCTAACACGAGTATCGGGGATTTGCAGCTAGATGCTCTTCTTAGATTTTAAATCGCTGAATCATGAACTATTGTTTTACAGCCGGATGCCCTTCCTGACGCAAAACTAAGATTTTAAATCGCAAGAATTTGTTTTAAGACTAGTTGCCCTTCCTGACGCAAAACTGGCAGTATCTAACCTCTTACATCATACACTATTGTTTTCGACCGGTTGCCCTTCCTGACGTCAAAGAACTCGGATTAAGAATCTATTTTACAACTAGTCGCCCTTTCAAACACGAGAATCGGGGATTTACAGCTAGATACTCTTCTTAGTGCAGGAACTAAGATTTTAAATCGCTGTATCATGAACTATTGTTTTACAGCCGGATGCCCTTCCTGACGCAAAGCTAAGATTTAAAATCGTAAGAATTTGTTCTAAGACTAGTTGCCCTTCCTGACGCAAAACTGGCAGTATCTAGCCTCTTACATCATACACTATTGTTTTCGACCGGTTGCCCTTCCTGACGTCAAAGAACTCGGATTAAGAATCTATTTTACAACTAGTTACGCTTTCTAACACGAGAATCGGGGATTTACAGCTAGATGCTCGCCGGATGCCCTTCCTGACGCAAAACTAAGATTTTAAATCGCAAGAATTTGTTTTAAGACTAGTTGCCCTTCCTGACGCAAAACTGGCAGTATCTAACCTCTTACATCATACACTATTGTTTTCAACCGGTTGCCCTTCCTGACGTCAAAGAACTGGGATTAAGAATCTGTTTTACAACTAGATGCTCTTTTTAACACGAGAATCGGGGTTTTACAGCTAGATGCACTTCTTAGATTTTAAATCGCTGTATCACGAACTATTGTTTTACAGCCGGATACCCTTCCTGACGCAAAACTAAGATTTTAAATCGCAAGAATTTGTTTTAAGACTAGTTGCCCTTCCTGACGCAAAACTGGCAGTATCTAGCCTCTTACATCATACACTATTGTTTTCGACCGGTTGCCCTTCCTGACGTCAAAGAACTCGGATTAAGAATCTGTTTTACAACTACTTGCCCTTTCTAACACGAGAATCGGGGATTTACAGCTAGATGCTCTTCTTAGATTTTAAATCGCTGTATCATGAACTGTTGTTTTACAGCCGGATGCCCTTCTCTGACGCAAAACTAAGATTTTAAATCGCAAGAATTTGTTTTAAGACTAGTTGCCCTTCCTAACGCAAAACTGGCAGTATCTAGCCTCTTACATCATACACTATTGTTTTCGACCGGTTGCCCTTCCTGACGTCAAAGAACTCGGATTAAGAATCTATTTTACAACTAGTTACCCTTTCTAACACGAGAATCGGGGATTTACAGCTAGATGCTCGCCGGATGCCCTTCCTGACGCAAAACTAAGATTTTAAATCGCAAGAATTTGTTTTAAGACTAGTTGCCCTTTATGACGCAAAACTGGCATTATCTAACCTCTTAGATCATACACTATTGTTTTCAACCGGTTGCCTTCAGACATCAAAGAACTGGGATTAAGAATCTGTTTTACAACTAGATGCTTTTTTAACACGAGAATCGGGGTTTTACAGCTAGATGCACTTCTTAGATTTTAAATCGCTGTATCACGAACTATTGTTTTACGGCCGGATGCCCTTCCTGACGCAAAACTAAGATTTTAAATCGCAAGAATTTGTTTTCAGACTAGTTGCCCTTCCTGACGCAAAACTGGCAGTATCTAGCCTCTTACATCATACACTATTGTTTTCGACCGGTTGCCCTTCCTGACGTCAAAGAACTCGGATTAAGAATCTGTTTCACAATTACTTGCCCTTTCTAACACGAGAATCGGGGATTTAAAGCTAGATGCACTTCTTAGATTTTAAATCGCTGTATCACGAACTATTGTTTTGCAGCCGGATGCCCTTCCTGACGCAAAACTAAGATTTTAAATCGCAAGAATTTGTTTTAAGACTAGTTGCCCTTCCTGACGCAAAACTAGCAGTATCTAGCCTCTTACATCATACACTATTGTTTTCGACCGGATGCCCTTCCTGACGTCAAAGAACTCGGATTAAGAATCTGTTTTACAACTACTTGCCCTTTCTAACACGAGAATCGGGGATTTACAGCTAGATGCTCTTCTTAGTGCAGGAACTAAGATTTTAAATCGCTGTATCATGAACTATTGGTTTACAGCCGGATGCCCTTAATGACGCAAAACTAAGATTTTAAATCAGAAGAATTTGTTTTAAGACTAGTTGCCCTTCCTGACGCAAAACTGGCAGTATCTAGCCTCTTACATCATACACTATTGTTTTCGACCGGTTGCCCTTCCTGACGTCAAAGAACTGGAATTAAGAATCTATTTTACAACAAGTTGCCCTTTCTAACATGAGAATCGGGGATTTACAGCTAGATGCTCGCCGGATACCCTTCCTGACGGCATAAGTTGCCAGGATTTGAATCGCGGTATCCATCATTGTGTCTGACTTGCGTGTATGCAAGCTCACGCGTATTTTTTTGCCGAGATATCATGCTACTTCCATTCGTCAGCTATAGCGGAAACTCGCAGTACTGCGTCTATTTCGTCTTACAACTTGGAGGAGACAACATGTGTACATATAATTTATGATCTTTCATCCCCCTATTTTTTTTAACATGTAAGTATGTAGTATGTCGCAACATTCCTATCCGCGTGTGTGTGTGTGTGTGTGTGTGTGTGTGTGTGTGTGTGTGTGTGTGTGTGTGTGTGTGTGTGTCTGTGTGTGTGTGTGTGTTTCGAGAAAAAAAGAGTAACGTGTATCAGTGTTCTAGTCGTGTTGCAATTATTAAGCGAGTGACCGAGCGAGTTGGCTACGCAGTGTGCTTTCTTGATTTTCGTATGACATATATCAGTGTATTTGCAATTACTAAGCATCTTAGCAGTGCGATGAACGAGTTAGCTACGCGGTATAGATTTTTTTATTTTCGTACTAAGCAATTCATTTGAAGTGTTGCCGAGTTAGCTATGCGATATGTGCACAGTGTGTTTTTGATTTTCATACTAGGCAAGTGATAGGCGAGATAGCTATGCGATATGTGCACAGTGTGTGTTTTTGATTTTTACACTAGGTAAATCATTGAAGTTGTACTTTTGCTCTGAACACATCAAACAATGTTCTAATCACATGCTGTATCGAGTACAGTGTTCGATTCTAGTCTTGCTATGTTTCAATCTAATTTTCTTAGAACAAAGGTATCCCCTAACATGTTGTATCGGATCACATGTTAAGGTTAACGACATCGAGTGCAGTGTTCGATTCTAGTCTTGTTATGTTTCAATCTAATTTTCTTAGATCAAAGGTATCCCCTAACATGTTGTACAGTGTTCGGTTCTACTTGTTTAGTGATCTGAACACATCAATCAATGTTCTGATCACATGTTAAGGTTAACGACATCGAGTGCAGTGTTCAATTCTAGTCTTGTTATGTTTCAATCTGATCTTCTTAGAACAAAGATATCCCCTAACATGTTGTATTAAGTACAGCGTTCGATTCTACTTATGTAGTGTTCTGAACACACCAGACAATGTTTTAATCACATGTTGAAGTTAACGACATCGAGTGCAGTGTTCGATTCAAGTCTTGTTATGTTTCTTTCGTAATCCGCAAGTCTAAACATGCATATCGCTGCACACTCTTGCCTTCGCGATGCGTGTTCGATAAAGTTATGGCTTGACAGAGGAGGAGGAGGCGGAGGTGGTAGGGGAGGAGGAGGAGGAGGAAGATCAGGAGGTAGAGGAGGTGTCGTATAGTCTCCTTCAAGATAGTAGATGAGAGGTTAGGTTAGCGAATGCACTAATGTTTAATGATGATAGCTAACGGAACTTCAAATTATCCGTCACCACAATTCGAAGGGATAGCAGCACGGTGCTCTGTTGATTAAAGATAGCATCTAGATAGAATTTCAAATTGCCGTCATCACATGTTAAATGTATGTAGCTAGAGATAGCAGCACGATGCTCTGTTGAATAAAGATGGCGGATGATAGCTAACGGAAGTTTTTCAAATTATCCTCCACCACATGTTAAATGTATGTAGCTAAAGATAGCAGTACGAAGCTTTGTTGATTAAAGATGACGGATGACAAGTAACAGAACTTTTCAAATTGCCCGCTACTACAGAGAGCAGCACGGCGCTCTGTGGATTAAAAATGGCGGATGACAGCTGACGAAATTACCCGCATGATAGCAGCACAGTGCTCTACTGATTAAAGATGGCGGATGACAGCTGTCAAAAAAGCACGTGGCTTTGTTTCCAAACAAGAGCACGTGGAATTTGCCGCCACCACATTTCAAAGGTATCTAGCTAAAGATGGCAGCACGGTGCTCTCTTGATTAAAGATGGCGGATGACAGCTGTCAAAAAGCACGTGAGTTTGCAAAGCACGTGGAATTTGCCACCGGCATAAAGAGGGCAGCACGTTGCTCTCTGGCGGTTGACAGCTGTCAGAAAATCATTTGGGTTTGTTTCCAAACAAGAGCGTGTAGAATTTACCACCACCACATAGAGGGCAGCACGGTGCTCTCTGGATTAAAGATGGCGGATGATAGTTGACAAAAAAGCGCAAAGGTTTGTTTCCAAACAGGAGCATAAAGAATTTTTCAAATTGCCGCCACTACATTTCAAAGGTATCTAGCTAAAGTGTGCAGCACTGAGGTTTGCGATGCAAGATGGCGGATGACAGCTGTGACGTACCACATTTTAAGGGTAAGTAGCTAAAGAGGGCAGCACTGTGCTCTCTGGATTAAAGATGGCGGATGATAGCTGTCAAAAAAGCACGTGGCTTTGTTTCCAAACAAGAGCATAAAGAATTTTTCAAATCGCCACCACTACATTTCAAAGGTATCTAGCTAAAGAGTGCAGCACTGAGGTTTCGGATTCAAGATGGCGGATGACAGCTGTGACGTACCACATTTCAAATGTAAGTAGCTAAAGAGGGCAGCACTGTGCTCTCTGGATTAAAGATGGCGGATGACAGCTGTCAAAAAGGCACGTGGCTTTGTTTCCAAACAAGAGCATAAAGAATTTTTCAAATCGCCACCACTACATTTCAAAGGTATCTAGCTAAAGAGTGCAGCACTGAGGTTTCGGATGCAAGATGGCGGATGACAGCTGTGACGTACCACATTTCAAAGGTAAGTAGCTAAAGAGGGCAGCACTGTGCTCTATGGATTAAAGATGGCGGATGACAGCTGCACGTGGATTTGTTTATCTCGAGCTAGTGAGGTTAAGTTGGTAGCACTAAGGTTTAGGCCCGCCAAGATGGCAGCACTGCCGATGACAGGTGACGAATTTGCGGCTACTGCGATAAAGAGGGCAGCACGGTGCTCTGTAGTTTAAAGATGGCGGATGACAGCTGTCAAAAAAAGCACGTGGCTGTCAAAAAACACGTGGCTTTGTTTATCTCGCGCTAGTTAGGTTAAGTTGGTACCACTGAGGTTTAGGCCCGTCAAGATGGCAGTACTGAGGTTAGCGATGCGTTGTTGTCTGTCAAAAAGCACGTGGCTGTCAAAAAACACGTGGCTTTGTTTACCTCGCGCTAGTTAGGTTAAGTTGGCACTACTGAGGTTTAGGCCCGTCAAGATGGCAGTACTGAGGTTAGCGATGCGTTGTTGTCGATGACAGCTGTCAAAAAGCACGTGGCTTTGTTTACAAATTCAAATTTTGCCGCGGGTGGTGGAGGATGCCTCTGGGAGGCCTCTGGCTGTGGTGGTGGTGGAGGAGGCATCTGGGAGGCCTCTGGCTGTGGTGGTGGTGGAGGTGGCCTCTGGGAGCCGGTGGGGGTGGTGGCGCCCGAACTGTCCTATTATACTACTGAAGTTAACCAGTCTCCTGCTTGTTAGAGGGCAAGGGAAGTTTCCACGTTCCATTGCGTACCTGCAGGAGAGAAGCCGGCCCCGTAGTGTGCGTTAGCTGGTCATAGCCTGACCATGTGGCGCACAAACACAATCTCACTGATTTCACCAATATATCGCCACCGATTGCCAACTCACTACACTCCACATCACCATTAAATTCCTCGGAAGGAATTCCAACACAATTCGAGACAGCAAATCGTTGATTAACCACACATATTACTAAAGTAGCACAGAGGATACCCACACTGAGACATTCACTCGCCGCCATCTTGAATAAACAACTTCAGTTTTAAAAGGCTATTCCAATGTCAAAATCTGCTCTATATATTTTTCACATACAGTTTGCAAGTTTTCCCTTTTTTAGCCAGAGCCCTTGCCTTCAACCACAGCTATTAATTAAAAATATATTTTTAAACTAGCAGTACCTGCATATTATTTTTAAGTGGCTCATTCATATTATATGCAAAACCATACTGGAGAACTGCACAGGTTGGCCTAATATTTTACCGGTTGGGGTTGTTAATAAAGTAGGTTGGCTATAAAACTCAGCTTTGTTTTGAGTTACTCTTCAAAAATCTTTGATCGATTTATATAACTTTTTACAAACGTAAGACACATTTCCCTTCACTAATAGTACCAACTACAAAAGGCTTTTGTGCGATGGCGAAATTATTCAATGACAGCTGATGTTTGTTCTCAAGAAATATACCATAGTTGTCCACCGAAAAGTGCGTATGAAATTGTTTCCATGAGTACTATGTATGACTACTTTCCAACAAATATTGATTAATGAAAGAATTACCAATGCAATTTGAACGTCTTCATTTCTGAATAAAATAAAACATATCTAGTAAAATGAGTAATATGTACCTTCATTTAGTTATTAGCCGGTCTGAGCGGCTCGGAGAGTACAGTTCTTGCCTTCTGATCCCAAGTTTGATACCGGATCAACGCGGTAGTATTTGAATGTATTCAAATACGCTAACCTAGTGTCGGTAGACTTTCCGGCATGTAAAGGAACTTCTGCCGGACACAATTCCGACAACTTGGCCTCTCAGAAAACGGTAACACCAGTTAGTGGGACCTAAAACCAAAAATATCATTACAATTGCATTTATTAGCCACCTCTTTCAAGTATAATGAACTCGATTAGGAGTTTTATTTAGCTGAAGATGTTTGCAAATTGCTGACGATAACTTGAAATGTACTGGATATTAATTAGCATTGCATTTATGTGTGTAGTCGCTATCTCATGTGATAAACGTATTTTTACTTCGGAATATATATTGTTTTTATTACTGAAAATGATCTACAAGGGAAAAGTCTACGTTTTTAAGAAAACCTTTGAATTCAAAGTATTAACAGCTGGTGTATTTGTTTTTTGCGAGTTGCTTTACGTCGCACCGACACATATAGGTCTTATGGCGACGATGGGACAGGAAAGGGCTGGAAGTGGGAAGGAAGCGGCCGTGGCCTTAATTAAGGTATAGTCCCAGCATTTACCTGATGTGAAAATGGGAAACCACGGAAAACCATCTTCAGAGCTGCCGACAGTGGAGTTCGAACCCACTATCTTCCGAATACTGGATACTTTCCGCACTTAAGTGACTGCAGCTATCGAGCTCGGTAGTTGGTGTATTATATCGTCGTTGCGTCGTTGTCGAATATTATAACTTATAACTCTGGCCGGAAAGATTCAATGTTAGATGAGCGATATAAAAAAGTACTTCGGGTCAGCATCGCCACATATTGGTCTTTCTGTTACTCAGTCTTCAATCAGCGTGTGTAATATCCATGGTGCTATCAGGTTTTGCGCTGAATTAACTTATACGTTTAATCATCCACATGTCCACCTCTGTAGTAGCGCTACCAGCTGCCGTCCTTGGAGTTCCGGGTTCTATTTCCGGTGTTTACAGAGATTGGCAGGAGTGGTTGAGGACGTACATGCAGTTCACTCCATTGGGACAGTACCCGGTGAACCTGGAAGGAGCTGTACCATCCACATAACTGACACTCGAAACGTTTCTTCATACTTGTTACGTCGCTTACAGTATATTAATTTGCTGTCTCTGTACGTACGTTGTTCAGTGTTTCCAAGAAGTGTCTCTGCGGCACTTTGAGAAATGTCATGCAGGCAAAATAATAATCTCGATGTAATCACTGTGACGGGAGAATAATAATATATTAGTTCGCTAATGTATCGTTAATTCCTTGCCATTCTTAAGTATGTATCTTTGGTAGATAGTATATTGCCCTACTAATTAATTAAAGTAGAGTATAGGCCTACAGCGAAGTATTCTCGGAGTGCCTAGGAAAGTAGCAACGATTGATGATTAAAGGCCAAATATCGAGGTCATTGGCCATGCAAGTTCTTATTTCTATATTAAACTTAGTTTAAGTTGTGATGAGGAAAATATACAATTGATTTAAAAGGCATCATTTCAGCAGAACGCGGTTTTTTCCACGATGTATGTATGTTTAGTCCTCAGCCCGAAGGCTGGTTGGATCCTCAACAGCTCCGCCATCAGCTGTCATAGATGGCCTAGGCATCACTGAAGAGTCGTACTAGGGAAATGAGGAGTGAGGTAGTTTCCCGTTGCTTTCCTCACCGAGCCAGAAGCTGCTATTACATATCAGTCTGCCAAGCCCCCTGAAATGCATGCACCAACCGACCCTATAAGCAACATTTTCACACCATTCAGAGCAGGGACTGGCTGCATAAGGAATGGCATTACTAGCATCGCTCATACCTCAGTCACTTTCACGTTGTCAAAGCCAAGGATGAAGCTGAGACAGATCAGTGAAAGTAACAAGATTGCTCTAGCCCATACCAGAAGACATAGTGCACTGTAAATACTACGTCCTGCCAGCAAAGGCACTTTTCCACGATATGAACTCTAAAGGTCGTGTATATAGTGTAGTGTGGTGTACGGTTATTTTATCGTCGTCATTATTATTGCCACCGCCACCAACTACAAAAGGCGATGGTTAAACTATTAAATGGCAGCTGATTATTGTTCTGAAGAAGTATATCATAGCTGTCCACTGAAAAATGCTTATGAAATTGTTTCCGTGAGTACAATTTGTATGACCTCTTTACAAGAAATATTAAACTATTAAAGAATTAAAGAATTACTACCGAGCTCGATAGCTGCAGTCGCATAAGTGCGGCCAGTATCCAGTATTCGGGAGATAGCGGGTTCGAACCCCACTGTCGGCAGCCCTGAAGATGGTTTTCCGTGGTTTCCCATTTTCACACCAGGCAAATGCCGGGGCTGTACCTTAATTAAGGCCACGGCCGCTTCCTTCCCAGTCCTAGCCCTTTCCTGTCCCATCGTCGCCATAAGACCTATCTCTGTCGGTGCGACGTAAAGCCAATAGCAAAAAAAAAGAATAACTAATGCAATTTCAACGTCTTCACCGCCACCACCACCAAATCAAACATTTTGCTAGAACGAAAAATGGCTTCTTAAAACATATAAACTGAAACACGCAGAAATTTGGTTTATGTTGGCCCTAAGAGACCGCTGAATGAAATTAGCAGGACGGTGAACTTATTCCACACGTCAGCTAGTGTAATGCATAAACATTTTATAACCGGGGAAGTGGCCGTCCAGTTCGTGTCGCGCAGCTGTGAGATTACATTCGGGAGATTGTGGGTTCGAACCCCACTGCCGTTAGCCCTGAAGATGGTTTTCCGTTGTTTCCCGTGGTTTCCCGTTTTCACACGAGGCATATGCTGGGGCTGTACCTTAATTAGGGCCATGGCCGTTTCCTTCTCACTCCAAGCCTTTTTCTATACCATCAGTCGCCATAAGACCTATCTGTATCGGCGCGACGTAAAACAAATAGTACAATTTAAAAAAAAGACATTTTATAAGTGCCTGTTCCTAGTTTCCTGTTCTATTTAGAAACTTATCAGTAATTTAAATATAAATATAGTTTAATATAGCTGAATGTATAAATATAGTTCTTTATTCATGTTCTCTCCATGTGCGCTTTGTAAAATGTGTATTGTCCCCGTTCCCGGTTTGACTCAGTCGGCAGACACGAGCATCCCCCCTAGGTGTGGACCGTTCGTGTGTCCAATCCAAAATTAGGGACAAAGCATACGACAGGCATAAATAACACTCACAAAAACAGTGAAGTGGCATTTATTAACAGAAAACATCAACTTGGATGGAGAAATAAAATCAACATTAATTAATTCTTGCTATTAGTGAGTCCATCTGAAATCAAATATCCCATGAACTCTTCCAATGAAAACTTCACACTTATCTCCTTTGATAATCTAGATACAGAATAATATTAAATTAACTGGAGAAATCGAATTATTCAAATTGTTAACACAACAACAACAACGGATTTCCACCTCCTCTGATAAATTATTTACAAAAAATAAAGTAATCTTTTGAAACATCGAAGCATCCTGGCTGTAGTAATGCTGATATATTCTTTGAGCTCATGTAAAAACTTGTAAATGTAACATTTTTCTGAACTGGAATTATTACAACATTTTATCAGACTTAGAGTTTCAAATAAATTTTACTCAAAGAATCTATGAACTGAACGAAATTAACTTGTTCCACTTGATATAATCATTCAAAATTAATGCAGTTATTTAACAAAATTTATTTAATCCAAAATTATTCTAATAGTGCACAATTCTCAACCTTCAAAAACTTTATATGACGAGAGAATAAATTTATATCACTGTTGATCTCGTAATTTAGTTAATTACACCTTAACAATTAATTGAGTAATTAATAATCTCACAATTCCGTTAATTAATTTCTCTTTTGAGTCAATTTCTCATTAATATTTGTTGATCTCGTAAAGTTGACAACCTGGATTACCCTACCTTGATATTTGTTAATCCCGTTCTGTTGCCTTGACATTATGAATGTTTTACGATCCTACTACTCATAAAACAATAATCTAATTAATCAAGGACTAAATGATTAAATGAGCACATAATTAAATTAATAAATCATTTAACGTTTTCCAATTCCTGAAGAATAATCCTAAGCAACGCTGAAATGATTTCCACTGTGGCAGAACACAGGGTAAATCAGCACCTTATATATCATCAAATATGAATAAGTAGTACAATAAATCAACATAGAGCCTCCGTGGCTCAGGTGGCAGCGCACCGGCCTCTCATCTCTGGGTTCTGTGGTTCAAATCCCGGTCACTCCATGTGAGATTTGTGCTGGACAAAGCGGAGGCGGACAGGTTTTTCTCCGGGTACTCCGGTTTTCCCTGTCATATTTCATTCCCGCAACACTCTCCAATATCATTTCATTTCATCTGTCATTAATTAATCATCACCCCAGAGGAGTGCGACAGGCTTCGGCAGCCGGCACAATTCCTGTCCTCGCCGCTAGATGAGGGCTTCATTCATTCCATTCCTGACCCGGTCGAATGACTGGAAACAGGCTGTAGATTTTTAATAAATCAACATACCAGAAAAATACTACAACACAAACTATCATCTGCTACACGCTTTTATGCAACTATTTACACGGTCAAGGCTTCATAACTTTTAAGGAATGATTTTTAAGTTTCGGTAATCAAATTCAGAAACATGAAGCAGAGGATCTAAACTTCCCGCCTCTAACTTCAATAATTCACTCGTGGAGTGGTGACTGAATTAAAGGTGAAGCACTTAACTGTTCTAATCTCATTAAAATGCAACGTCATCCATGAATTTTAATCTTGAAGGAGATTTTAGCCTAATCTTACAACTACTGGAACATGTATTTTAAATTATATCTTGATTGGTATGAGTGTAAATTAGTTGAAATCGCCTAGCCAGTTGAGTGCGAAATAAATTTAAATTTAAATATCACACGGAAATTCACAATAAGGTTGTATTCTTAACCATCGCATTGTGCAAGTTCTCCCTAATTATACTCTAAGGTATATTAGCTCCAACCGTATTTTCCACCAGCAAATTCACATAATATCAGAGCACACTTCACATTTCAAATATATCATCACAAAACGTGAGTTCAAAACACTCAACTTCTTATTAAATATAGTGTTTATCTTGGTGATTAGAAATTAAGTTCAGATAATTATTGTTACTCCTACCACTCATCGAAGTCGAATTAAGAGAAAGCTTTGATGATCTACAACTATTCTAGTGACGAATATTCGTCCTAGAAAAGTCTAGCTTCCTTCCTTTGACACTGACTATCACAATCATCATATCGGAAATTAAATAGCCTATTTTAGCTCTTAATTGAACGTCTGGGATTATTATTATTTGTTCATGATTTTTAATGAATCCAAAACTATAATAAAATCTACCATAACCAAGATAGTTCAAATGGAAAAGAGAATACCAACTAATGAGAATTTTACACTACAACTAGGAGTATCGTATTACATTCTATAAAGACTGAAAGAGATAATATTTACAATTTTACTTCAATTTGCTGCCGACGAAGTTCGATTAGAAGTCCTCCATCCTCACGTTTCCATTTAGAATCACCTGTTGAAGCTGGTGCACCATGAGGACGTGCAAGCCTGACCATTGCATTCTTCCTTCCTATCGAAAGAGAGGAGATTGTTAGATATTTTTTCCCTCGTTGTCAATGCTAGCATGTGTTGCTACACGAGAACTTTAGCACTTTACTTTAATATTCTGACCATGATTCCTCTCTCGTCGGCAATGCTGGTTAGTTACAACGTTGGGAAATGAATAAATTACAGGAAAGGCTGGCGGCCCCCCGATACACAATTCTACCATGTTCACAGGGTTTCATCTGCAAGTCTGATTTTGAGGGTGAAGCTAGGGGATGCTCGTACGTCCAATGTGTGTGGGGTAACACCACCTCATTCGTATGGAAAGGTCGAGAGTTCTAGCCCAACCATATATTTTAAACATTTTTCTTCTGTCTCTCTCAGCGTAACCGAATGTTACTACTGAGCTCATATAGGCATAAACATTATTTCTTACATTCCCGCAGATTGGAAGGATCAGGAACAGATTTTGTTCCCGGACACTCGTGACAATTCGATTTTCTCAGCAGCAGTATTTTACAGAGTATTTATTCGTTAGAATGACTATACCAGGTAGCCTCCGTGGCTCAGGCGGCAGCGCACCCGCCTCTCACCGCTGGGTTCCGTGATTTAAATCCCGGTCACTCCATATGAGATTTGTGCTGGACAAAGCGGAGGCGCGGCAGGTTTTCTCCGGGTACTCCGGTTTCCCTGTCATCTTTCATTCCAGCAACACTCTCCTATATCATTTCATTTCATTAACCATTCATTAATCATTGCCCCAGAGGAGTGCGACAGGCCTCGGCAGGCGGCACAATTCCCATCCTCGCCGCTAGAAGGGGCTTCATTCATTCCATTCCTGACCCGGTCGAATGACTGGAAAAAGGCTGTGGATTTTCATTTTCAATGACTATACCACTTCCACGCCTGTGTTCCAATACAATCTTTTCCTTGGAAGGTAAACTCTTCATAAACCACTTCTCATTCAATTATTCTGAACCTATTTCTGAAATCTGTTCTATAAAATCATTCTTCATTGGATATATTGAAATTTTGATTTGATATATTAGAGCGGGTTTGATCCAGGATCTGTTCTGTGGTAGTTTAAGGTTCCCAATTACGCCGCTTGTAAAAGAACTACTGTGAGACAAAATTCGGCAGTTCAGCGTCTCCAAAAACTGTATAAGAAGTTAGTGGCACGCAAAACCATATTATCATTATGACATATTATCTTATTGCTTCCACCTGTAAATGGTCTAAAACGTGGGGACGTGAAAGCCGAGAGGCATTTTTACTGGCTTATAACCAACACAACCGCGGTTCAAACCCAGATCAATGTATGTGGTGTTTATGAAATTAAAATCATGTTTGGGAGGTACACATTTCACGTAAACCTTGTGGTCCCGTGGCTATCATCATTATATCAACAGTCTCTCGGCATGCTGTTTCTTTTGTCTACAACGTAACAAAGAACCACTCAGGATCGAACCTGCCAAGTTGGGGTAAGAAGGCCACTCAGCCCTGCATTTTATTATTATTATTATTATTATTATTATTATTATTATTATTATTATTATTATTATTATTACATTTATGGAAGACCTCAGTGGCGCAGTCGGTTAGTTGTTTCCCTGTTCGAAGGAAGCAGATTCGATCCAGGTTGAGTTCGGTAAATATTTGAAGGTGCCTCAATGTGATAAGTCATGATTCCACAATCAGACCCTCCAGCCGATCGGATAATATATAAGGAAAAAACTGGAAACAAATAATAGATATTTCCTCAAAGAGGTTTCAGTGTGAATGAAAATCCACAGCCTGTTTCCAGTCATTCGACGTGGTCAGGAATGGAATGAATGAAGCCCCATCTAGCGGCGAGGATAGGAATTGTGCCGGCTGCCGAAGTCTGTCCCACTCCTCTGGGGCAATGATTAATGACTGACAGATGAAATGAAATGAAATGATATTGAAGAATGTTGCTAGAATGAAAGATGACAAGGAAAACCTGTCCCGCCTCCGCTTGTCCGGCACAAATGGAGTGACCGAGATTTGAACCACGGAAGCCAGTGGTGAGAGGCCGGCGCGCTGCCATCTGAGCCACGGAGGCTACAATCAGTTTGAATATTTTCATTAAATATGTCCACTGCGCTATATTTCGTATAGATACATTTAGGGATTAGGGGCGTAATAGCAGAGTGAAATAGCTGCTTGCTTCTCATTATTGCGGCCGTCCTTCGAATGCCGACCAATACACGCGGAATTATTGAAGTGAAAAGTCACCTCCCAGTGATTTGGATTCCGAAACCTGGGGGTCCCGTGGCTATGATCACGATAACTTTTTTTACAAGTTGCTTTACGTCGCACGACACCGACAGGTCTTGTGGCGACGATGGGACAGGAAAGGGCTAGGATTGGGAAGGAAGCGGCCGTGGCCTTAATTAAGGTACCTGGTGTGAAAATGGGAAACCTTGGAAAATCATCTTCAGAGCTGCCGACAGTGGGGTTCGAACCCACTATCTCCCGAATAGTGGATACTGGCCGTACTTAAGCGACTGAAGCTATCGATCTCGGTCATCACGATAACCTAAGTCGCGTTACAGCTACAAACTTGCTTTGTTTTAATTTGGAAATTCAGGTATATCAGAGCCAATGCTTATAAATTTAGCCGTGAATTATTCCATATGCAAATCAATCTGTGGCGCATATATAGTCATTTGCCAAACCAACTGCTTTCAGGCCAGATGGCCTACAGTAATTGGAGTGCCACATGGTCAGAGTAACGATTTCTTCACCCGTATGAAACATTATATCGTTTATTATTTTGTCATTAAATGCAACAGAAACGGAGACTGATGTGACAATTATTTAGTTTGTTTTCAACGCTGTTTTGGAGAGAGAGTCAAGACATTAAAATAGCTGAAGAAACCAAGGAGTGAGCCACATGACCTGAACCATTTTAACTCATGGGAAAGTGGTCTTACTAATGTCAGTTCAGCTACAGCCCCATCACTCGCCTCTAAAGCTTTAATGGCCTTCGCGTGGACTTTTGAGCCCCATGGGAGCAGTGGAGGAAAGCTGGAAGCAGTGTCTGGTAGAAAAGCAAGTGGACACTACGCAGTCTACAACAAAATACTTACGAACATCTTACAGTGTGTAGTAGCATAGCATTACCGTGTGGACGTGAGACTGCTAGCCTTTAAAGTTTTCTAAACGAAGATTATGGTTATACAACGACGAAGTAATTTCTTGAACATAGGAACCAAAGTTAAGAGAAACAGTGTACACCGAATACTTGTGATACGTAACCTTGAATGTACTGCGTTTTATACAGGGTTTTTCAGCAAAGTTGTCCACCTAAAATAACTCCTGAACGATTCAATATATCGACTTTCTGTTTTGAAATGAAATGAAATGTCGTATGGCTTTTAGTGCCGGGATATCCCAGGACGGGTTCGGCTCTCCAGGTGCAGGTCTTTCTATTTGACTCCCGTAGGCGACCTGCGCGTCGTGATGAGGATGAAATGATGATGAAGACAACACATACACCCAGCCCCCGTGCCATTGGAATTAACCAATTAAGGTTAAAATTCCCGACCCGGCCGGGAATCGAACCCGGGATCCTCTGAACTGAAGGCCAGGACGCTGACCGCTCAGCCAACGAGTCGGACAACTTTCTGTTTTCACTTTCAATAATGGTACCAAAAGGCTCATAATCGGACTTATAATACATTATCATGGCCTCAAACCACCTGAGATAATGGTAATACTTTCTTTTTGTAATGGAACTAAACTGTTTTCGTCATATAGCCTTAAACCTACAAACATTAAAAATTTTGCACCGTGATTATTTTGAAAATCGGACAAGAATTTTTCGAGAAAACTTAATGTATTCCAATGTGCTTCATTTGCCAGATGGGGACTGCGCTGTTCGATTCGTGCTAGCTCTTGACATGCAGAGTAGCTTTACCTCCTTCTAACAGAGAGATTTTCACTACTGTGCTTATAAATAAACTACGATCAAATGTATGATTTAGCACCTTTAATATGATATGATTTGATTTAATATTATATTGGTGCCACGAAAAGGTACTTTAAATCTCATTATGAGCCCCTTGGTACCACTACTGAAAGTGAAAGCAGAAAGTCGATATCTTGAACCGTTCACGAGTAATTTGAGGTTGACAAGTTTCACCCGCAGCCAGGATCCATCTCTGGAGAGATCTTTAGAGTGAATCGTATCTTCTGGTATGGGCTACAACACATTGACGTGGCTCTGACAATGTGAAAGTGACTGAGGGATGCTACAAATGCCAGTCCCTGTGATGGATTGTATGAAAATTTGCTCGTAGGGTGAGTTGGTTTGTACATTTCAGTGGGCTTGGGAGACTGATAAATAATAGCACATTGTAGCTCTTTGAGAAAGACAACGGGAAGGAACCTCATTTTACATTTCCTTAGTACGCCTCTTCAGTGGCGGTAGCTGTTGGTGGAGCTGGTGGGGCTCCAACTAATCTTCCATATAAGCACTCTACATACATACAGTTTACATGACTTTTGATTTCGTGATTACAGCCATTTAGTTTTACGTGAAATCCGAATTACAGGGACGTAACATTTTAGTAAAATTTCAAAATTTCGTAGGTGTGAAAGAGACAGGGTTGCTCTGAAGGAGCAGAGTAAATAGACACCTTGTTAAAGGCTGTTAACCTCGGGTGTTAAAGAAAGAGTTACTCCGAAGAAACAGGGAACAGAGTAAATAAATGCCGTGTTAAAGGCTGTCAAAAGAAACAGAGTAAATGTTACTGTACCTCCGCTCCGCTAATTCAAACATTGCGCCAGTTGAAACTCCTCTACTGGAGGAAGCCTGAACTTTAACTACAGTGTTAATTCTCTAGTTTCTCAGAAGATGTCCCTACTTGTAAATTTTGAAGTGTTCTGAACTGTGTCGTTTTCGATGTATTTTTGTTTTGCCTGTAGTAAGAAGTGTGAACATTCTCTTCTAGATGGCACTACTGAAGGACTACAATGGTGCACCCTAGTGCGAAGTGAAAGAACTGGGGTTTTTTTGGAGAAATTTTGTGTTCAAAAGTTTGTTCTTTGTTAAATTTCTTTCAGTCATTGTTTAGGTTGGCTGTATAACCCTGCTCTTTCCCCTTGTTTTGAATTTACCAATCCCGAATTTCTCTAATTAATTTTCCACCAATAATGTGTTTCTTCTTCATCTGGTGTAGGGGTTTTCGTTGTTAGCCAATAAAATGATTGTGGGCGGGTGTTATCATTCCTGAAAGGTCTCGAATCTTCCGCGAGGGTATATAAACTGCTGATTTTCGGGTCTCTGGGCCACTTCAGTAACATCTATCATTGTGTAAATTATGTAGCAGGGGGCGGGAAGCGCCTCTTTCGTCGGGCAGCGGTTCATCAATAAGGTAATGGCCTTTTAATAACTTATTTTCTTGCTAGCTCAGCAGTTTAACTCTCGGGGCAGGTTCGATACCTTTTATCATGTAACCTTCCTCTAAAATGTAATAGACTCTTGGTATAAATTCTATCTATTTAAACTACAAATTGGGATAGAGAGTGCCTAACCCTCTCGAGCTCCCTTTCATATTGTTTTTGAGGTGACTACGTTTTCTCAACCATTTTTCTTCGTTTCGTAATGTAATAAGTTTTCCTATCGTGTCACCTCTTTAGTATGGGATTAGCCCTTGCATATGCGGCCTAGTGCCAAATAGGTTTTAAATAAAGTGTATTAGGAGTGCAAGGACGCCTCCTCTCAAGTTGGTATTTTGGAGGCCATGTAATTGACCTGTTTCTTTACTTAATAGGCCTCAGTAGGTTGGGTATTTTTACCCCTGTTTTAATGTACTTGGAGGACAGCTTGAAAGTAGAGTTTGGTGTGGCCTTTGATAGGCTTGAACTTTGAGAGCGGGTTACTCTTTCTTAAATTTGGTTTCTGTGTGCCTCGAGCAGGCTTTACTGAGTAATAGGGAGCGAGTGCTCCTGGGCATGATTGGGGTTTTTCTGCCCCTTTGTTAAACCTTGTGTATAAGTAAAGTTGGGCTCATTGCTCAGGGATTGTGTTTCTGAAAATCGAAGACCAATATACATTAATAAACTGTAATTGTACATTCTTATTTTGTCGCTATATAACTAAGTTCCTGTTGTACTTGTTATTTCTTGATCTCGAAAAGAAAATATAACCTTGTTGAATTTTAAATTAACTTTAATTTCGTAAGTTGAGACCTGTTCATCCCAGCACCTTCTTTCACCTCTAACTACCACGGAGAACTCCGTAACAGTTACCTTGTTAAAAGCTGACAACCTCAAGTGGGAAAGAGAAGGTTAATCTGAAAGAATAGAATAAATAGACACCTTCCTAAAGGCTGTTAACCTCAGATTTTAAAGAAAGAATATTACGAAGAAAGATACTTTGTTAAAACCTCAGATATGAAAGGAAGAGAGAGGTGCTCTGAAGGAACAGAGTAAACTGGTAAACCCCGTGGCACTACAGCCCTGAAGGTCCTTGGCAGAGTAAACTGGTAAACCCCGTGGCACTACAGTCCTGAAGGGCCTTGGCAGAGTAAACTCGTACCTTATTTTAATTGCTACTGGTTAAATGTCGCACTAACACATCGAAGGTCTTCGGTGACACAATGATGGGAAAGGGCTATGATTGGGAAGGTAGCGTCTGTGGCCTTAATTAAGGCACACTCACAGCATTTCGCTCGTGTGAAAATGGGAAACCGCGGAAAACCATCTTCAGGGCTACTGACGGTGGAATTCGAACCCACTACCTCCCGAATGAAAGCTCACAGCTACGCGACCCTAACCGCACTGCCAACTCGCTCGGTGGGTACCTTCTTAAAGGCTGGCAACCTCAGATGTAAAAGAGAGAATCGATCTGAAGGAGCAGAACAAATATATACCTTGTTAAAGGCTGATGACAACAGGCATAAAGGAGTAAGTTGTTCTATAGAATTGTTCTCTATGTCCATCCATTTTAAGTAGCAGGAGTATCATTGATCATTTGACTGGTACACGAATGACGGTCACTGCACCCTTGGATCGAACCACTCTACTTTGATCTCCCAAACTACTCGCGGAACGTGTTTATTGAACCCACTAGCGAAGATGAGTCTCCGGAACGTGAGTGAAAACTTCTTTGTCGACTGGTGAGGACTTACCTCAAACTTCTCTCTCATAGGAATTGTAATTATTTTATTTATTTATTTATTTATCTATTTATTTATTTATTTATTTATTTATTTATTTATTTATTTATTTATTTATTTATTTATTTATTTATTTATTTATTTATTTATTTATTTATTTATTTATTTATTTATTTTAATTTTCTTTTGCTGGTGGTTTAACGTCACACTAACACACCGAAGGTAGCATCCGTGGCCTTAATTAAAGTAAAGGACCAGCATTTTCCTGGTGTTAAAATAGAAAACCACGGAAAACCATCTTCAGTACTGTCGTCGGTGTGATTTGAACCCACCATCTCTGGAATTTAAGATCACCATGAGGCCAACTTTCTCGATCATAAGAATTGTAACTTAACAGGTTTCTCAATGCAGACCACAAGTAATACACTAAGTCGAAATTCAGATTTTACATCAGAGGATCGTGGGAGACGAGCAACAAGTTCCTCACATTCATCTCCAAATCAGGGAAAGCTATAACATTGCAGCTTGTAAACTTCATGTTGGGTTCCGTACTGACGTATAACGTTGATGAACTCAATTCCTAAAAATATGTGTTATAAAGTTCGACCTGTTCATAGCTATAAGCTGGGCTGAGTGGCTCAGACGGTTGAGGCGCTGGCCTTCTGACCCCAACTTGGCCAGTTCGATCTTGGCTCAGTTCGGTGGTATTAGAAGGTGCTCAAATACGTCAGCCTCATGTCCGTAGATTTACTGGCACGTAAAATAACTTCTGCGGGACTATATTTCTGCACCTCGGCGTCTCCAAAATCCGTAAAAGTAGTTAGTGGTACGTAAGCCAATAACATTATTATTATTATTATTATTATTATTATTATTATTATTATTATTATTATTATTATTATTATTATTCATAGCTATCACATGTGCAAGAGAGAATAATTAAGGACATGAATTGAAAACGTTCGCACACAATAAAATTGGAACTTATTCTATACTATGAAGATTAGAAATTCTCTAACTCCTTAGGAGCATCTTGTTAATTAATGGTCTCTTAGTTCCATCCATGCTAGCGGTCACGACTTCTGTGCTATTCCACTGGTCAGACCCTTGAAAGGTAGTGAGTTGAAACCGACCGAGACTACAAGGAGGAGATGTTGATAATGGCAACACTACCCTATGTAATGTAGGCTGAGCTAGGCGTTGTCTTGGCTTGGGATTTAGTCATTCCGGACACAAAGGCTTAGAAATAGACATGACGATAGATGTTTGAATAGGGAACAAGCATGATCCGGGGTTTTAATTAAAAATATGCTAATCTGATTCAAAATTTCATGCAGAATTCAAAAACGTGATCAGAATGTACAAATAATAACTCCAAACATGATAAAAATCTACGAAAATGTCACGTCAAGCAAGTACGCGATCTCATTGGTCTGACGTCATCGTACAGGTTGACTGAATTAGCAGACGAAATAACACATAGTGTGCTGTGAGAAGCAGGATACACTTCGCGTATTTCTACTTTACGTTAGTGTCTAGTATGGTTAAATTCGAGGTCTATGCATTGGATAATAATCTGAGTGGTATATTTTAGACTTAAAATGAATCCTGCGCAGACAGTGAGGCAGAAAACTTATAAATGGTGTAGAGTTCCGATGTGCAATAGCACATCGCATACCATACCAAACAAATTGTTTATAAATGTTCCAAAGACGCTAAAACTAGGGAGAAATGGATTTTGGCGAGTCGGAGAAATGCTGGTGATATATCGGAAAGGTCTACAGTTTATTTTTTTGAAGATTTTAACGTAAGATGAATTAGTTTGAATTTTCAAATCACTTTTCCATGTCAGCTGTTCTAGTGGTAAAATTTAAATTTTAATGTATGATGCTTTATTTAAATGCTTCAATTACATCTTGGAATATGAAAGTAATAAACAGTGCATTAATTAATGCTGATTATTAAAGTATTCTCCAAACCTAACCTATGTTTTGGGTGATCCATGTCAAGATAATAAATCAAGGGGGTTATGAACCATTTTGAAAGCTCTAATTCTAGCAATTTATCTTGGCATGGGACAGTTATGTATGTCTTTATTGAAGAGCTTAATTGGTAAAGAAATTTAGGCTATATCTAAATACTCTATAATGTAACAAGAATAGGCGTGTACATCATGAAAGGAAACAACATGAATTTAACAAATGTATAACTCTACACAAAACCAATGCTTGTTTGTTGGGGTCTTACAAGTTAACAATGCTCAATTATAATAATTATCATAATATTAATGAAATAAATAACATAATTGCACACAGGTGAAAATAGTGATGTAAGTGTTTAAAATATTATCCAACTTAGCCTAAGTTTTAGGTTATACAAGCCAAGTCAATAAACCGAAGGGTAAAAATACCGTGCGAGTTGGCCGTGCGGTTAGGAGCGCGCAGCTGTGAGCTCGCATCCGGGAGATAGTGGGTTTTGAACCCCACTGCCGGCAGCCCTGAAGATGGTTTTCCGTGGTTTTCCATTTTCACACCAGGCAAATGCTGTGGCTGTACCTAAGGCCACGGCCGCTTTGTTCCCATTCCTAGGCCTTTCCTGTCCCATCGTCGCCATAAGACCTACATGTGACTGTGTGACGTAAAGCAAACAGCAAAAAAAAAAGTAAAAGTCACAGCACCCAAAAACATTCCTGTATTGAGCGACTAAAATGTCACCAGGACACTTTTCTTTCCTGATATGCTCAGCTTGTTAAAAGCCAAATGTAATTAATGTTATTGGCTTCACGCCCCGCTAACTACTTCTACGATTTTCGGAGACGCCGATGTGCAGGAATTTAGTCCTGCAGGAGTTCTTTTACGTGCCAGTAAATCTACCGACACGAGGCTGACGTATTTGAGCACCTTCAACTACCACCGGACTGAACCAGGATCGAACCTGCCAAGTTGGGGTCAGAAGGCCAGCACCTCAACAGTCTGAACCACTTAGCCCGACTTGTGAAAACTAGATGAAGTCATATTTATCTTTATCATGTTTAACTTTTTCCCTCCACAAAGATATTTCTCTTTCATGGGCCCTGGAAGTGGGTAGGCCAGTTGTCCCAACCATAAATATATATATTTTTGGGGGGAATGATAGATTATAGCCCTATAGTACTATGATCTTTCTTTCTTTCCTTCTTTCTTTCTTTCTTAATCAGTTTATCCTTCAGGGTTGGTTTTCTCTCGGACTCAGCGAGGGATTTCACCTCTACCACTTCAAGGGCAGTGTCCTGGAACGTGAGACTTTGAGTATGGTGATGAAACTGGTGAAGAGGGCCATTACCTCGCCCAGGCGGCCTCACCTGTTATGCTCAACAGGGGCTTTGTTGGAGGATGGGAGGATCGGAAGGGATAGACAAGGAAGAGGGAAGGAAACGGCCGTGGCCTTAGGTGCCTGGAGGAGAAGTAGGAAAATACGAAAAACCACTTCGAGGATGGCTGAGGTGGGATTCGAAACCCTTCTACTCAGTTGACCTCCCGAGGCTGAGTAGACCCCGTTCCAGCCCTCGTACGATTTTTTTCAACTTTGATGGCAGAGCCGGGAATCGAAACCGGGCCTCCGGGAGTGGCACACATTGACCATTACACCACAGAAGCGGACTAGTACTATAATGCTACCTATATGTTTATGTTAGTGCTGAAATCCGATTTCTTACTTTACTAATGCTGAAAGCCCGAAAAAGAAATGTTATTCTTTAATAGGGGAATCAGTCTAGAAGGAAATGTTGAAAGTGATGTGGTATCTATCCAGGTTCGTTGTTATCCTAATACTATGGGTTACAGTACATTGCACGTATATAAAAGACGCCACTTACAAACTTGCTTTATATCCGCGAATTTCTGCGGCCACAAAAGTCACATTTTTCAAGAATGATGATATCTACACATGGTAGATTGTCTGACTGTGCTGATTTGAACCTTTCTTCTGTCATTCCGAAGTTATTCGCGGTCATGAATAATAAACAATCGGCTTTTAGCAACGGCTGATGCACAACGGCTGGTAGAGCTCCATGCGGTACTGGATCGTGACGTCACAGCGCGCCGCTTACGTCAGAGGCCGTTTCACTCGCCTTGCGGAAAGGCACTATTAAATATTTTTTAATGGTAGAAAACAAGGCAACATACCACAATGTAATACGTTTACGTACTATTTCATTGGTGTACTTTTCAAAAAAATATTTTTGAAAATGATGCATGTACAAAATGTGTGTTATTCATATCCATAGTCGATCACGGTAAATTATGCTTCACGAAGGGATTAGAAAGCTGCAGAGTTGTGAGACCTGAGGTCAAATTCGAGTGACGATAGCAGCAATGTTTCGAGTCCTACCCGATATTTCTTGAATAAAATACTGGGATAATAGTTAATTTAAAGATCCACGCCACAAATTACAATCACGCACACTGCTACAGCCTCTTTTTATACAGAATACAACAAATGGATGACCAAAGATATCAAGCCCTAAAATATACCATAAATAACGAATTGGTTACTTTGGTGACTTAAACTAATTTTCGACTTTGCAATCTTCTTATAATAGCAACTTAGCATTAGGCTTACGATTGATGCCTTAACTGCTTCACAAATTCTACTGTTTGATCGTGGTTTCAATAATTCGATAGCTATGGTGATCTTCGGAATAAACCGACTCAGCTAAGCGATGTAACTCCTGCATCGACTTTACGAGAGCTCCTGTAGTCCCCCTCACTCATTGGAACTTCTTGAAGAGGACGAGCTTTTCTCTTTTATGAAAGGCGCTACATCTCACATTGAACGTTCCCAGAGAAGGAAACAAGAAGATTCTAACAACTTTCTATCTTTTTAATGTTTTATTTTTATGCTTTCAAACGAAATAAAAATGAACCCGAGTCCTAGCGCATTCTCCGTATCACAAGACTACATATCGATGACAAACAGTGTGCATCACATCCTCTCGAGTGGAAAGAAGTGGGAGCAGCAAGGAATCTGTAAGAGTTCGTTGGTTTTTAGCACGCGCACCAATTTTTTTTAGAATGAAATATTATTTCGATAAGGGAACGATGTATCTCCTGAACCCAAGATGCTGCAAAAGTGTTCGGGACGATAAATGTAAAGCCATTGAGCTTCACTACCGGTACCACATAAGTTAGTTACCAGGGAACCTCGCAGCGGTAAGGACCTCTCTTCCGGGGGAAATACAGTATATGCTAGGAAACTTCCGTATCGCTACTATAAGAAGACAGTAAACTGAATTTAAAAGATTCGTTTCCGGACCATGATACATCCATTGGCCAATCATAAGTGAGGCTACTTCTGTTTTCTTTGGTGCATTATGTAGCACCGACACAGATAGATTTTATGGCCCCGATTGGATAGGAAAGGCCTAGGAATGGGAAAGAAGTGCCTGTGGCTTTAATTAAGGTAAATCCCCAGCATTTCCCTGCTGTGAAAATTGAAAACCACGGAAACCGCTCTTCAGGGCTGCCGACAGTGGGGTTCGAACCCACTATCACCCCTAACTCGCCCGGTTCCGTTGTGTTCTACCTTCACTCCAGAATGTTGGATTGATGCCTTATTTCAAATACAAATTCTGAGCACAATTATGTTCCTACACATAAATACAGATATAATAATGCATGAATTATGCACACAATAGTTAATGAAGTAGATAATCAAGGTATCCTTACTTATGGGGAACTTAACCCAGTTTGAGGTCGTTAAATCACAATGTCGTTGTCATCGTTGAATGTGGCATACAATATCTAGTTCACATGGGCCATATTACTTGCTGAAGGAGAAGCTTGTTTGAAGGAAGGATTACCTTTGGATAGTGCACGAGTTATCTACTGAGAATGGTCCTCCTCAAGTTCACAAAAACGCCAATGCAAATTTTAATTTGAACGGACTGTCCAAGTTCGTGATTTCAATCCTGATTGAGGTACTTGATTTTTGAAGGACGGTCATAATTCTCGGCACACCATGTCACTGTTGTTGGGATATTAAAAATATCTGGTTCCGCGCACTCAGTGTCACCCGACAAAATTAAATGATAACTCAGCCATGGGAACAGTCGAATAAAATTCCGCTTTCATTGCTAGATAGCAGTACAGTCAAAATGTCGAAAATGATTGGCAGGCCACCAAGATGGCACCACTTCAGAGGGTCTGCACCACGGTAACAGAGGTCATACGATTATTATTATTATTATTATTATTATTATTATTATTATTATTATTATTATTATTATTATTATTATTATTATTATTATTATTCCGGGGATTTCCCGTAGAACGCAGAGGTGAAAGGTGGCGGAGTGAAATGGGTCTAACTACAAAATCAAATTTAATTTAAAACTTAAACTGAAGGTTATATTTCCAGAATTTCAAAATTAACAATTTTTCATCATAAACAATGAAACATCAGGTACAGTGATAATCATAAACAACTCTAGGAAAAGGCAAGATTAGTGGTCTTAACAAATCCTGGGCTTCAAGCCCTCCCTTTACGTTTCCTGAGCGCCTAGCTCAAATTTACAAAAGAGCACAAATTTATACAAGGGCAGAAATCCCCTAATTCAAAGAGCACTTGCTCCCAAAATTACAACATCTAGCCTTCAAGAGGCATTCATAAATCTTACAAAATTTTGTAAAAAGAGCGAATAGGCTCTCAGTTTTCCCAAAATAATCTAGGCAACCTCATCTTACAATTACAGGCCTATCAAGGCACTGTTTACAAATGGAACTTATCTTTACAGGGGTGTTAAATAAGATTAACGGGTTAAATTAATGGCCCGAACACAAAATGAATGCACTCCTAGATATGAACACTTAAAACCTAGAGGGCAGTAGGCCGATGAAACAGGGGCTATTCGCAAACTACTGAGGTGACTCGTATAAGGATAAATTAATGCATTACGGAAAGGAAGAAAAACAGTTACAAAATGTAGTCACCTCAAACCAAGATGAAGGGGAGCTGGAGAGGTACATCACTCTCTATCCCCGATTTACAGTTAAAAATTTATGATGTTTTTACATTTGCCGGCCGAACGTTACATTTTTAGAAAAGAAGGTTACATAGTTAACGATTCGTATCTTTCCCTCGGGTCATACTGCGGAGGTAGCTACAACAAAAAAGATGGAATTATGTTGCTATACCTGGTAGCAGTTCTAGCTGCCGACGAAAAGGCCACCGGCCTCCTGCTTTGACACACACACTCAGTAAGATGACAATCAATTGGCCAAGAAACGTGAAAATCCGCAGTTCATAAACCCTCACGGAAGGTTCGAGACCATTCAAGATTAAACTAGCCACACCCTCTCAAGTTTATTGATTAATTTCAAAGTTACACTCAGAATCGAAGAAGAAGCCGGTGATAGGTGGAAAATTAGTTACAGAAATTAGGGATTGGCTAGATTCAAAACTGGCGGAAATAAAAGGAAATATTGCCAACCCCAAAATAAATGAACATCAATCAGCAAAAAAAACTTATGAATACAAAACTCCTTTGAATTTTAAGTTCTTACACCTCGCACCAGGGTGCATGATCATAGTTTTTAGTAGTGTCATCTGTGGAAGAATGTCCAAACTTCTTGATGGATAGCAAACAAAACTAGTAGAAATTCAGTCAGTTCAGGAATCTTCACAAGAACAAAACTACTCAATATTTAGGTGGTGACAACTTATGATTAAAGATCCAAGTTGGTGTAGTTTCAGTTTCACAGTTTCACCAATAGAGGAGTTCATTTAGGCGCTAGTTTTAAATGCGCGGCATTGAGGTGTACCTCCCAGTACAGACCTCCCTCCCCCCTAACGTCCCTCCTTGGGGGTGACATAGAAGAATTTTGAGAAAACATTTTCAGTGAAGAGAAAAAAATCCTAAGGTTTTTTTTAAGTTGATAGGTACAAACTTGTTTAACTCCAGCTTAAGAGTGTCCTTGTTATAGTAGAATGTTAAATACATGTTGATAGATTTGACGGCCAGACCTGCCGCCGCTTGCCGATACCCAGGTGAAGGTCGCCCGCACCCCCCGAGTACTCTCAGATACACCTCTCCCGGTACTATGAGAGGGGTAGTCGTGGTGAAAGACGCCGCAGATTAGAAGTATATGTACAGTCCCCAAATGAGTTGGTGGTAGGGTCACCGCACTTCAGCCTTTGCCGGGAAGATGCTGGCGCGCTGTTCAGAAGGAGACCTTACTAGAGTGAAGAGGGCCCTTTCTTCTCTCTTGTGTCCCTCACAAGATGTTACAGTACAGCGGCGGCCAGCTGAGGGGGCACTGAAACAGTAAGATCTCGGCGACAGAGAAGTGTTGTTGCAGACTTGAGGGTACGATCTTTATTGGTGATGCAGAGGGTGGGCGGCGTGGAAGATTCTTGTATGCCAATAGTGCGGATATGCAGGAGACGGGGGCTTGGTAATGGCCACTCAGGAATTGACAGCAGGAAAACCAGAGGGGAAGATAGTACATAACAAATCATGTACATAATTACATACAATAATAGTGCAGAAGGCCTCAAAACATCAAAAAATATAACTTTCAAACTGCTGCTAAAGGTTGATGGCTAAGTTAACAATGACATTACACAGGTTTTACCTGAGATAGGTGAACTCTACAGATCCTCTCCGTGGCTGGATTGGTCACTAATAATGTAACGGGAGTCAGGAAATCCAATATAATGCACGGCCCATGAAATCTGGGGGCAAGCTTGCCCGCGGGAACAAAGTTTCTAACCATGACATGATCTCCAACTTTTAAATTGGTGGGCCTCCGTCCACGATCATATCTTTCCCTAACGTTTTCATGGGACACTTTAAGATTGGCCTTAGCCTTCTTCCATGGATCTCTAATACTATCGGGATCTATTGTTTCCGGTAAGATATCATTAAGTGACCAAAGGATAGAGAGCGGCGTGTTAGGCACAAATTTTAACATCAGAGAAGCTGGTGTGAACTTATGAGACTCATGAACTGCCGAATTCAAAGTAAAGGCCAACCAATGCAGGGATGTATCCCACCTGGAATGATTTTCATGATGAAACGCGATGAGAGCTGATCTAAGATTACGATTGACCCGCTCAGCCAGAGATGGTTGAGGATAATACGCCGAAGTTGTTACATGTGATATAGACAGATCAAAACAGAATTTACGGAAGAGGTTGGAGGTAAAAGCTTCAGCATTATCAGAAACTATGTATTGACAAGGACCAAAATATTCAAATATGGTATTTAAACAAGAAATAGTGGACTGAGCGGTTGCCAGTTTAGTCGGAAATAACCAGGAAAATCTTGTGAAACCATCTACACACACTAGAATGAATTTGATGGCGTTCCCCTTTGATTGGGGGAAGGTTCCGACGTAGTCTATATAGAGGCGTTCCATGGGGCGCGACGCTTGATGAGATGATAATAGACCTAGCTTGGTGGACAAGGTCGGTTTACTAAGCAAACAAGATTTACAAGCTTTTACCAATTCACGAATTTCGCCGTCCATACCTTTCCAAATGAGCATCTCTCCGATCTTTTCTCGAGTTTTGAAGATGCCTAAATGCCCCCCCCCCTAATTGGGTCTCATGATAATACTTGAAGATCATAGGCACAAAAACAGCTGGAACCACTACTTTCATTTTTGATCATGCCTCGACGAGAACACAAAACCCCGTTCCTCGATATAAGGGACAACATGTTCCCCAGAATAAAGGGGTTCGGTAATAGGGGCCAGCAGAGGATCTTCACGTTGATATTTTTCAATATCCCTGAACAACATGGGGGCATCAGTTAGAATGGCATTAATGCCCGAAGGTATGGGCGTGGGAAGAGACGAACTATCATCCTGTTCGGCGGTCTCCACATCATGAGAAAGCATGCAGCTTAGTCCATCCGCAACAACATTTTCAGATCCTCTGATATGCCTAACATCAAACTGGAAGGCAGAAATCATGATGGCCCATCGGGCTATACGACCAGTACGACGCGGTCTAGCTAAGACCCAACTTAAGGCTTGATTATCTGTTTCCAGGTCGAACTTGACGTGTTCCAGATAGAGGCGGAACTTCTATAATGCAAATAAGACTGCCAAACCTTCATCTTCATAGATGGAATATTTGGCCTCTTGGGCTGATAATGTCCTAGACGCATAAGCTATGGGTCGTCTTCCGAGTTCAGTTTCATGAATAAGGAACGCAGCCACCGCCGATGATGAGGCGTCGGTTTGGACAATGAATTTCTTGGAAAAATCAGGCATAGCAAGGACCAGGGCGTTAAAAAAGAGCTAATTTCTGATCTTCGAAAGCGGCTTGTTAAGAAGGTCCCCACTCAAATTTGACGCCTTTCCTACGAAGTAAGTTCAAGGGCACCGCTCTGTTAGCGAAGTTAGGAATAAATTTCCTTAAGAAATTCACCATGCCGATGAACCTGGCAATACGTTGATGTCCTTAGGAGGTTTGAAATCAAGAATGATCTGGAATGATCTATGGAAACACCATCGGGTGACACAATATGCCCTAGGATTGACATGGAAGGTTTAGCGAAAGCTACCTTAGATAACTTCACAGTTAACCCGGCCTTACGATGTCGATTGAGGACCTCTTTTAGATGATCAAGGTGTTCTTCAAAGGTCTCAGAAAATACGACATCATCAAGATATTGATACAAGTATTCAAATTTGATGTCAGAGAAGACCCTATCTAGCAGTCTCGTGAGCACAGCTGCCCCCGTGGGGAGCCCAAGAGGCACGCGGTTGTACTCATACAAGTTGCTATCCGTGGCAAAAGCAGTTAGATGTTTCGATTCTTCAGCAGAGGGATCTGATTGTATGCCTGATTAAGGTCGAAGATGGTGAAGAACTTAGCTTTCCGAAAACCATGAAAAACAACAGTGAAGGTCTGGAAGGAGCACAGATTGTAACACCACCTTCCGATTTAAAGCCCTGTAATCAATAACAGGCCTGAAACCACCTTGGGGTTTCGGCACCAGGAAAATGGGCGATGAATAAGCCGACTTGGAGGGACGAATAATCCCATCCTGTAACATTTGATCGATGATCTCTTTGAGAGCCTTCAGTTTAGGAGGAGATAGCCTATAAGATGGAAATCTGACCGGGATCGAGTCAGTAACCTCAATCTTGTATTCGATGAGGTCAGCAACACCAAGAGTATCGGAAAATACATCCGGAAACGAATGACACAACTTACGAATACTATCAGCCTGCTCCTCAGGTAGATGTCTACGGTCTAACAACATCTCATCCTGGGTAGGCGAAACAGATAAACATGATACAGAATTACACTTAAGCAAGGGAATTTTACAGTTATTAGCAAATTTGAAGGTGCACGACTTGCTCTGAATGTCGAGCACCAGACCAGTGGAAGGCATGAAATCCGCTCCCAATGTTACCGGGCAAGACAAGTGCTTAGCCACAAATAATTTAACGTTCAAGGTGAGTTTAGAAATCCGAATTTTGGCAAAGATAAACCCTAAAATTTCTGAGCGAGAGGAGTTATCCAAAACGCATTGAACAGAAGATGAAAAATAGTCAGGAAACTTAAAAATACTGTTTAATTCCGAATACCATGCAGCCGAAATAATGGAACAAACACTCCCTGAGTCTAATAGGGCAGTGACTGGTTCAATATTCAATTCCACTTAGAGAAAAGGTACAAGTGCGGGGGTCTCCGCCGCAATCCTAAGGCATTCCTTAGGGCATTCAAATGCGGGGTTAGAAGAACTTCTAACCTGTCCCTAGCTTTTGCTGGATTTAACGGGGGCTGCGCCTTGGAAAAATGACCCTGCTGACTCAGCCGATGACACCAGTCACTTTCGATTATTTGAGTTGGTGGAGGTTGCACCAGACGTTGAGCAGGAGGGGGTGCTATTAGCATTCGGGCAATTTTTGGCGATATGAGTAAAAGAGCCCCACTTGAAACATCCGTGCGGTGACCCTATCCCATTCTTTGTCCCACTGGATTTAATCAAAGGGCACTTGTTACGGAGATGTTCCGTAGACCCACACGCATAGAATTTGCGGATGGTGAATCTTCGGCGCAGTGAAGGCCGAAAACTACAAGAAGACGGAAGGGGCTCCTTAGCGACTCGTAAGGTGTCGGCATACCGCACTCCTTCGGCTGAAACCTCCATTGCCTCTAATTCTGCAAAAGTTTCAGGACGGGACGCGAAACACAAATACGACCTGTAGGGCAACAATCGTCTGCACAATTTGATCTTCTGGGAAATGAAGAGCGAATACCCTTGTGTAAAACTTAATATCTTGGATGAAGTCTGCCAGATTTTCATCCACTCGCTGTACTCTGAAACAGTACTTTTGAATTAATGATGACATTGCTCGAGCAGGAATGAAGTTAGCCAGCAGATGGGCGTGGAAGTCTTCTATGGAAGATTGATCGGCTATTGCTTTAACAAATTTGTCCGAGAGGACACCTATGGAGTAAGGGTAAATAATTTGAAGAATTTGAGAGTGGGAGAGAGAAAAAACAAGAGCACGATCTTGGAATTCAACTAAAAACCTAAAAAATGAAATGACCTCGTTAGTAGAATTTATAGAAAACTCAGAAATTCCCCTAAGCAACATAGCCAAAGGATGAGGCAAACTACTGAACCCGGGTGACATAATAGGTGACGGCCTAGAAGGTTGAGAAGCCTCAGACACGGCATTATTTAAAAAGAAAGGTGGAATTGATGTACGACGATCAGACTCAGTTTCCAATGGGGCAGATGTTTGTTGCGCTGCTACAGATTTTCTGCTTTCTACATTCTTGGAAGAATCCTCATCACTCATAATGTTTATAGCAAGGGCTTGGTCAGTTTTAGGGGCAGCTGCCCCAGATAACCATGGACTAACTTTATTTGACATTTTAGAAATGTGTTCAATAAGATTAATTGCCACCTTACCATGATCTTCCTTTAATTCTAGAGACTATAGATCACTCACCCTGTTATGAAAACGGAACAATCCTGACTGCACTCTCTTAAGTTGATTAGGAGATGGATTACTTACTTCAAAAAAGCTAACTACAGAGGCTAACTCAGTGGTGTTATCAGTGATAGTGGAGAGAGTCTCATCAATGTCCTTCTCTCCCAACGTTGGGATACTAATTGGTAATTCTAAAGATACCATGATGAAAGAAAATTTACAAATTTAAAAAAATTTCCAGCGACCGAGAAAATTCATACAGTTCGAAACGGATACTATGATGAGCCGTCAACAAGGGCTTAATTGAGACCCATTCAACCACGCTCTGCTACCACTTGTTCCGGGGATTTCCCGTGGAACGCAGAGGTGAAAGAAGGTGCCGGGGTGAAATGGGTCTAACTACAAAGTCAAATTTAATTTAAAACTTAAACTGAATGGTATATTTTCAGAATTTCAAAATTAACAATTTTTCATCATAAAAAATGAAACATCAGGTACAGTGATGATCATAAACAACTCTAGGAAAAGGCAAGATTAGTGGTCTTAACAAATCCTGGGCTTCAAGCCCTCCCTTTACATTTCTTGAGCGCCTAGCTCAAATTTACAAAAGAGCACAAATTTAGACAAGGGCAGAAATCCCCTAATTCAAAGAGCACTTGCTCCCAAAATTACAACATCTAGCCTTCAAGAGGCATTCATAAATCTTACAAAACTTTGAAAAAAGAGCGAACAGGCTCTCAGTTTCCCCAGCCTACTCGAGGCAACCTCTTCGTACACTTACAGGCCTCTCAAGGTACTATTTACAAAAGGAACTTATTTTTATAGGGGTATGAAATACCCAACCTACTGGGCCTTCGTGGGATAAGAATAACAGGTTAAATTAATGGCCCGAACACAAAATGAATGCAGACGAATACTTGCACTCCTAGATATGAACACTTAAAACCTAAAGGGCATTAGGCCGATGAAACAGGGGCTATTCCCAAACTACTGAGGTGACCCGAATAAGGATAAATTAATGCATTACGGAAAGGAAGAAAAACAGTTACAAAACGTAGTCACCTCAAACCAAGATGAAGGGGAGCTGGAGAGGTACATCACTCTCTATCCCAGATTTACAGTTAAAATTTTATGAAGTTTTTATATTTGCCGGCAGAAAGTTACTTTTTTAGAAAAGAAGATTACATAGTTAACGATTCGGACCTTTCCCTCTGGTTAAACTGTGGAGGTAGTTACAACAAGAATGATGGAATTATGTGGCCATACCTGGTAGCAGTTCTAGCTGCCAACGAAAATGCCGCCCGCCTCCTGCTTTGACACACACGCTTGGTAAGATGACGATCAATTGGCCAAGAAACGCGATAATCCGCAGTTTATAAACCCTCAGGGAAGGTTCGAGACCATTCAAGATTAAACTAGCCACACCCTCTCAAGTTTATTGGTTAATTTCAAAGTTACACTCAGAATCGAAGAAGAAGCCGTGATAGGTGGACAATTAGTTACAGAAATTAGAGATTGGCTAGATTCAAAACTGGCGGAAATAAAAGGAAATATTGCCAACCCCAAAATAAATGAACATCAATCAGTAAAAAAAACTTATGAATACAAAACTTCTTTGAATTATAAGTTCTTACACCTCGCACCAGGGTGCATGATCATAGTTTTTAGTAGTGTCATCTGTGGAAGAATGTCCAAACTTCTTGATGGATAGCAAACAAAACTAGTAGAAATTCAGTCAGTCCAGGAAACTTCACAAGAACAAAATTACTCAATATTTAATAATAATGTTATTTTGTTCACGTCCCACTAACTACTTTTACGGTCTTCGGAGACGCCGAGGTGCCGGAATTTAGTCCCGCAGGAATTCTTTTACGTGCCAGTATATTTACCGACTCGGGGCTGTCGTATTTGAGCACCTTCAAATACCACCGGACTGAGCCAGGATCGAACCTGCCAAGATGGGGTTAGAAGGCCAGCGCCTTAACCGTCTGAGCCACTCAGCCCGGCACTCAATATTTAGGTGGTGACATCTTCTGATTAAAGATCCAATTTGGTGTAGTTACAGTTTCACAGTTTCACCAATAGAGGAGTTCATTTAGGCGCTAGTTTTAAATGCGCGGCATTGAGATGTACCTCCCGGTACAATTATTATTATTATTATTATTATTATTATTATTATTATTATTATTATTATTATTATTATTATTATTATTATTATTATTATTATTTGTTGCGACCGACTAATCAACATATCGGACGCACATACTAAAGTTCATTTCCATAGGCGCACAAACAATTTGAAACAAGTCAGATGGAGGAAGAGACTGCCCTAAACGAACAGACACAACACATCGCTCAGAGTGTGATTTAACATATTTATTACGCATGAATAAATATCACACATTTACACAAATGTACAAAAGAAAATGTAGATATACACCAAGATGCGTCTTGGCGTCTACTGTTGTCGGTCGCCATGTTCAGTCTCACCTATAATAATTGACTGGGCCAATTGTGAATGTTATAAATGAAATGCGGCCGGCGACTTGTCAACACAACCTCCCTCCACCCCATTGGCACTGCATCCCTTGAAGGGCCTTGGCCTAGCAAGCGACCGCTGCTCAGCCCGAAGGCCTGCAGTTTACGAGGAGTCGTGTGGTCAGCACGACGGATACTCTCGGCCGTCATTCTTGGCTTTCTAGACCGGGGCCGCTATCTCACCGTCAGATAGCTCCTCAATTCTAATCACGTAGGCTGAGTGGACCTCGAACCAGCCCTTAGGTCCAGGTAAAATATCCCTGACCTGGCCGTGAATCGAACCCGGGGCCTCCGGGTAAGGGGCAAGCACGCTACCTCTACACCACGGGGCCGACGCTAACACAAAAGCCGCAGCATTGTTATTAGGCCTATTATTATTATTATTATTATTATTATTATTATTATTATTATTATTATTATTATTATTATTATTATTATTATTATTATTATTATTATTATTATTATTATTATTATTATTAGCCAATGAAGAACGGGTCACTGCACTGATCACCAAAGTTCATTCCATCTAAATAAAGAACGAAATCCTTCGGTTTGGTAAACCATTCAGAATGATCATATGTATATACTGTGATACAATATGTGTTCTTGACGAGCAAACAGACGAAGATAAAATCCCCAGGCCGATCGAAAGTCGAACACGAAACCCTCTGAACCGAAGACCAATCAGCTGAGTATTCAGACATTATTATGATATTAGCTATCACTCGGCTCTCAGTGCAGATAAAGGCTTGTAAAATATCCCTTTTGAAGACTTAGTGGATAATTACTGAAACTGTACGGAAGCAATTGTGAATATAAAAGGCAGTCGGGTACAAAATGAATACCTTCTGACAGTTTAAGGGAGATAAATGTCTGCAATGCGCTTGCTCCCTTTAACGTTCCGAATAAGATGAATGCCTGGAGTCAGGTGGGGAGGGGTTGGGGGTGGTAGAACAACCCAGTTTGTATGATAATGGAACCGTCCTGAGAGCTCGCAGAGAATACATCCGAGACATCGATTCCCACTGAGAAGCTTTCTTCCAATATATAGCTGTCAGACTCACAGAAGTTGGAGGCAGAAAAAAGGAACGTTATGTTACAGAGTTAAATAGCATTTAAAGATACATGATTCAATACTAGAGTATCAACCCATTCCGGGGAAGACCTAGTAGGCCTACTTCTCGGTGTGTCGAGTAAAATCATAAATAGACGGTTTCTTTTTCAATAAGTGGCCTGGAAAAGTAACAGCTGAGAGTTACGGTAGTTCCAATGTGATAAGCGGGCAATAAACGGGTGTACACACAAGAAAGAAGGCCGTATTCACAAATGCGCACTTTGCTCATTGTTACGTCCGTCAATAATTGAACTTGATTATCGAGCACTGTGCAATCCAAAACAAGCAAGTGAAAGGATTTTATAAATAAGTAATTTAGAAGGATTTTTCAAGTTTTTCTCCAAATCATCCAAACGGACAGCCGTACTAGATGAGATCGTTTAGAAACGTGTCCCGAAAAATTCCGCTACTAGATGGAATTTTAGGACAGGATGCGTAAGAACTGTTTACATCTACAAAATTGAATTGATTTTGGATGACTGTAATGGTTGTTCTTGTTGCCTCACATATCAACTTAAGGCGCATGGAATAGATTGAGTCTAAATCCTCGTTCTATATAGTTTTAGATAGTCCCCGAAAAATACAACTGTTAGTTTGTTTCAATATGCCCCTTTAAAGTATAGTCTAGCTCGACCATTAAATTACCCAACCCACGAAAAATTCCAGGATTATCAGATGAATCGGTTTCATTGTGTCCTCCCAGTGCGAACTCAAATTTTCCACAAAACTTAATGCAGGAAGTCAGTTTACTCAGTATGTAACGGTTTTCGATACTTCATTGAACTGTTTAATTTTCAACCTATACGCACTATCTAACTGGCACCCGATGTCAGCCTTACCAAGCATCGCGAACTCAATACTAGTGTTTATATGCTTTTCACTATATTTATGTTTCTTTTACTCATTCAAGTGTTTTAAGTCCGTAACACCAGTTACTGTCCACGCAAGATCACGAGCATTCATAGCCAAACCTGTATAGCAAACGAACTCATTTCTTATCTCACATCCACACAACCAGTCCACATGCTTGTGCAATGTGCGATTGAATTTTCTGGTATAGCCAGCTTTACTTTTGCAACGATTCTGAACCTGTGTAATGATGAAATCATGTCTCTTTACTTCTCTGTTATAGTATAGTGGATCTTTACCATTCCTTACCAACTTTAAAGGTACAAACCTATTTTCACATTCCTCAACAATTGCTCGAAACCCATCCCAAAATCTGTTTACATTTTTATTTACCATATTCCAGCAATCATATTTACTTTTTTTAAACTCCCTCATGCCTGTTTTATCAGCCATATGGTACTGCCTAATAGTCCTAATTTTAATACCTTCCTTTCTTTCACATTTATTTTTAACTACGACAAAAACAGCTTCGTGATCACTAATACCGTCTATTACTTCGGTTACTCTATAGAGCTCATCTGGTTTTATCAGCACCACATCCAAAATATTCTTCCTTCTAGTTGGTTCCATCACTTTCTGAATCAGGTGCCCTTCCCATATTAACTTATTTGCCATTTGTTGTTCATGCTTCCTGTCGTTCGCATTACCTTCCCAATTCACATTAGGTAAATTGAGATCACCCGCTACGGTCACGTTCCTTTCCTTATCGTTTCCCACATAGCTGATTATCTTATCAAATAATTCTGAATCAGCGTCAGCGCTACCTTTTCCCGGTCTGTACACTCCAAATACATCAAGTTGCCTATTATCTTTAGAGATGAGCCTTACACCTACTTTTACCAAAACATCCGCTGCGTCTCCCTGCATCATGCAACGTTAAACCGTTACTTACCAGATTACTTAAAACAAATTAATAGAAATGCGCTATTTAACAGTAGCTTTAATTAGCTTGAAGGAGACTCCTGTAAAGCACAAGGGCACAAACAGTTCAGTCACGACTGACAAGGGAAGTCTTCAAGGCGTTACACACCGATTCAGTTCAAATTTTGTATACGTGTACAAGAGCTGGTGCACATTGCAAAAATTAAAACAGAATGCGTCAAGATTAATATTTAATTGTGTTTGTTTAATGTTGAAACAGGTGAAAATGCGTGTGGGGACGCGGCGTTTCTTCAACGTTTCCAACGTCGTGCCTATGAGGAACGAAAACACTCTGTAATGAATATAGAATTTCTAGCTTTACATATAGTGCATGTTCACTCATCATCGTGCCAAAATGCGATGCTCTTCTTCTGACCGAACCCAGCCAACACTGTAACTGTAGGACTGCGACTCATCCCTCCCAGCCTTACCTTGGCCGCTCGCTACTACACGGATTGCCTCAAAACTTAGTTCCATAACTTTCAACGTAAAATATTATTAAATATCAGTCTAGGCACATGTGGTTTTCACATTTGGAACGTACACAAGCTCATTTACCTGCATGCAACATTTGAATGGAAATGCAGTTCAATTCCTCGAAGACTTCCCTTGCGAGCCGCTCACCAGAAAATATGTTGCGACTAGGACTTTCTCTGTGCGGAAGATGCTCTCTCTGGTTCACAGCGCCCCTGTCTTCTGCAGTTTTTTCGTTACTGCTACGAATTTCTTCAAGAGTACGAATTTGTTTAAATAGATATAACTGGGTCATTATTAATAAAAGCGAAAAAATGTCCTTCGTGCACATTACTTGCGTCCACTACCAGCTACTGTACATTCAAATAAAATTGATTTGTACTTGTTCTGATCTGAGAGGGTGCGTATTTCTCTCCATCTTCCTCAGTCGCTCTTTCTCATTTCACCACGGCTCAATATCTCTGGGACACAGAATTACTCACATGGGCCAAGCTAAGAGGTAGACTTCGAAAATAACAATGGCACGCAGCTGCCAGTCATGCTGCTTGTGATTACGTAAGTAAGCAGTCAGTGGAGTGAGTACTTCCGCTGCATATTCACCTGAAACGTGGTGTAGTGTACCCATGTGGCTGAAGAGCTATTACTTCTGTTAATGAAGTCTGTTTCTATATTCAATAGCAACTAGAGGCATTCTGTTTTGAAATGAAGAATATTGCATATTACGTATATAAGCTGTATTTTTACCTTGTCCGACTCCATGGCTAAATGACTAATTTACTGGCCTTTCGTCGAGAGGGTCCGGGGTTCGATTCCCGGTCAGATCGGGGAGTGTAACCTTCATAGGTTAATTCCGATGGCTCTGGGGATGGGTGTGTGTGCTGTCTTTATCATAGGTAGGGATAGACGCGCAGGTCGCCTATACAGTGTCAGCTCGAAAGACCTGCACCAGGCCTCTTCGGAAGCTACACGCCATTACTATTATTTTTAACTTTGACTGAAATAATTCTTACTGTTACCTTGTTTTAGTGGACCAGAGAGGGAAGGAAGCGTGAGGGATAAATGGCTGGACAAAGCTAGAACCAAAGATTAAATTTTGAAAAGTATACACTTTTCTTTGAAAATCTCTCCAAAAACAACAACAATAGAGATATAACAACAGGAAATAAATAACAGACAAGCTTAGAAGCTTAGTTAATTCATAATCGGAGAGAAAGGACTCCCATTTTTACACACGACTTAAGTCGAAACCAGACCAGCAGGTTTTATAAATATACAAACCTTTGGCATTAATGAGATTAGTGAGGCACTAGCCTTTACAAATGAAGTGCCCCAGCAGAGGGAATATAGAACCTTACTTTGTTCGGAAAGGGAGAAGCAGGAGCTTCCAGAACAAAGTTACCAAGAAGGGAATCGAACCCTCAAAGTTTAAAGTTACATAGTAGATGGGTCTCGAACCCTAAACAGCAATTTGCAATTTATAGTTTACTATGGCATGATGGATCACGAATTCGCATTAGATAAATTAATTCACGTCAGAACACCTCTTATTATATTTAGCAGAACGCCACTTTCAGCACTTAAAAGCTAAAGAACATTTTCACTAGCTACGTTCATTTCATAGGGGAGTCACGGCACAAAACGGATCGAAAGATCAGAACACGGGAGCCGAAGCTCATAATACAGGCCCAAGAAATGGAAAACATATGTTAATGATGAGGTCGAGGACAAAATGAAAGGGAGGCTGAACCCTCTCAAGCACTTCCAGTACATGACATGGGGCATAAGGCCCGGTGACACAGAGGATATTTATTTCCTATTTATTTTACGTCGCACCGACACAGATAGATCTTGCGGCGGCGATGAGATAGGAAAGGCCTAGGAATGGGAAGGAAGCGGCCGTGGCCTTCATTAAAGTCAAGACCAAGCATTTGCTTGGTGTGAAATGGGGAAACCACGGGAAACCATCTTCAGGCTGCCGACAGTGGGGTTCGAACCCACTATCTACCGGATGCAAGCTCACAGCTGCGTGCTCCTTACCGCACGGCCAACTCGCCCGGTCACAGAGGATAAGCCATGGTAATTAGTGACTTAAGATATGAAAAGATGAAGTCCGAAAGGCAAAGCAAAGCAAAGTCAACTCCGTACAGGCCATGAAGGCCCTTGGAAGGGTGGAAGGTAAAAGCTTCCACTATCCGTAACCTCGGCTCTTGATGGGGTAGAGTGGTTAGTTCTACGCCCGGCCGCCTTTGCCCCCAGGAATTAACCTGGTAATCATTTCTGGTGTAGGCTGAGTGAACCTCAGAGCCATATGCACTTCGGGAAATGGAAATCTCGTTTCTTAAATTTTACGACTTCCTGACGGGGATTCGAACCCACGTCCTTTACGGCGAACCGAGCACGCCTTTACCGCCTCGGCCAGGCAGCTACTAGTCCGAAAGAAGAGACAAAAAACATTAGAATTAGGACACTTAGTCACCAGGAAACAGAGTGAATAAGGGAAACGTGGGTACACACTCGTGCGTCTTTACTTTTGACATAGTTCCCGAGAGAGATATTATAATATGTCCGTAGACTGCACAGGAAACTTACATTCTAAGTCCTTACAAATGAAGTAAGCCCTACGTTAAAATTTTAGGAAACGCAGATTGACCTAACAGTCAACTTACATGCTAATGGGAATTCTAGAATCTTCCCTTTGCCACACGTAGATAAAGTTCACATAGTCAGTTGACAGTTCTGGTTTACCTTATACTGTCATCTCTACGCCGTAGCCAGTCCCAGTCTCGTCATCCGGTCTCCAGAGGGAGACCTCACTACATGCACTCTCAAAGTCCCGATCAGAATTTACACTTAAGGGCTCAAACTCACAACTATATTTAGGGGCTAGCTGGGTAACCGTTGTATAAAATGACGTCATTAGACTTTTGATTGGTGGAACATGGCATCATAAGGCAGAGAGCTGATTGGTTGATCATTGCGTATAAAACTGTAGTGGCAACTCAAAAACAGCTGAAGGCGTTGAGGCTATCAAACACCAAAACATGAGCATTTCCCGACCAAAGTAATTACAGTTCGGTATATTAGGTGGCACTTAGAATCAACAGTGTAGAAATCTTGTGAAGATACATAGACTAAGTTTTAACCTAGTCCATTTGGTCGAGTTCAAGCAGTCTTCGTTAGATGACATTGCCGTCCGTTGATGAAGCGTGAGTTGAAACTCAGGGAGAGGTCTTACTATTGTCACACCCACAATATAGCATCAAATACAAAACTGTCCCATGTTATTGCACGTTTAGTATTAATACTATGAGACTTTAGGGAAAATGAAAATTGCAACACCATGAAGGAGTGTGGCCAGGGTGCGAAATCGCGGGGGGGAAGGGAGGGTTTTCCCCCCCACCGATGATTTTATCCCACTAAAATTGCCCAGGGGGGATTCTTTCATTATAAAATGAGGAAAATGTAACACATATATTACTGAATCAATGTATTTTACTGTGTTTATTTTCATAAAAACATCAACAATAATACAGATAAGATAGAAATAATAGGATGACTGCCAGACCCTGAGCAATAAGAAAACGCAGCGGTGGCAACTCCACACATGGAGCCTATTTTTCATATTTCATTGTTACAAGTCCATTTGAAACCCGGGAACAATTTTCCATTGAACATCATTCTTTTTATAACAACAGAATTCAAACCAAAACATTTTAAATTTACATTTTTAAGGGGTAGGGGATAATTTACTTAGAAGGGGAGTATATACCCCTATATACTGTTTGAAATAAACACTAGTAGTTAAGCACTACGATCCTTCTCCGCCCCCCCCCCCACCATTTTTTTCCGATTTCGCACCCTGAGTGTGGCTGCAACGCCTCAAGTGTGGTTGGTGGACAGGTGTGGGGCAGTGATACAGCGAAAACACGTTCAGGTGCCTCTATGCGCACATGTGGACACATAACAGTACAGAATGTACCCCATCTCGAGCTGCAATACATTGCTGAATCGTATGGAGTATGGAGTAATTAAAGCCCTGGTTAATGTCCTACGGAATCGCGGCTTATGCAAACTGCACCGCGAAGGTCAGTTCATCCACAATTCAGAGTAGCTGACGAGAGTTTTGCAGGGCTTCTATCCATCATTTCCAATACACGTTCAATAGGGCTTAGGTCTGGGGATCTGGTGGGCCATCGTATGAGCCTAATGTCGAGGGGATTCCTGCAGTGTAATTGCTGGCACTGTCTTGCAGAAACATCTCATTTGCAACGGTTGCCATAAGAGGGATAACCACTGGATTGATAACTCTGCCCAAGTTCTGTCGAACAGTCATTGTGGCCTCAACAAACACTAATGACGATTTCACAAGCAAGCCAATAGCTTCTCGCTCTGTAATGCCAGGGATTTGCCCCGTGTGTCTCTCAACGACAACATCGGTGTGACCCCTCTTCCCAGTATGCTGTCGGGCATGCCCGTGACGATCATTGCGGTCAATGCATCACTGAAGGCGACACTCTGACATTGATCGGATTTGACACAGTTTTACGGACGAATGTCCTTCCTGACGCCAATCCAATATATAGGAATGTATTCACTATTGAGTGTTACCGAAGTGGTTGGTAGTGTGGTGCTTTTCTATGTTTTGGCACATGCTTTATCAAATGAAAAAATTACGATGAAACTGTTAGTCTTATAAACAAAGAAAACGTACATACAGTACTAAAAATTGAATTTCTTGCACAAATGCGTTTCCTTGGTAATTGTAACAATTTGCCAGAAAATTACGTCTCATAGGAAAAAAGGCATGAGTTGGTATGGCTGAAATTCGTACCAAACGGCAATCGCGGGTTAACGCTAACATTTTATAATAGTGTCGTACACTCTTTTCTTTGGAAATAGCAAGTAGGCACTGAATTTTCGAAGCTTCTTCAGTCAACTCACCCCCCACCAACAACGCTTGGATCTCACTCGCTTGTTTCTAGATACAATTTAGTCCAACTCTTCGTGTTGGACAACGTATGCCACATGTTTTCGGTAGCAGTACGTGTATCAACAAGTCCCGGAAGCTGCAAATAAGCCACGCTGCAGATAGAAGGGCCAAATGGTTTGATACGTCATTCAATGAAAACCTTGTTAGAAAGATACAGAGATTTTTACTTGCCCACATCCCTGCCTCTCTTCATTGTGTAAGGAACTACGGTAGGACTTAAGTGTTGAATGACTATGCTGATAATTTAATAATCGTGTACTGTGGCCAGGAAGTGTGGGACCAACCTCACATTCTTTCCTCACAGTCTCAGTTAAAAACGAAGATTGTATTGATCGTGGGGTGAGTTCTAGTCTCTCCACTGCCACCATCTTCTGGTACACTATGACGCAAGTGTAACAGATTGATATAACTTGAAAACAATATTCTCTAACTCATGGGTAAATAATGCCAATATTGAGCTCGAATGATGATGATGATGATGATTATTATTATTATTATTATTATTATTATTATTATTATTATTATTATTATTATTATTATTTTACTTGTGAGGTGTGGCTATGAAGTTATCTACATGTATTACTATTAGTATTATTTACATAGTTATGTCCAGACTTTATTTGGTACAAATCACGATCGTATTATTTGTGAGGTTATGTCATGAAACATCTGTTGTATATATATTAACATGAGTTCATTTGATGTAAGAACACATAATTAATAGTATGTAACTTATTATTACCTGTATTTATGATGTAGAATCCAATGTAACATTGTGCAACCCACTGTAATATCCAGAAAAACGTATCTTTGGCACTATGTAGTTGTAGAACTTCTTTATATTGTAGCTAGGCTATTGGAGATCTCGAATTTACGAGAAAAACATGTTATGTATATCCCTCTATAAGCCTGGCCAGGCAATATATATATATAAAGAGGCAGTCTTGTGAGTGAGAGTTGAGTTGTTTTGATGAGACTTGTGTGGAAGTCGTATTATCCATGTGGTTGAAGTCAGTGGGTGAATTGGTTTTGTTACTTTGGTAGTTGACACGCATCTGCTGCAGTCTCTTCTTATTTTTTCGCAGTAGTGTTTGGTTTCATGATGGCAGTTCATTAGTGCATGTGTGTAGGGGATGTAAATAGTATTTGTGTAATAATTTGTAAATAGACTAGTGTACACAACTGATAGCATTTTGCGTGCGTCTTTATGGATACATCAACTAAAAGCAAGGGAAGTTTTGAGTTTTACATGAACGCTGATATGTGATGTTAAACTTCACAACCTACGGTTTCACGTGGAACCCAACCAGAAAGACATCACTTAATTTCAAAAAGTCATGTGCATTGATCGTGTTTCGAACAATGGCTGTTTCCAAGAGACGCTAGCGACAATGAAAATGCGCTATGACGTCAACAGTATGGTAGAAGAATGGTACAATCAAATATTCTCAAAAATCGCTTGGGATTAATAATAATTCTATTCATTTAACGTCCCATTTAATTACATTTACGGTTTTCGGAGATGCCAAGGTAGCAGAACTTTTCTCGCAAGAGTTCTTTTACATGCCGGTAAATATACTGACACGAAGCTGGTGGATTTGAGCACCTTCAAATACAACCAGACTGATCCGGGATGAAACCAATTTGGGCTTACCGTCCGTGGAACTTCGAACAGACCTACCTGTTATGAGTTTAAAAAAAAAACACACGGTCAGCGTAACTTATCTTCTTGACTGGAGGATTGAAGCTATCTTGAGATAAGCATGTAGCCAACCGATGAGATAGGTTAAGATTAGGAACAGGTATAGCCCTATTATTTGCCTAGTGTCATGCAAAGCACGCTATATGCTCGGTTCATATTTGTCGCGTACGGTCATGATCAAAGTTTTTCTCTCAGAGGCGAGCCGAGCTATGTCCCTTGATACCCTCCCCTCCACGCGCTATCTCAGTCACAGGTTACTAGACTAGACGGTAGGGGTCATCAGTTGGGTGCGCAGTAGCAAGCCACGCCTCCGGACGTCACGCGTTCCCCATGTTCGCTAAACGAAGCAGAACACCATTAGTCTAGTGATGGTGTTCACCTTCTCAACAGTGTAAGAGTTTAATATATTGTTCTGTGCTGTGCTGTGCCATGGTGTGTTGTGCTGCCGCTGGTTGCTCTAACCACGATAGACATCAGAAAGACATAAGACATTAAATTGCATCGTTTTCCAAAGAACAGTGAAACTTTAAAATTTGGCGTGATTTACGGCCTGACATTTAAATTTGCCACAGAGTAGAAATGTTTCAGCGAGTCAGTTCTGTAAAGATCGTGAAATAAGGGCACAAAAGCGAAATCATCGTAAGGAGATATGGCAAATTTTACAATCGCAGGCGCCAATTGAAGCAGAAAATGTTAATAATGCAATCTTGAGGAAGGAATTAGATAACAAAAGTAAACATCAGTCCCCCTCTGTGGTGTAGTGGTTAGTGTGATTGGCTGCCACCTCCGAAGGCCCGGGTTCGATTCCCGGCTCTGCCACGAAATTTGAAAAGTGATACGAGGGATGGAACGGGGTCCACTCAGCCTCCGTACGTCAAATGAGTAGAGGTGTGTTCTATTCCCACCTGAGTCATCCTGGAAGTGGTTTTCCGTGGTTTCCCGCTTCTTCTCCAGGCAAATGCCGGGATGGTACCTAACTTAAGGCCACGGCCTCTTCGTTCCCTCTTCCTTGCCTATCCCTTTCAGTCTTCCTATCCCCCCACAAGGCCCCTGTTCAGCATAGCAGGTGAGGCCACCTGGGCGAGGTACTGGTCATTCTCCCCAGTTGTATCCCCTGACCAAATGTCTCACGTTCCAGGACACTGCCCTTGAGGTGGTAGAAGTGGGATCCCTCGCTGAGTCCGAGGGAAAAACCAACCCTGGAGGGTAAACAGATTAAGAAGAAGAAAATGGAAAATGAATTTAGTGCCTTCCATGGAAACCACATTAAGAAATGCCCAGGGGATTTTAGGTTTTTAAAGGAAAAAAGAATAGAAAAACATCCTGATCTTGAAGATTTCGTTGTTTTATGTTTCGTTAGAACCAGAACGTTCATAAGGATGAAAAACATAAACAAACATAGGCACATGAATTCTTGCAAAAGGTGTAAACGAACTCCTAATGAAAAAAGAAGAAGTGTGAAAAATAGTTAAAGAGTTGTTTGATAGACTGATTTTGAAGTAATGTAAAACAACCAAGTAAAAATCTGGTGTAAATATTTTGTGTGGAACCTATATAATGTAAATATGTATACAGTTTTACTACCATAATAGTAATTAGGAGTATTCATTAGGTGTTTTTAAATATTGAACATTTGATATATTTTCAGACTGAGGGTTTTCTCCACACCACATTTCTATATGGCCTAAGCCTGTGGAAACCTCTTTCCCCACCAAAAAATTGTGACCCCTAATATGGTGGAAGAGGTTGACGATCCTTCAGGGGATTTTTACCAACATTCCACCGGCCAATACACATTTATAAATAATAACTTACATATAAATATAATATTAGATATTTTTAATACTACTTAACACCAACAATCCACCAAAACAACGGTAAAAAGCATCCCACGCGATTGGTCATGTTTCTTTAAGTTTTGTAACTAGTTTTAGAAATAAAACTACGTATAAAATCGTTCTAAAATCACTGGATGGATTGAAAATACGAAAACCTACCCGTAAATACTTTATTTGCGAGGCGAAAGATAATTTATTAGTGAGGAAGCTACTGGAATACTTCGTGTTAAGTGTACCGGGCGGTACACCTCCACGCCGCTAATTCAAACTTTGCGCCAGTTGAAACTCCTCTGCTGGAGGAAGTCTGAACTTTATCAACTGTATTAATTTTCAAGTTTCTCAGAAGATGTCACTACTTGGAAATTTTGAAGTTTCTGAACTGGGTCGTTTTCGATGTATTTTTGTTTTACCTGTAGTAAGAAGTGTGAACTTTCTCTTCTAGAGGACACTACTGAAGAACTACAATGGTGCACCCTAGTGCGAAGTGAAAGAACTGTTTTTTGGAGAAAATTTGAATTCATAAGTTTGTTCTTTGTTAAATTTCTTGCAGTAATGGTTTAAGTTGGCAATATTAACCCTTTCTTTCCCCTTGTTTTGAATTTAGCCAATCCCGAATTTCTTTAATTAATTTATAACCAATCAGGTGTATCTTCCCCAAAGGGGATATCTTGCTTAACCCTAGCCAATAAAGATTTTGTGGAAGGGTGTTCTCATTCCTGAAACGCCTCGAACTTTCTGCGAGAGTATATAAACTGCTCATTTTCGGGTCTCCGGGCCACTCCAGTAACATCTTTTGGTGTGTAAAGTACATAGCAGGGGGCGGGAAGCGCCTCTTTCTTCGGGCAGCAGTTCAACAACAAGGTAATGGCCGTTTAATAACTTCTTTCCTTGCTAGCTCAGCAGTTTAACTCTCGGGGCAGGTCCGAAGCGTTTCCACCATGTAACCTTTCCCTAAAATGTAAAGACACTTAGTATCTATTCTATCTTTTAAACTACATATCGGGATAGAGAGTGCTTAACCCTCTCGAGCTCCCACTCATATTGCATTGAGGTGAACTTATTTTCACTACTTTCTTCCTTAACGTAATGTAAATTGTTTCTTTCTAAAGTCACCTCTTTAGTATGGGATTAGCCCTTGCATTAACGGCCTAGTGCCAAATAGGTTCTAAACAAATGTATTAGGAGTGCAGATCGCCTCCTCTCAAGTTGGTATTTTAGAGGCCATGTAATTAATCTTTTCTCACTTAATAGGCCTCAGTAGGTTGGGTATTTTACCCCTGTGTTTATGTCCTTAGAGGACAGCTTGAAGGTGGAATTTGGTGTGGCCTTTGACAGGCTTAAATTTTGAGAGCGAGTTGCTCTTTCTTGAAAATTTTGTTTTCTGCGCGCCTCAAGGAGGCCTTACTGTGTAATTTGGAGCAAGTGCTCCTGGGCATGAATGGGGTTTTCTGCCCCTGTGTTGAAACTTGTGTTGGGGTAAATCTGGGCTAATTGCTCAAGAATTGTGAGTTCGGGGCTCGAAGCCCAAATCCTGTAAATACTGTAATTGTAATTTGTTACCTTGCTACTCTGTACCTGCCATTATTGTTATTTATTGATTTTGCAAAGAAAATATAACCTGGTTAAATTTTAAATTAACTTTATTTCGTTGCCTGAGACCTGTTCACCCCCGCACCTTCTTTCATCTCTGCTGTTCCACAGATACCTCGGAACAAGTGGTAGCAGAGCGTGGTTGAATGGGTCTCAATTTAGCCCCTTTTGACGGCTAAACATTGCTTTGATCCGAACTCTAACAATTTTCTCAGTTGCTGGAATTTTTTGATTTTTCCTTTTTCAAAATTGTTCTGTCATCATGCCCGGCCCTCGCGATGTTCTCCATCTTAACTATTTGCGCAAGGAGGAGTTGATCTATGAGTTAACTATTAGAAATGTGCAATCTGGAGGCACGGTTGCGGTAGACACAAATAAGCTTAGAGAGTCCCTTGATTTGCCCATTTCCATCTCTACTTTGGGGGAGAAAGAAATTGACGACTCTCTTTCCACGATCACTGACAATACTACTGAGCTAGCATCTGTAGTTAGTTTTTTTGAAGAAAATGATCCTTCTCCTAATCAAATTAAGCGTGTGCAAGCCAGGCTATTTCATTTTTCAAATAGAGTTAACGATCTGTTGTCTCTCAAGTTGAATGACGTTCAGAGGAAGGAAGCTAGTATGGTTCTTGAAAATCTTTCTGAATTGTCCAGTAAAGTTACCCAATTGTTAACTGGGGAAGTTCCTCCCAAAACTGATCAAACCGTCACGGTGAATGTAGGTAGCGAGGAAGAGCCTCCTAAGGGAGACGTCAATAGGAAAACCGTTGCAGCTCAAACAACCTCTGCCCCATTGGACAACGAGTCTGAACGCCGAACCTCGTTGAATAATGTACGTTCTGAATTGACATCCTTGCCACTTAAACCTTTACCTACTATGTCACCTGGGTTCAGCAGCTTGCCTCACCCATTAGCAATGTTGCTTAGAGGTATGTCTAAATTTTCTGTTAACACTACCAGTGAAGTTATTTCATTCTTAAGGTTTTTAGTTGAGTTCCAGGATCATGCCCTTGTTTTTTCTCTTTCTCCATGTCAGATTTTGCAAATCATCTATCCCTATGCAATTGGTATTCTCTCAGACAAAATAGTAAGAGCCATTGCCGAGCAATCATCTATTGAGGACTTCCACGCCCACTTGTTAGCTAACTTCATCCCGGCTAGGGCAAGGTCCTCCCTTATTCAGAAGTACTATTATCGTGTACAACGGTTGGATGAAAACTTGGCAGATTTCATCCAAGACATTAAGTTCTATACTAGGGTGTTTGCTCTTCACTTCCCGGAGGATCAGATCGTACAAGCTATTGTGGAAGGTATCTCACCATCCTATAGGTCATATTTGTGTTTCGCGGCGTGCCCGCAAACTTTCTCTGAACTTGAAGCATTGGCTGTCTCAGCGGAAGGAGTTAGGTACGCCGATTCCTTGCGTGTCGCGAAAGAACCTCCTCCTTCTTTTGGTAATCCTCGGCCTCCACCTCGCCGACCTGTCACACCTCGTAAATGCAATGCTTGCGGGTCACCTGACCATCTTCGCAATAAGTGTCCGTTGATCAAATCTAGTAGGGCAAATAATGGAGCTGGCTCATCACCAGGCTGTTTTAAATGTGGGGCTTTCTCACATATCGCAAAGAATTGCCCAAATTCGAATAGCACCCCCTCCTGCTCAACTTCTGGTGCAAATTCCACCAATGCCAATAATAAAAAATGACTAGTGGCTTCGGCTGAGTCGATTAGTCCCTCTTCCCGAGGCTCAGCCCCTGGTAAACAGGTCGTAAATTCAGGGAAAATTCAGTCCTCAAATTCATCTGTTGAATGCCCCAAAGAATGTCCGAGGATTGCGGCGGATACCCCAGCACCTGTTCCTTTTCTTAAAATTGAGCTAAATAATGAACCTGTAACTGCTCTATGAGATTCAGGCAGCGTTTGTTCTATTATTTCGGCTGAATGGTATTCAAAATTGAAATCTGTTTGTAAGCTTCCTGACTATTGTTTGTCTGCGATCCAATATGTTTCGGCTAATTCATCTCCATTAGAAATTCTAGGTTCTGTAAATGTCAAAATCCACATTTTTTAATTTACATGGAAAATTAAATTGTTTGTGGCCAAGCACTTGTCTTGCCCCATTATATTGGGAGCTGACTTCATTTCTCACACTGGTCTTGTGCTCAATCTTCAGAGTAGGTCGTGCACTTTCAAATTTGCGTCTAATTGTAAAATTCCATTATTGAAATGTAATTCTGCATCATGTTCATCTATTTCGCCTACCCAGGATGAGATGTTGTTAGACCTTAGCCATCTACCTGAGGAGCAGGCTGATAGTATTCGTAAGCTGTGTCAGTCGTTTCCAGAGGTGTTCTCTGATACTCTTGGTGTTACTGACCTTATTGAATACAAAATTGAGGTCACGGATTCGATTCCTGTCCGTTTTCCACCATATAGGCTATCTCCACCCAAAATGAAGGCTCTGAAAGAAATCATCGATCAGATGTTGAAGGATGGTATTATTAGGCCCTCTAAGTCGGCGTATTCTTCGCCTATTTTTCTAGTCCCGAAACCCCAAGGTGGCTTCAGGCCTGTCATTGATTATAGGGCTCTCAATAGGAAGGTGGTGTTGCAATCTGTGCCCTTTCCTGACCTTCATTCTTGTTTTTCATGGTTTCGTAAGGCCAAGTTCTTTACTATCTTGGACCTGAATCAGGCCTATAATCAAATTCCCCTTGCCGAAGAGTCTAAACACCTTACAGCGTTTGCCACGGATTGGAATTTGTACGAATACAACCGCGTGCCTTTCGGGCTCCCCACGGGAGCAGCTGTACTCACTAGACTGCTAGATAGGGTCTTCTCCGACATCAAATTTGAGTACTTGTATCACTACCTGGATGATGTCGTCGTATTTTCGGAGACCTTTGAAGAACACCTAGATCATCTGCGAGAAGTTCTCAATCGCCTTCGTAAGGCTGGGTTAACTGTTAAGTTGTCCAAGGTTGCCTTTGCTAAGCCCTCCATGTCATTCCTAGGGCATATTGTGTCGCCTGAAGGTGTTGCAGTCGATCATTCTAGAACACAGGCCATCCGTGATTTTAAACCTCCTAAGGACATCAAAGGTATCGCCAGGTTCATTGGTATGGTGAATTTCTTCAGGAAGTTTATTCCTAACTTCGCTAATAGAGCGGCGCCCTTAAACCTTCTTCGTAGGAAAGGCATCAAATTTGAGTGGGGGCCTTCTCAACAAGCCGCTTTTGAAGATCTTAAATTAGCTCTGTGTAATGCCCCTGTCCTTGCTATGCCTGATTTCTCGAAGAAATTCATCGTCCAAACCGACGCTTCGTCGTCGGCGGTAGCTGCAGTCCTTCTTCAAGAGACTGAACTAGGGAGGCGACCCATCGCCTACGCATCTAGGATTCTGTCGGCTCAAGAAGCCAAATATTCCATCTACGAGCTCGAAGGTTTGGCAGTCTTATTTGCCTTGGAAAAGTTCCGTCTCTATCTGGAACATGTCAAATTCGACCTGGAGACAGATAATCAAGCCTTAAGCTGGGTCTTAGGTAGGCCGCGTCGTACTGGTCGTATAGCCCGTTGGGCCATCCGTATTTCTGCCTTCCAATTCGATGTCAGGCATATCAGAGGTACCGAAAATGTTGTTGCTGATGGACTCAGCCGTATGTTTTCCAACGACGTTGAGACCCATGAACCGGTCGACAGTTCATCACCTCCCGAGTCCATACTATTTGATGTTAATGCCATCTTAACAGATGCTCCCATGCTCTTTAGGGATATCGAGAAATACCAACGTGAAGATCCGACGCTGGCTCCGATAATGGAAACCCTTTCTTCTGGGGAACATGTTGTCCCTTATGTACTGGGGAATGGTGTTCTATGTTGCCCTTCGAGGCATGACAAGATGATGAAAGTTGTCGTTCCAGCTGTTCTTGTACCTATGATCTTCAAGTACTATCATGAGACCCCATTAGGGGGGCATCTTGGAATCTTTAAAACTCGTGAAAAGATTCGTGAAAGGTTCATCTGGAAGGGTATGGACGGTGAAATCCGTGAACTAGTAAAGGCTTGTAAATCCTGCTTGCTTAGTGAACCCACCATGTCCACCAAGGTAGGCCTGTTGTCTTCTCACCAAGCTTCGCGCCCTATGGAACGCCTGTATATTGATTATGTAGGACCCTTCCCCCAGTCAAAGGGAAATGCCAACAAGTTCATCTTTGTATGTGTAGATGGTTTTTCAAGATTTTCCTGGTTATTTCCGACTAAGCTGGCTACCGCTCAGTCCACCATTACTTGTCTAAATTCTATCTTTGCTTCTTTTGGTCCGTGTCAATATATTGTATCTGATAATGCTAAGACTTTTACATCTAATCTATTTCGTAAATTCTGCTTTGACCTGTCCATCTCTCATGTGACTACTTCTGCTTATTACCCTCAACCATCTCTGGCTGAACGGGTTAATCGTAATCTCAGGTCCGCGCTTATTGCCTATCATCATGAAGATCATTCTAGGTGGGACACGTCCCTGCATTGGTTAGCTTTTGCTTTGAATTCGGCGGTTCATGAATCTCACAAGTTTACTCCAGCTTCGCTGATGTTCAAGTTCGTTCCCAACACGCCGCTCTCTAACCTCTGGTCTCTGAGTGACATTCTACCTGAGACAATAGATCCGGATAACATTAAAGATCTTTCGAAGAAGGCTAAAGCCAATCTTAAGGTGTCTCATGAAAAGGTTAGGGAAAGATATGATCGTGGACGGAGACCCACCAATTTGAAGGTAGGCGACCAAGTGATGGTCACGAATTTTGTTCCCGCGGGCAAGCTTGCCCCCAGATTTCATGGGCCGTGTATCATTCTTGATTTCCTTACTCCCGTTACCTTATTGTTAAGCAATCCAGCCACCGAGAGGATATTTAGGGTTCACCTGTCACAGGTGAAACCGGTGTAATTTCTGTGTTAACTTGCTTCACATTATCTTGAAGGAAATATGAAGGTTATATTTTTTTTGAGGGGTTTCACTTTTAAGGCCTTCTGCTCTTGGAATCCGTTTCCCTTGTGTGTAATTATTTATTGTAAACCTTCCCCGCACAGTTAAACTGCCATCCTGTCCTTGCCACGGCCATTACCACGCTCCCGTCTCCTGCTCCACAACACACAGTGGCTTATAAATGCCATGAATATCTGCACGCCGCTGGCCCCTCAACCTCTCCACAAAGCCTGTGCCCTCAAAAAAGATGATGGTGCAACAAAATTCTGCCGCCGAGCTTTAATGTTTCAGTGCCCCCGCAGCAGCGCTGCGCCGTACCGCTCCTGAGGCAGGGTACGGGCCCGCCCTTCCTCAGTGAGGCCAACCTGTGTACGGCGAGCCGGAGTCCTCCTCCCGGCCAAGGCTGATGTGCGGCGCACAACCTGTAACTGGCCCGCGACCTGCATGTTCGCCGCGGGCGTGGCGTGCTTCAACTCCACTACTCCTCTCATAGTGCGGGCGAGCGGTATCTCAGGGTACTTGAGGGGTCCGAGCGGCCTTCTCTGAACTCAAGCAGCGGCGGCTGGTCTGTCCGTCAAACTGATCAACGTTTAAATTACATATCCAGCTATATGGACATTCCAGTTCAACATTACTACCTTTTTTTGGATTTTACTGCAATATCTGGTGGACTTAGTGTCTTCAACCGGTCGAGCACCAATTCATGTTAAAAGGATGACAATAGAAACTATAGATCAAAATAGAATTTGATTGATTGGGTAAAATTGGATTCCGCGGAATTAATTGTTTGCAGTAAAGGGGTCAGTTATCTACCTTTATTTTTAGGGAAACAAGTTTTTAAAACTATGGACCAAGGTTGAAGTGAGGATTGAGGTGGTCAGATAATCTATAAGCAATCTGTTCAATACACTCAGTTTAAAAACTAAAAGTTTCCTTCTGAATTCAACATCTACAAACATAAAGACATTACATCAGCAATAACTATAAAGAATTTTGAAACTGGATCAAACCCAAATTCAGAAAATTTTTATAAATGCTTCTGCAATTAATCTCCATATCAACATCATAACTTGGACCTTGTTATCAAACAAATTTCATGTGTCACCCCTGGAGGGACTTTCGGGGGGGGGGGAGGTCTGTACCGGGCGGTACACCTCCACGCCGCTAATTCAAACTTTGCGCCAGTTGAAACTCCTCTGCTGGAGGAAGTCTGAACTTTATCAACTGTATTAATTTTCAAGTTTCTCAGAAGATGTCACTACTTGGAAATTTTGAAGTTTCTGAACTGGGTCGTTTTCGATCTATTTTTGTTTTACCTGTAGTAAGAAGTTTGAACTTTCTCTTCTAGAGGACACTACTGAAGAACTACAATGGTGCACCCTAGTGCGAAGTGAAAGAACTGTTTTTTGGAGAAAATTTGAATTCATAAGTTTGTTCTTTGTTAAATTTCTTGCAGTAATGGTTTAAGTTGACAATATTAACCCTTTCTTTCCCCTTGTTTTGAAGTTAGCCAATCCCGAATTTCTTTAATTAATTTATAACCAATCAGGTGTATCTTCCCCAAAGGGGATATCTTGCTTAACCCTAGCCAATAAATATTTTGTGGGAGGGTGTTCTCATTCCTGAAACGCCTCGAACTTTCTGCGAGAGTATATAAACTGCTCATTTTCGGGTCTCCGGGCCACTCCAGTAACATCTTTTGGTGTGTAAAGTACATAGCAGGGGGCGGGAAGCGCCTCTTTCTTCGGGCAGCAGTTCAACAACAAGGTAATGGCCGTTTAATAACTTCTTTCCTTGCTAGCTCAGCAGTTTAACTCTCGGGGTAGGTCCGAAGCGTTTCCACCATGTAACCTTTCCCTAAAATGTAAAGACACTTAGTATCTATTCTATCTTTTAAACTACATATCGGGATAGAGAGTGCTTAACCCTCTCGAGCTCCCACTCATATTGCATTGAGGTGAACTTATTTTCACTACTTTCTTCCTTAACGTAATGTAAATTGTTTCTTTCTAAAGTCACCTCTTTAGTATGGGATTAGCCCTTGCATTAACGGCCTAGTGCCAAATAGGTTCTAAACAAATGTATTAGGAGTGCAGATCGCCTCCTCTCAAGTTGGTATTTTAGAGGCCATGTAATTAACCTTTTCTCACTTAATAGGCCTCAGTAGGTTGGGTATTTTACCCCTGTGTTTATGTCCTTAGAGGACAGCTTGAAGGTGGAATTTGGTGTGGCCTTTGACAGGCTTAAATTTTGAGAGCGAGTTGCTCTTTCTTGAAAATTTTGTTTTCTGCGCGCCTCAAGGAGGCCTTACTGTGTAATTTGGAGCAAGTGCTCCTGGGCATGAATGGGGTTTTCTGCCCCTCTGTTGAAACTTGTGTTGGGGTAAAACTGGGCTAATTGTTCAAGAATTGTGAGTTCGGGGCTCGAAGCCCAAATCCTGTAAATACTGTAATTGTAATTTGTTACCTTGCTACTCTGTACCTGCCATTATTGTTATTTATTGATTTTGCAAAGAAAATATAACCTGGTTAAATTTTAAATTAACTTTAATTTCGTAGCCTGATACCTGTTCACCCCCGCACCTTCTTTCATCTCTGCTGTTCCACAGATACCTCGGAACATTAAGCACAGTGTTATTATATTACTTTTAAGTTTCTGAAAAATACTGAAATAAATTACAACACATAACAACATAACAACTGGCAAATATATTTGACAAAACTGAAAAATATTTAGCAAGTGGTTAAATGAAAACGAGCAAATCATTAATAAAAACGCACAATTACAATGGGTCGTGTTCACTGCAAGCCCGGCAGTGGGGATCAGATGACGTCACCAGCCAAAGCGAGCCTGCGCGTGACCCCTACCGTCTAGTCTAGCAACCGTTGGTACAAGTGCCCGCCTCTCTCCGTACTCGGGTACCTTTATCTCTCGAAACATTACGCTTTTGCCACAGTGGTACTCATGACTGGGCATGAAACTGTAGTAATAGTAGTAGCAGTAGTAGTAGTAGTAGTAGTTGAGTTAACCATTACTTTTGAGCTGAAATTCACCGTGCAACGTGAATCGACCGACAGCGTTATGGCTAAAATTCAAAGCAATAAATATAAATTAATCAGTAGGGGTGGCCTCAGTTCCACCACCATCACCATCATCATCACCACTACCTACTACTACTACTAAATATTTTCTTCCTTTTCCTGAAGGAGGAGGCAGGCCTCCTAGACGGTGACGCCGTCTCTCAGGCCAGAAGATTTGTATCGGAGAAGGTGAAAGTATTAACAGCCGTGGCCTATAATAGGAACTGTACCGGAATTCTCCTTAGTGTAGGAGAATGGAAAACCACGGATAACCATTCTTAGGACAGCCGACGGTGGGGACCGGTCCCTCTCCGTCTCCCGAATACAGAGGCGCAGAGTCACAGTAGAGACGTGGCTGACCCTCCTCTGCTTCGTTGGCCGGTCGGAGTGCAGATCTACCGGACCACGTATCAGCCATGGCCACTTGTGAGCTGAGACCCACTCTGCATCCGCCGATTCGTAACACAACCATTCCAGCATCCTTTTATACCTCAGAATTCTCGGGCTTCGCTCTTTTAAAACAGGGCTTGCTAATATCTGGATGAACCGCATTGCTTTCAACGTCAGTAAAGCAAGCAAGGTCATCCTCCCTAGTTAGCAACTTTCAATTCGAACATGCCCTGTCAAACGAATTGGAGCAAACACGGGTATTTTAACTTACACGCTCCACGCATGCGTGATGGTGGTTGCATATGCAGCAAAGAAGACATTGCTCCGTGTTGGTTACCCGTCCCAAGTTTGAACAACGCATGCCACTACTAGCGACCTTTCTTTTACATTGCACTTACTTAGCAAAGGGTAGTGGTGTTGATCTTGAGGAGGTAGTAACAACTGCATCACTGAACCCTAACAATGTGCCGGTACTGTACAGGTAAAACGCTAGATAATAATTGCACATACGCAAGTTTGTACACATGCAGGTGAACTTGCAAAAACTTGAGCTTGTCGGGTTGGTGACTACTATCTAACTTCTCTTGGTGAATTCTTGTTCTCTTCTAACCTGCAGTATTAGGTTCACGGACAAGCTAGTGGTGATTTATTGAATACGCAACCGTCAGAACTGACTTAGCAGATAATAATTAAAATATAACACATGGATAGCATCTTCCTGGCATGAAAATAAGAGTCGCGTATGTAATGAAAAGGAAACTAATGGTAGACGGAGATATTAGTAGTGTACTCCGCTTTCCCATTTCCCCACTCTGTATGTCGCATTCTCCCCATAAGACATCAAGAGATGCCACACAGCATTGCATTCTGTCGGCAGACAGACTGCCGACTGCTGATCTTCAGCGGCCCACCGCTCTCGGGCTTCGAGACTGAGAGGAACTGGAGGACTGCTAAGGGGAACTGGATGACTGCTGAGAGGAAGCTGGTGTATGTTCAATGGTAATTTTTTGGTGGACCTGTGGAGATACCCTGGTCGAGGAGGGGGGGAGGTCACTGTCCTCTTCCCGAAAACCGGTCAATAACCTGGCCGCTGGGATACTCCATATAGCCTGTGAGGTTGGGTTAAGACGGTTAGAATAGGTTCGGTTATGATGTCAAAATGACGTCAGAGGTCACTGACCTTGATGACGTCTGTACCAACGAAAAAAGCTGATTCAGCAAACTTCAGTCGCCCGCGCGGTGTCTGAATCCTCCTCCTGCCACTACTCTTGAGTATCGTCCTGGTGTAACTGAGGGAGCTGGAAGTAAAAGATGTACCTTGAACAACGTCCTGGAGTAAGTGAGGGAGCTAGGAGTAAAGGATATATAAGGACCATTCAAAACGAAACGAGCTGGAGGCTATAAATTGAAAACCTGCTCCGTTATTTCAAAAGTATTGCCCAGCACCGTTGAGGCACTTGTCCCATTGCGACACAAGGCGGTGAATGTCCGTCTGGGCTGCGTTGTCAACCAGTTCCGAACGTACTGCTCGACGTCGTCGTCCGAGGTAAATCGTTTCCCTTTCAGAGCCTTATTTACCTCACCTTGGACGTTTTGGGACACGGTGACCTTTCATGCTTGCACTGGAGACTTTTTCGTTTTGATTTGGGTTCGAAGTGATGACACCATATCTCGTCTCCAGCCACCACTCGTGACAGGAACTTATTACCTTCCTTGGCACAGCGCGGCAGATGTCCAAGAGAGAGGTACAATCGACATGTTTCCTGTGCTTGTTGAATACTGTAAGGCACCCATTGGGCGCACTTTTAACGAAATAATGTGTCCTTAGTGATTGCGTGAACACTTCCGACACTCACTCCGACCTCTGCGGCAATGGCTGCTACCGTAACTCGCCGGTCTTGCATAAAGAGAGCATCCACCTGCTGGACAATGGCATCGGTAACGCGGTGTGGCGTTCCGGACCGTGCATCATCGGCCAATAACATCCATCTGGAGAGGACTGGATAACGTCCATTATCAAAAGTTAAATGATGTAAAGGATATCAATTCGTCTTTATCTGCTCTACGCGCACCGTCTCTTGATTATGATAAGTCTCACAGTATTCACGACAAAACAAAACCTCTATTTCTCATGTCATATCGGACCAAAATGTTGAATATAATTTTCTTGTTTTCATATCACATGCCATAACATTTTCTACGTACTAGTTTCTCACAGTTTTTGACTTGCATCATCCACGTATTGTTTTCTTAGGCCTGTCTACTTCTTCCAATTCTACGTAAGGCAACCCTTGATCCCTCGGCAAATTCCTTTGCAATCTTTAGCTAAAAGAATGGGCTAATCGTATTCAGTTCAAATTCATAATGTTCACAAGCTCTTATATATTTGAATATTGTTGAGTGGTATTTCCTACATTACAATTACAGAGAGGCGTGGATCTTTAAAAGTGGTGGACAACGGCTTAGATGATGCATCCATAATTTCAGTAAAATCCAATCTGTCACCAATAATTACGCTACCGCATAGATAATGGTTCTTTCTGAACTTCAGCTATTCATATATAGTCTGTTATCCTGTCTTTACTTTGGAAATGAGGATTATGCTCATAAAATGTGTGATATATGTAGTTGACCGATTTCTGCATCAGCAATTGAAACATCCGCAGATCAATCATCTGAATTCATTTTCTACAGTTAAATATTGAAATAAACAACACCAGTAACATTTAGAGATCGTGTTCGATGTTAATAAATAGTTAGTGTTAATAAATAAGGGAAACATGGTGGTAACATCATGATCTGTCAGTGACTATCCATAACAAATGTGACCGAAAATAAAATTCTAGTATTCACAGCACAGTTAATCTAAAGACAGATACGTGTTAGATTTACTCTTTAAGAGTAGTTAAGATATCCTTACCATCCATATACATACATTCTTAGAATCGAAAAATCTCACTTGTAAAAGAATTAAGGTAAAATATTAAACACAATTTTTCTTACCCTACATGTTCGAAGGGATCAACCTTATGACTTCCTTAACCAATTAGACGCACTCTGTGGGCAATAAAATTACTGTCAGTGATAATTTGTTAAGAGGTTTTGTTGTAAGAGTCCAAATTCCCACGTCAACTTTGAGCAGGGATACCTTGTAAGGAAAGTGACCTCTCACTTCAAGAATCCCGCATGCATTGCCGGCCAGAGACAATTTGACTCGGCTATCAGACCCAAATAAATAAATACATATGAAGAAGGATCAAAGATGTAACACAATCATACACTTCAGTATAGAGCATCCGCTCTACTCAAATAATGTTAAATTTATTATATAATTTTTCGTAACTTTGTCTAATTAGGAATTCGTTAACGTGTCTTAAGCCAACGATATGGAACTGTTGTATGTTAACACCACTGAATACCACTGACCTGAGGTAGATACTGCCTGCTACCTTGGGAACAGAAGGACAACGATCGACCAACTAGGCCACTGACAGCAGCCTACTCATTTGACCATGAACAACTAACTTTGTGTAAATTAGGGAACGTTAACATCAATGGAGATGAGCTCTGAAACTACACCTACTCAATATATCTCTTGCGAGCGGCGTTCTGCTCTTCTGAAAGGCCTGCATTACTCTGAAGAAAACCGATAGTGTTGGCTATGCGGTTCGAACATAGTAGCTCTTAACTTGCATTCAGGAAATGGTGCGTTCGAATCCACTGTCGAGAGCCCAGAAGATAGTTTTCTGTTCCGTAGTTTCTCATTTTCACACCAGGAAAAATGGTGGGATTGTACCTTTATTAAAGCCACCGTCGCTTTCTTTTCATTCCTAACCCTTTCCTCTCCCATCATCACCATAATGTCAGTCTGAGTTGGTGCGACGTAAAACAATAGCAATAAAAGACAGGGCGGTTTGCGATAGGCGCTCGAACTTCACGAAGAAGTGGGATATATTGCTAGATCTAGATTGCGAATGCAGTGGTACACATCAGACTGACATTCTCTCAAAGCAAAGGAGACAATGTCCTATCGAGATCGCAGAAGCCTTGCGATGGACAGAATACTATGAAAGTCAGTTGTTCATGTCTCTTACACTGACATAGAATTGCTTCCTCACGCTTTCGCACTTCTGTCTGCTGGGAATGAGTCTGGTGAGGATTAACGCCCATCGTCCGTGATCGTCAGTCAAGGATCACAGCGATGAAATTGTACTGAACCTATCATTAGTTCCTTTAATGAAGTATATGTTGGTCTGGGAGTATTGCAGGACCCTCCCTTCGTGGTTCACCAAGCGCTGCATCCCGAGGGACGGGGTGAATGGGGACGATGGGGCATCAAACGCCGAGGGGTGGTGGCAGAAGAACTGTGGCGAACACAAGAGACAAGTAATTACCCATAATTAGCATCCACTGTGCGTACGCTAGTGCAGGGGGAGGGGTGTCCAAGTGTGTAGTGCTCGCTACCATAAGTGAGTAGGAAATAAATGAATAAGTATATACCCCAAAATGTTAAATATACACGTGAAAACTGTCATCACCAAAGTAATTGCAATAAAAATGAACTAAAAGATAGAAAGAAGATGACCCATGACGTACAGTACACAATAAAAATGCCATTTAATCGTGCGAATATTAAGAGCATTAGCCTGGAGGCATGCGGCATGCAGCCAGGGATGGAATCAGAGACTCATTTGATACGTTACCGTAGGAGATCTTACCATAGGCTGAAATTTGCTGTTTTGGCACCAGAGCTCCCATATTTTGTGATGTTCTATATGATTCCACACATGCACAATGGCCGGCAAATATAGAGAGACCTGGTTTAGCCAGGGGAATATGTCAACCATATGGAGGCAATTAAGTGATATCTGTCTTATTGTTGGACATTCCGCCGTCGGAAGCTGTTAAGGCCACTCTACGGAGGGAAACAGAACGTTTTAAATATAATGCTGACCGTCAGTATTGCTCCGATCTCTGTTATTGGGAACCGATAATCGTAAGCGGTAACTTTCCCCACCATTGAAAATGTAAAAGTAATCCAGGTAGTCGAACAACGATAAGTTAAAAAATGAAAGCTGAATCATAACGTTATCAATCACAGGATGACATTTATTGTCCAATCAAGTAGACATGTTCAGTCTCTTCGGTATGCAGAGTGGTCCACGTAATTGAGCTACTCGAAATACACTGACTGACAGAGCAAATGCAACACCAAGAAGGAGTGGTCAGAACTTTATGCCAATTGCAGGGTAGACTGACGTCACTGAGGTATGCTCATGATGTGAAATGCGCCGCTGTGCTGCGCACGTAGCGAACGATAAATGGGACACGGCGTTGGCAAATGGCCCACTTCGTACCGTGATTTCTCAGCCGACAGTCATTGTAGAACGTGTTGTCGTGTGCCACAGGACACGTGTATAGCTAAGAATGCCAGCCCGCCGTCAACGGAGGCATTTCCAGCAGACAGACGACTTTACGAGGGGTATGGTGATCGGGCTGAGAAGGGCAGGTTGGTCGCTTCGTCAAATCGCAGCCGATACCCATAGGGAAGTGTCCACGGTGCAGTGCCTGTGGCGAAGATGGTTGGCGCAGGGACATGTGGCACGTGCGAGGGGTCCAGGCGCAGCCCGGGTGACGTCAGCACGCGAGGATCGGCGCATCCGCCGCCAAGCGGTGGCAGCCCCGCACGCCACGTCAACCGCCATTCTTCAGCATGTGCAAGACACCCTGGCTGTTCCAATATCGACCAGAACAATTTCCCGTCGATTGGTTGAAGGAGGCCTGCACTCCCGGCGTCCGCTCAGAAGACTACCATTGACTCCACAGCATAGACGTGCACGCCTGGCATGGTGCCGGGCTAGAGCGACTTGGATGAGGGAATGGCGGAACGTCGTGTTCTCCGATGAGTCACGCTTCTGTTCTGTCAGTGATAGTCACCGCAGACGAGTGTGGCGTCGGCGTGGAGAAAGGTCAAATCCGGCAGTAACTGTGGAGCGCCCTACCGCTAGACAACGCGGCATCATGGTTTGGGGCGCTATTGCGTATGATTCCACGTCACCTCTAGTGCGTATTCAAGGCACGTTAAATGCCCACCGCTACGTGCAGCATGTGCTGCGGCTGGTGGCACTCCCGTACCTTCAGTGGCTGCCCAATGCTCTGTTTCAGCAGGATAATGCCCGCCCACACACTGCTCGCATCTCCCAACAGGCTCTACGAGGTGTACAGATGCTTCCGTGGCCAGCGTACTCTCCGGATCTCTCACCAATCGAACACGTGTGGGATCTCATTGGACGCAGTTTTCAAACTCTGCCCCAGCCTCGTACGGACGACCAACTGTGGCAAATGGTTGACAGAGAATGGAGAACCATCCCTCAGGACACCATCCGCACTCTTATTGACTCTGTACCAAGACGTGTTTCTGCGTGCATCGCCGCTCGCGGTGGTCCTACATCCTACTGAGTCGATGCCGTGCGCATTGTGTAACCTGCATATCGGTTTGAAATAAACATCAATTATTCCTCCGTGCCATCTCTGTTTCTTCCCCAACTTTCATCCCTTTCGAACCACTCCTCCTTGGTGTTGCATTGTCACTGTCAGTCAGTGTAATTCCAAGTTCGAAGAAGATACTATGCCTAGTCTGTATTCCGGCAAGGGAAATATATGGTTCGTTCCATTTAAGAAGTAACTTCGTGATGAGAGGGTCATTTTCTTAGTTTACTGTAGTATGTTTATCCTCCCAATGTGTTAGCCCTCTTGGTAGAAACAATCCTTCGAAACCAGTTCTGCAATATCTGGTTCCATCTCGAGATCATTTCAGGTCACAAAGTTAGGTGAAACGCCTTGTGTAATGTGTGTTTATGAATTGTAAATTTGCAGCTGTACTGGAAAATAAGCGGGTTCAGCAACTGCACTCTAAACATCGTTCTAAGGCTCAAAATAAGAACTTAACTCAGGGGTGATTTCCAACTTACATAGGTGGATGCCCTTTTGAGAATATCGGCTATCCTCTTGGTTGTATAACTTGAAACCTTAAAAGGATAGGAACGACGAAGTTATCATCTACATGAAAAGACCTGATCCTTCCGGATACAAACCAAAACATTCCGTTTTCTGGACGAGTTTTTTTAACTAATTTCGATAAGCTAGTAGGCACACAATAAAATCATAGTACAGTAAACGGCTGTCCTTGGAGTGACCTATTGGCCAAGTCTAGAGTGATCGTACCTAGTGCGTTATAAGCGCATTCAAAAATATGTGTCTTTGGTGTCTGAGTTGGTATGTTTGTAATTAATATGGGTAAGATTTCCTGCAATTTACGTTTAGAGAATCGGGAACATATTTCTAGGATGTCCGAGAATGTAGCCCACAGTTTTTTTCTCAGTTATAATACCTGACACTTCAGTCCGTCGTGGGCGACCCTAGCTTCTAAGCTAATCTCCAGATTAAAGGAGTGGACGTCGAATGTTTCTGTCCCAGTGAGTTTAATAAAACGTTCTTGACACATACTATCAGTCTGTTTCCTCTTTGCGAGGAGCTTAACGTCACACCATCACATCGAAGGTCTTCGGCGACTTAAGGATAAGTAAGAGCTAGGATTGGGAAGGAAGCGACCTTGATCTCAACTGAGGTACTACCCCAGCATTTTCCTCTGCGTTGTGTATTTGGTTTCCTAGTCTGAACTATTCCATTAACCAGTAACCTGAACAAAAATCATGTTTGGTCTTGACAGACTAGGACAAATGAGCGCGCTCCCCTCTCGTATTGTACTTGGCAGACGCCTGTAGTGTCAACGATAGTAGAAACTCGGTGTGGCTGGTTCTTGGTTCAAATGCTCTCCATATGCTTAGCCCGTAATTTTGATAATTGTTGCATATTAATGACATAAATGAGGATTCGAAATCAATTATTCATGGAATGCCATACACCATTATCCTGACAGACCGATGTTTACTGGGGCAGGAGGTAGATATGCAATCCTTTGCGAATAACGATCGGAGATTGAAATGAAATATTTCACAAATAGAAGCTGTTATTACCTCACTGTATACACAAACAGCATGCAGTATACTCACATTTTGAACACTCAGACCTCCTGTTTCTAGGTAAAGGTGCTGTAGCATTTCCATCCGTAATTCTGCCGTGTCGAGGTTCCACATTCAGTTGCTTTGGTACATCATTATAGTTTTAAAACCCCTAGACCAGAGGTCTTCACTTATTTTTTTCCGGGGTTTCGGACTTAGGATAATATTGCAATAAAGGTGGCTCTGAGGTCCACGTATTTGTCTGAATAAGACAAGGGCTGGCGTTGGTTACAGTGATTGGTTACTTCGTATAATAATTACATAAAGTGTAATTATGGGGTATATTAATATCAAATAGAACGGTATTTCCCTGCATTTTTCTCATTTCGACCAGTGGGGTGTATGCATACAATGCATTCACATGTTTTTCAAAAAATTAGATAAATTATATTTGAAATTCAGTGTTCATATCCACGTTTGTAATATACAATTCACCCACCCAACCTCATGAGTGAGAGAAGTGTTATGTCTTCTTTTGTGAAATATTTTCAAATGCACGAAGTTTCAGCAATGGTCAAGCACTCCTCAAGTGTTCATTAGTAATTCTGGATCTTAAATTATTTTTCACAAAATTCGTACTGGGAAAAAATTTCAAACACATATGTTGAACCAAACATTGTCAACATAAATTTCGAAAACTTGCGCAAGTTATGGTTTGTATCTCTGCCAAGAGAGCGCCAAAAGGACGCATCAAATTTATCTCTCCTTTCTTTTGTCATCTGCATCTGTAGCATTTTCATTTGTAATTCTTCTGTGTCAAAGGTCCGCATTTCAGTTGCTTCTCCTGGAGAGTCAACAGAAAATGGTTTTTCCATAGATTAAAAATTGTCCTCCAAATTGTTGAACTGTATGAATCGTTCATAAAATTCTCTCCTTAGTTGGTACAAAAATCTGAAAATTTGCGCTACAAACCTTCATTATGATTTACCGAATGAAGTTTGGGAAACATTTTCATTCCCTCTTGGAATGTTAAACAGAGAGATCTCACTTACGTCGAAAGAGTAGTACAGCATCATTCAGTTCATGTATCAATTTGCCTGGCCTCTGTATAATAGTGGTAAGATTGCTCAAGTGATAAAAAACAAGTTACTCAAGAAAGCAACCTGCTAGATTCTGGTTACTATCTTCAACGTAACACCCATCGAGAAAACGTCTTATTTTGTCTTTCAGTTCAAAGAATCTGGAAAGCGTGTTCCGTTTCGTAAACTAGTGAACAGTATTGTGAAGCGAAAGATCTGCGTGCATGGCACCATGTGCCTGAAAAATGTTCTGACAGATCTGTGGGTCAATGATCTCTCACGTAAAGAAATAGTCATATGAGTGACAGTAATATTAACATTGGACAACTGCACAATCCGGTTTGTTGATTTAAACAGTGACAAAAACAAAACACTACTATTTTGATCTTAAATATTATATACCAGGTCCGTCAGATATCTCACCATGTTACGAGCATCACCTGTTGTCACCGATAACAGGGTTTCCCACTTCATATTATACTGGGACAAAATAGCACAAAATGCCCGATATATATGTCTTCCTCACGACTGCGTTCAATAGCCTTGAAGCGAGGTAATCCTTCACAAATGGAACACGATTAATAATACGAATATATATACACACACACTTGAATGCAGTCAGTTCTATCTTAAGATTCGTCCACAGCAAGACAGTACATAGAAGCATAACTTATTTTCTCCTTGAGTTTAGTACGAACATCCATTGATAACAATTCTACCCTGCACATATTTTTCGCCGCAGACAGCTATATAATTTTCACGACTCGAATCAATTTTGCATCGCTTGGAAATAACGTGTTGACTGTTTCAATAAGACACTCCTTCACACATTCAGAGGAGACAAATTTTTTTTCTCGTTCTATGTCCTACTTAAAGTCCAGGATATTCTTAAAGACGCCTGCGTTACCTTATTTTGTTCCGTAGTAATTCGATTCATGCGTTTTTGACCTTTCCCTAATGAAGCTTTCAACTGGTTAACCTTGCGGTTTCTTGAATCACAGCCAAGTGTAAATTGTTGGTCATAACTGGAATGTTTACCGTTGAAATGCCGCTTTAAGTTTCCATGCGTAATCAAAGCAACAGTCTGATTACATAATAAACACTACCTACTACTAAAATGTGACGCCCTCTTTCAGTCCAGGAGACGTGTTGCGGTGACTTGAGGTGTGGAAAGGTGGAAGGGGAGTGGCCGTCGCCTATAAAATGAAGTCCCGGGATTCGACTTAGTGAGGAGAATGGAAAACCATGGAAAAATGTTATATGAACAGCTGACGGTGGGACCAGCTCACCGCCTGCTGAATGCAGAGCTGTAAAGTCACAGTAAAGCTGTGGCCACTCTCCTCGTTGCATGGAATATGTCTGTTTTACGTCTGTATGTGCAGGCAAAGCTGAGAAGAATTGCAGTTCTCGTACAGGTTTGAAGATACGATTTTCATATCCACTTCACGCCTCTTGTTGTTAACTATTCATGAAGAAAATTTCACTGAAATATTTGACAACTTACAGTGATGTACAAACCACGCGTTATTTTTGAATTCGTGTGCGGGGTAAGCAGCAGCAAGCAAGGTATAAGTTGCAGACTACAGGAAAAACAAGTAATCATATTTGGAGCAAATTGAAAACCTGTTCACATTCATATCTTGAAAATACGGTACTCCTATCTGTGGAGCAAATACTGCTCTAGGCTAGGGGACGTATAAATATCCTACCACAGCTTTTTATTTCTTCTTTCTTGATCTGTTTTTATATTTAGTATTGCAATTTACATGAAATGGTGTTATTTGATGCTTATTCAACGGTAAGAAAATTCATTTTTAAATATTTAACTAGAATACAGTAACATTTTTCATGAATAAAGCATATGGAATCCGGTGGCCGCAGGACGAGGCCTGAACCGGTGAGTGACGTCACAGCGCGGTGGCGGCTGCTAGCTAAGAGCGTGCTTGTAACCTTACTTGACTAAGAGCGTGCTCTTAACCTTACATGACCTTACACTGGCTACGTGGTCAGGCTTAACCTTTAATACTAAAAGTGCAAGCTGGACCCAACTGCTGACGTGATTATAGTCAAGAGTGTAAGCTTAACCTAACAGGTACGGTTTTGATTCCAAGCTTAACCTCACAGGTTCTGGATACGATCCCGGGCTTAAGGGCGTTAGCTTTACAGACCAAAGTTTGATACCCAAGAATGCAAGCTGAACCCAACTACCAACGTGATTATGTTCAACAGTGCTAGATTAACCTAACAGGCACGCATCTGACGCCAGGCTTAACCTTATAACGGCGTTACAGACTCAAATTTGAGATTCGATCCCAGGCTTAACCTAACTAGACAAGATGACACATGGTCCAGGGTATTTGATGCTGGGATTGGTAGAGACTGAACTTGCAACAAGATGGCGGCTACACATAGGACTAGGGAGATGTGTAAGATGTAATACATACGCGTTATTCATAGGGGCGTAATACTGGGAAGCACCTTTGAGGCTCTAAAAGAGATATCGAGTTTGGGACTCCCTTGAACTAAAATAGAACTACAAACTGTCCAAAAGTATCTACTGTTACAACAGAGGACTGTGGCGGCGATTAGTATATTCAAAGAGGCTTGCAGACTGAACGCTGAAAGGCATAGCAGTCTGTAATGAAGTTGTATGTATTAAATGCTTAGAAACATTTACTATGAATGTAAGGGAAGTCATTATTGCATAGTTGACCGTATCTTGACACTGATGCGTTACTTTGGTCTGAATGCAATTCAGCACGTCTTTGTTCGTCATCAACGCTTAAAATTTACAATACAGAAGGTATCTATTTTCATTTCTATTCATGATATTGTTCGTGTAATGAACTTGTATTCGTTACTGTTTCAGGAAATTTATCTAGAGACGGGAATGTGCGTTACCGCTACTAAAATAAGCAATGCGTAATCACTCATCTTTACGAGGCTTCGCGCGCTCTTTGTCGATAGGATAAAACCAAACGCAGTTCGAGTAACTTATAACACGACCACTAAATTCCCAGTCCTAGCTCCACAGTTTCTCAAGTCACGAAGGGCGCGATAGCAGAGTAACTTAGTCACTGGCTTTTCAATTATGCAACCGGGCGAGTTGGCCGTGTGGTTAGGGGCGCGCAGCCATAAGCTTACATCTGGGAGACAGTGGGCTCGAACCCCACTGTCGGCAGCCCTGAAGATGGTTTTCCGTGGTTTCCCATTTTCACACCAGGAAAATGCTGGGGCTGTACCTTAATTAAGGGGACGGCCGCTTCCTTCCTACTCTCAGGACTTTCCCATCCCATCGTCACCATAAGAGCTATAAGTGACGGTGTGACGTCAAACAAATTGTAATAAATTCAATTAAGCGGCCACGGCTTGAATCCCGATCAATGCATGCAGGGGTTTTGAAATAAGAAATCATGTTCTTGTTATTCGGATCGCCCATGAAACCTGGCTATGGTCACGATATCAACAGTCACATAAAACTTGAAACTTGCCTCTCTCAACGTCGTCGTTAGCTCTGCGTTATTACAACGTTAAACAACTGGTAAGGGAAAAGTGAATAGTTTTGAAATTAAAACATAGCTGCCGGGCTAAGTGGCTCAGACGTTTGAGGCGCTGGCCTTCTGATCCCAACTTGGCAGGTTCGATCCTGGCTCAGTCCGGTGGTATTTGAAGGTGCTCAAATACGTCATCCTTGTGTCCGTAGATTTATTGACACGTAAAAGAAATTCATGGGGGACAAAATTCTGGCACCTCATTGTCTCCGAAAACCGTGAAAAGTAGTTAGTGGGACGTAAAACATTATTATTATTATTATTATTATTATTATTATTATTATTATTATTATTATTATTATTATTATTATTATTATTATTATTATTATTATTGTTGTTGTTGTTACGGGGTTACCCGTGGAGCAGAAAGAGGTTAAAGAAGGTGCCGGAGTGAATGGGTCTTACTACAATATCAAGAATTGATTTAAAACTTTAACAAAAGTTATATTTCTTTTAGGACTTCAAACTTAACAATTTTTCTTACCAATGAAACATCAGGTACAATGACAAACTTGAAACAAGACAAGAAAATTCCAAAATTAGTGAACTTTACATATCCTGGGCTTCGAGCCCCTCGCTTTACAGTTTCTGAGCTCCCAGCTCAAATTTACAAAAGAGCACAAATTTATTCAAGGGCAGAAATCCCTTAATTCATGCTGCATTTGCTCCCAAAATACAATTTTTCGCCTTATAGAGGCACTCGTTAATCTTACAAAAGCTTTGAAAAAGGGCTAACCGGCGCTCAGTTTTCCAAACCTACTCAAAGCAACATTAACTTACAATCACTGGACTCTCAAGGCACAATTTACTATTTGAAAATGATTTATACAGGGGTATTTAATACCCAATCAACGGGGCCTTCATGAAAAAGGAACAGGTTAAATAACTGGCCCAAACACAAAATGAATGGAGGCGCACTGCGCTCCAAGATAATGAAAACTTAGAAACCTAAAGGGCTCTAGGCCAATGAAACAGGGGCTATTCCCAAACTACTGAGGTGACTCGTATAGAAATTACTTTAACATCTTACAGAAGAAAACGTTACGAAACGTAGTCACCTATATCGAAGATGAAGAGGAGTTCGAGAGGGTAATTCACTCTCTATCCCCGATTTACAGTTAAAGCATTTACGAAGTTTTTACATTAGCCGAAAATTTTAGAAAAGTTTGTTACGTAACTAAAGAGTCGGACCTTTCCCTCGGATTAAACTGCGGAGGTAGCAAGAAAGAATAAAATTATGTGGCCATTACCTTGTAGATGTTCTAGCTGCCGACGAAAGAGGCCGCCCGCCTCCTGCTTAATACACATACACTCAGATAGACGTCGATCAATTGGCCAAGAAACGTGAAAAGCCGCAGTTTATAAACCCTCAGGAAAGGTTCGAGATCATTGAAGATTAATCAGGACACACCCTCTTAATTGTATTGGTTAAATCCAAAGTAACACTCACAATCGAACAAGAAGCCTGTGATAGGTGGAAAATTAATTACAGAAATTAATGATTGGCTAGATTCAAAACTGGCGGACAGAAAAAAGGAAATATTGCCAACCCAAAAATAAATAAACATCAATCAGTTACAAAAACCTAGTAATACAAAACTTCTTTAAATTATAACTTCTTTCACTTTGCACCAGGGTGCATGATCATAGTTTTTGGTAGTGTCATCTGTGGAGAAATGTCCAAACTTCTTGATCTGTAGCAAACAAAGCGCCTCTTTCTTCGGGCAGCAGTTCATCCATCAGGTAATGGCCTTTTAATAACTTCTTTGCTCGCTAGCTCAGCAGTTTAACCCGCGGGGCAGGTTCGAAACTTTTATCATGTAACTGTCCTTTAATATGTAAAAGACACTTGGTATAAATTCTGTCTCTTTAACTACAAATTGGGATAGAAAGTGCCTAACCCTCTCGAGCTCCCACTCATATTGTTTTGAGGTGACTACGTTTTCATAACAGTTTCCCTTCTCTTCGTAATGTAATAAAGTTTTCCTATCGTGTCACCTCCGTAGTATGGGATTAGCCCTTGCATAAGCGGCCTAGTGCCAAAATAGGTTTTAATAAAGTGTATTAGGAGTGCAAGTTACGCCTCCACTCAAGTTGGTATTTTGGGGCCATGTAATTGTCCTATTTCTTTACTGAATAGGCCTCAGTAGGTTGGGTATTTTTACCCCTGTTCTTATGTGCCTGTAGGGCAGCTTAAAGGTGGAGTTTGGTGTGGCCTTTGAATAGGCTCGAACTTTAAGAGCGGGTTGCTCTTTCTTAAATTTGGTTTCTGTGTGCCTCGAGCAGGCTTAACTGGGTAATTGGGAGCTAGTGCTCCTTGGCATGATTGGGGTTTTCTGCCCCTTTGTTGAACCTTGTTCATATGTAAAGTTGGGCTCATTGCTCAAGGATTGCGTGTCTGGGGGCTCGAAGCCCAAATCCATTAACAAATTGCAATTGTACATTCTTAATTTGTTGATATGCTACTGAGTACCTGTCATTCTTGTTATTTCTTGATCTTGAAAAGAAAATATAACCTTTGTTAAATTTTAAATTAACTTTAATTTCGTATGTTATGACCTATTCATCCCAGCACCTTCTTTCACCTCTGCCGGTCCACAAAACATCGTAACAATTATTATTATTATAGCATGGCCATATTTCGAAGGTTCCGGCATGATTAAAGTTGAATAAATTGGTTTCTGTATGACGCAGTAACATCAAAGTGTGGGTAAAAGTGTATTTACCAGCCATTGCCTAGTTACTGAGAGAGGAATGATAGCTGAAAGAGTTTGATTGCCTACCGTTTACAATTGACCCCTCGTGTTGTTTTGTTTTACCTCGCAAGCTCCCTTTCCATAATTTACTTTCACTGTTGTTGTCGATATATGCTTTGTATAATTGTTTCAAAATGGTTTAGGGTTCTCTTGTGCTGTATAATTCACCACAGTTCCTGATGGTCCAGTTTCGAATTCTTTCTCACTATCAGTAAACAAGATATTCGTCAGCAGGTTGAATGCGTTTTTTCAGTAAGTTGGAACAAAATAAATGCTAATTCAGTAGGTGCGTTACTGCGACGAAAGCCATTTTGCTCTTTAGCATTGTTAATCTCTATATTATTTTTTAAAAATGTTTTGCACTCTGTATTCAACAAACTGATTTCTCGATAATGGAGTATTTTCTACATCCCTTCTTAAAAACGGAATTGGCGAGTCTCCATTCCTGTGGGATGTCACAGATTCCAGCAAACTATGAGTATCAGTTAGCCCTTCAGTCTATCAGACCAATTGAATTCTCATTTCTGGAACCCAATCAGTTCCAACATCTGCCGACCAAAGCTACTGATGGTATTCAAGCGATTACTTCTCAGAGACTGGGTTGAGCAGTAAATTATCATTTTATTTTCCATTCTAGAATTTCAGTATTTTGTAGACTTTCAATTTTCTACCTTGCTTATTTTCCGTATCAATATCAAGTGTTTTCTTTTGCAAAATTCAGCAGCCGCAATGGCTTTGTCGTTGCTTCAAATAAATCTGGAATAGTGAGGGCTCAATGAGTCTATTGCAGAAAGGAGATATGCGGGATTCTGGATTTTACCGCATTCGCACAGTTCAGTGACCTCCTTTCTGAGTGAGGGAGGTCTTTCCCAAGGGCAGGTTCTTTTTTCATGCTTAACCGCACGCCTGTAATTTTGAGCTCTCATTTATTGATGGGGGCCGAGGATGGCTTGTGATCTTGATAGAAAATTCATATTCGATCTTCGACCTTAAACGAGGATCTTGTGGGTGGTGGCGGTACAATGAACTTTGTGAGGTGATAGTCTTCTGATAACCGGTAAAACTTCTGCAGGAGACTTCAGTTACTGACGATGTAATACGCCACGGTTAAATCAATGAAGGCTATTCTGGTCATAAGTTCCCTACATGTACCGGTATTGGGTGAAGTTCAAAACTTGGACGCACCTGTCCCTTGATCATCTTTCTGTCAACGGTGTCAGCTATTCGTTTGAGGATTATCCATTCGAATAACTCCAAGCGGTGTCACAGTAGCGAGACTGATCGATAATTGTTAGGGTCTGACATGTTGACTCCATTCAGCACTACGGTACTTTTAAATTCTCCCATCCCTTCTCTTCTCTGTACCAATCTTATCACTGCTATCAATAATGCTATGTCCTTTGCGTCCCGTCAATTGCTACACATAGCTTGGTCAATTACAATCTGTTGCATATTCTAAAATTCCATTGCTTTCTCCATTCTGCTCTACTCTGATGCATAGATACCAAAAACAATAAGAAATATCTCCTGTATTGTTTTATTAAAGAAACCGTATGAACTGATGTAATACTTCCACTCATTTTTGACAATCGCAAACCTAGTTGCAGCTCCACTATAAAGAAAATCTAATTTTTCTACTTCAGTGGACTTTTCTTTAAATGTTTTTCTTGAAGAATGAGCGCAGTAACCACATTTACAGCAGTACGTTCTTTCTCTAACAGGTTTCTTTTGTGACATAAACCTCTTATATTCCCAAGCACTATTTCAAGATTGCTGTTTGATCACAGTCCATTTCCACACCATCTCCGTCATCAAAGGAGCACTCCTGCTATTTCTTTAATGAACATTCTTTGTTATAGTCTTATTGTTATGAGCAAGTTGGCAATCTCAAGCACATCACCATGACTGAGAAAACCATGCCAATACCTTTTTGTGTTGAAAATTTATTGCCAACAGGTTCCAATCTTCGTACGTCCTCCTTAAAGTGATAAGATGTATTGCATCCACCAGATAAAGCTTTCTTACGCATTATTACAGTAGTTGCACCTGATATCCCCGAAGCTGACTCCACCCCGAGTTGGATTCCCAGCTAGGTCAGAGATTTTGCCGGGAACTGAGGGATGGTTTGAGGTCCACTCAGGCTACGTTAGAAGAATTAAGGAGTTGTCTGAGGGTGAGATAGCGGCCCCGGTCTAGAAAACTAAGAATATCGGCCGAAAGAATTCGTCGCACCGACTACTCGCCACCGGTCGCTTGGTTGGCCAAGGCTCATCATGGCTGTAGTCTCACGTGGTTTGTCTTGTCTAATATTCCTCAAACTAGCTTTTTGCCAGCCATTCACCCTCCCAAGCATTAGGCTATCCGAATAACATTACATAAGGAAAGTGTGAAATTTTTATGAGACCGAGAATTCCCCGTTTGTAGCAAAAAATGTTTATATTGTACGTAGCAAAATACCAAATCAAACCCTATGGCACAACAGCCCCGAAGCAACCGCTGCTCATCCCGAGGGCCTGCAGATTATGAGGTATCGTGTGGTCAGCACGACGAATCCTCCCGGCCGTTATTCTTGGGCTCCTACACCGATTGTACTGTACATAGCAGACGAATATTTTTGAAGTGGGTTTCCAATAGGATGCTTTTAGGATTTTGATATATATACCAAGCACTACTCAATCCAGAGGCCGCGATAGCTAGTAATATTGGCCTAGAATGCTATCGTAATCAACTAATATAATTGTCATCGGTTTACGTCACGCTAACTATTTTTACAATTTTCGGAGCAGCTCAAGTGCGGGAAATGGCATAATAGTCCTGTGTTGATTTTGTGGTCAGGGAATTGAATCTTCAAGTCTCCTGGGTCACATGAGCTTTGTTTCAGCAAGAACGAAGGGGAGGGTTGTTGGTTTTTGGGATGAGGGAGACAGAGACAAAGGGAGTAGTGGGGGAAGAAGCTACACGTCACGAGGTTCGTAGTCAGTGTTCAATTATCTGGCGTGCAGTGAACATTGAATTGATACGATGTCCCACATGCGTCCATTCACCGGACTCTGTTTTGTCTGTGGTGAATTCATTAAGGCGAGGGCGAAGTAACTTGACATGAAAACGAACAGTGATATACAGTATGAGAAGCGTACAAGTTGTATTTTAACATCCCAGTGAGGAATTTAGAAGAAGAATGGGTTTCGAATTACTGCTGCGGCTCGTGCAAAGCAACTTTGGATAGTAAGTACCTTTGGATTTTTTAATGAATGAAGGTATGAATGAATAAATAAAAAACAAAATATTGAATTTTGAACGAGGTCTTTCAAGTAAGGATTTCGCCTAAGTTTCGTTTCTTTCGTCATGTTTTCGTATGGTGCAGAAGATGGGAGAGAGCGATGAGATTTGGAATTCCGAGGATTTGGGGCGAGCCGAGCAACCATGACGCAGACTAATACTTTTGTGTGGTGAAAGCAAAAGCAGGAAATACAAAAAAAAACCGGAAGAGAGTAACCAGATTGCCTTTTTCGTCTGCACCTGTGCCCCATTCTGATGTTTTCCCTGTGCCAGTACGTCAGTTTCCTTGTTCAACAAGAGAAATTTCTAGCTGCCAGGAAAAAACTAGTAAGCGCACAAGATATTTTTCATCCGTGGGAAATAAAAAAACACCGTACCTCCCTAATCAACAGGATGTAAATTACTTGCTGCAAGATCTAAATCTACCGATGTCGAAAGCAAAACTTTTGACCTCGAGGCTAAAGGAGTGGAATTTGGTGGACAAAACTGTGAGTGTGTCTGAGCAGAGGAAGCGACACACAAGGTTTGCAAGCTTCTACACCGAAGAGGAAGAAGACTCGTGCTTCTATCACGACGTTGAAGGGTTATTCGGAGAGATAGGAATGGAATACGAGCCAATCCAATAGCGTCTGTTCATAGACGGTTTCTCCCACGAACTAAAAGCATTCCTGCTACATAAAGAAAACCTGTAACTATCGGTCCCTATTGCGTATTCCACTCATCTCAAGGAAAATTAAGACATAGCTGTAAAATCTAATGTACAAAGTCCACAAGTGGGAAGTCATCGGAGATTTTAAGGTGATATGGATTCTCTTGAGTTTGCAAGGAGGCTATACGAAGCATCCGTGCTATCTTTGTTTATGGGATAGCATTACAAGAAGATTTGGCCTAAGAGACTTGAGTTTAATGTCGGCAACAAGAATGTTATGTGGCGGCTAGTGATCGATTCAAACAAAATGAAAATGCACAGCCTGTTTCCAGTCATTCGAACGGGTCAGGAATGAGTGAATCCCCCATCTAGTGGCGAGGATAGGAATTGTGCCAGCTGCCGAAGCCTGTCGCACTCCTCTGGGGCGATGATTAATGAATTAGAGATGAAATGAAATGATATTGGAGAGTGTTGCTGGAATGAAATATGACAGGGAAAACCGGAGTACCCGGAGAAAATTTGTCCCGCCTCCGCTTTGTCCAGTACAAATCTCACATCGAGTGACCGGGATTTGAACGAACGGAACCCAGCGGTGTGTGGCCGGCGCGCTGCCGCCTGTGCCACGTAGGCTCTTCTAAACAACATAATAATAATAATAATAATAATAATAATAATAATAATAATAATAATAATAATACTGTTATTGTTTTACGTCCCACTAACTACTTTCGACAGGTTTCGGAGACGTAGAGGTGCCGAAATTTTGTCCCGCAGGAGTTATTTTACGTGGCAATCAAAATACCGACACGAGGCCGGCGTATGTGAGCACCTTCAAGTACCACCGGACTGAGCCAGGATCGAACCTGCCAAGTTGGGGTCGGAAGGCCAGCACCTCAACCATCCGAGCAATTCAAGCCGGCAAACACCCACGTGTTGAGGCATGATTTGATCATTCATGGCATGTTACCTACCTGGCAGTTAAGGATGTTCTAATCTCTCTTGTCCCACTCTTCGACAGGAGCCCGCCGGATGTCATCCAGGGTGTGAGGTACTAACCTATGTCATCACTAGGGTGAGGATTTACAGGCACTAAAAATACCCGAAATAAGCAGGCAAATATGCACTTAAAATCACAAAATAGACAATTAAAACCAACCCGAATATACCATCTCCTTGGCATTTAGAATTATTACTCAGCATATATGAATCATGCCACTTCGTTCTCAGCTAAAGATTTTACGCCAAGGAACAAGTGGTCACCAAAATCAGAAAATGATAATAATAAAAACAATACAACTGAAGACACTGTTATTTCTTCCAGACAATAATTACACTGAAGAAAATGGAAATTGCAACGCCCAGAAGGAGTGGTGCTACATTGCTGCAATTGAACATGCAGAGCAAGTGTTCGGTTGTGATTCGATTATTACACTTTTAGGTCCCTCTGACCGCAAGTTTGGACAACAATCAATACAGAATGTGCCCAACACGAGTTGCAATACATTGATGAATTCGTCGAGGCATGGAGTCAATAAGGCCCTGGATCGCTTCCTAAGGAATTGTGGCCCATGCTTGCTGCACTGCACGGGTCAGTTGTTCCGGAGTTGCGGGTGGCTGGGGACGGTTGGCCAGTTGTCGACCCATCATGTCCCACACATGCTCAATAGGACTGAGGTCCGGGGATCTGGTGGGCCATTCTAAGGTTGTGATGTGGAGAGCTTCTCTGGAGATGCATGCAGTGTGAACCCGGGTATTGTCCTGTTGAAACATCCCATTAGCAATGTTCGCCATCATAGGGACAACCACTGGATTGAGTACCCTATGAACTTACTGTCGAGCAGTCATAGTGCCCTCAACAAGCACTAATTGTGATTTCACAATAAAGCCAATAGCTCCCCAGACCATAATGCGTGGTGTTGGCCCTGTGTGCCTCTCGACAATAAGATCTGGGCGGCCCCTCTCCCCGGTACGTCGGCGCACACGATTCCAGCGATCACTGTGGGCAAGACAGAAGCGCAATTCATCGCTAAAGACCACCCTATGCCATTCATCGACCCACGTCGATCTTTCTCGACACCAGGCCAGCCTTACACGTCGCTGTTGTGGGGTCAATGGAACACCTTATAAAGGGGCACGGGCTCGTAAGCCAGCTGCACGCAGGCGATTACCAACTGTTTGTTGTGCAATGTGGGGTGCCACAGCTGCTCGAATTTGCGCTGCTGTTGCATGGGGTTCCATCCGGGCCATCCGAATGATGCGGCGATCCTCTCTCACAGTTGTCTGTCGCGCTGGGCCTGTGCCAGGTCTACGAGTGTGGGTACATTCATTTGACCACTGCTCCCATACACGTTGTACCGTAGATGCCTGTCGGCCAACACGTGCAGCGACAGTCATTAGCGATAATCCAGCCTCACACAGCCCAATTTTCCGAGCCCTCTCAAACGGCGACAGTTGTTGATAGCGTGCTCTTCTCTGTCGTTGCGGCATGTTTGACGGGGAACACTTCACTGCACAGACTGCAAGTCAACTACGCTACACCAGAGTCCGTATACTGGAGTTGATTCCTCCGCGACTAATCACGTGAAGAGTCCTGTAGCAACAATCCAATGGCTCTGAAACTTTCATCGTTTACATACGTACATGGCGTCGTTCCATATCTTGAAAATCAACACAAACGACCAATGCCTTCATGGTGTTGCAATTTCCATTTTCTTAAGTGTATGTCAACAAGACACTTCAAATGAATCTTAGATAGAACATGTTACAATAGACAACCAGATATTGTTCAAATTTTGAACAGCGAAACTTTCCCTGCCTGTTGTTGGCTAATATATCGTTAAATTGAGAAAATGATCTTTCCATTTCACATGAGGTCAGGGGACAGTACGTAAGAGCAGCTATGTCTGCGGGGGTGAAACCTGGTGGTGGTGCTGTGTCTTTCCCTTCGAGAACAGCAGCAATGGCCAAATCATCCATCCAGCTGAGATTCCTCTGCATTATACTGTGAAATTTGGCACTGAGCTCATCTCCTATCGCTCCATTAAGGTTAGCAATGGTCGCCTCCACCTCACGAACAATCCCTACAACCTTTAAAAGAGGTAATTCTCCATCTTCCAGCTGAGTTATTTTGGTAGGTAGCTGATCAAACATGGAAGAAATGTACGTAAGACCAGTGAAAATCTTGGGGTTGGCCACTGCAGGGTGTAGATTCAAGGCCATCTCACTCCAAGCTGAATCAAACGACAGAAATAATGCTGTAGTCTTTAAGTACCTGTTTCAGCGGCTATCTGCTAAAGAAAACTAACAAAGTAGATATGGGTAGAAAAATACGATTTAAAACGTAGTATTTGTCGTTTTAGGCACTTAACATACAAACATCTTCAAAATAGGCATTAATGTACGAAATAAGCATTTATTGGCACTATAAAAGCCATGTATTTCCTTCACAAATTTACTGAAACTGATTTTAGACTTATGAGTCTACAACTTTGGGTTGAGGACAGAAATGGGCATTTATGACGAAATCCTCGCCTTAGTCATCACACCGCTTGTTCAGTTGGTCCCAGGCATGTTCAGTCGGATTCACTCCAGCAGACACCGCCCTCTCTGAGGAAGAGGTAAGATTACGAGAAATGTGCGCGCATGCAGAAAGAACCTGTCTCTGGTACGTTGTCGGTAGGCTGTAGGATTCTGTCCCGACATTGCACACTTTCCATAGAGCCCTCAACGACGATGAGCGGCGTTCAATGCAGGCCCGAAACATGACAGATCCACCTCGCTGCTGGACCCGTGGTGTGGTGTATGTGACTCGTCTGGTTATTTGCATAAAGCACACGCTATGCACATGTGCACAAGGTATCACGTCAGCGGCAGTGTCAACATATGTCCACCATTATCTCCCGAACGGTTCGATTGCGACCCCATGTTCAATGAGGCGATTCTACATCCATCGTGTACGTCTAACCACTTCGGTTTGTGCCTTCATTTCTGATTTATCTTGTATACTGTATACAAGATAGACATAAAACACAGTGCCATTACCCAATATTATTTACCGATATATCTAATAATAACTGCACTTCTCAAATAATTTCATGCAAGTTTAACTTCAAGACACTGCAGTATTTACTGGGATATTTATTTTAAATAAGTGTGTACTTCTATAGGTACAAGAGAAAAATAAACATTCATTATTTGGTCTAATATCTTGTCATCACCAGATATAACTGGTCACAGCTGGTATCGAGCCCGGAACTTTACACTTGATAAGAAAAAATCACAGTTGTTCAGTCAAATTACATTATATCACACTATTTGCTTCGAGACCTCAACAATGCAGAATCTAACCAGTAGGGGCATTTGCATTACTACAAAGATAACTTCATCTTCGATATTTAAGTTCGTGGGGTGTACACGTCCGTGAGTATTCTTCCTCAAACAATAAATATCAAACACTGCTTTTGTGCATCGCAGCAGTAACATTTGATTTCCATATATCTCATAATGGATCTGGATTTTTTTGTGATGAGACTGAGTGACGATACGTCTCTCCTAAACGTATGATTTCATTGACAGTGAACTTCTCAACGATATATGTACTGTTGTCGCTGTACGATCTGATGTGTTTTACTAGCTAATAATGAGATTCTTCCTCTTGCTGCTTCATGGAGATGCGTGCAACTTCTTGAGGCTTGAGCACCATTAATCTACCACAAGTGGTATTTACTACATTACCCAGTTCTACTAGAATGTACAAGTTAAGAAAACACCAGAGCATTGACCACGAGAAATTTCATAGTGTGTTCTCAGCAAATGCCTAGACAAGGTAGTAAAGATGTGCTTATTGCGCTCATAAGAAGGAAGTTAAAGTTTCATAAACGAGACATCCAGATCAAAAGAGGCACATGGCCATGGGGTTCACTTAACCTACACTATAAATGAGTAACATGTTAATACCTGGCTGCAGCGTTCGGGCCGTGCTTTTGGGAGATGGTGGGTCCAATATCAGCAACCCCGAATACGGCTTTCCGTGGTTTCCCATTCTCACACCAGGCATTGCTGGGACTTTTCCTTTATTAAGACCACCCTTACTTCCTTCCCAGTTCTAGCGCTTTCCTATCCCATCGTCGCCTGTGACGTGACAAACACAATAGCAAAGATAATTCCACGTGACACAGGCGACCGATCAATGCGCTCAGAACCGTGGTTACAGAGAGTCAAAGCCTTTACCTTCCAATCTTCTAAGGACGTTCATAGATGTATTACTCCTATAATTTTAAATTATTCCAACATTTTCAACAAATTCCCTTGAATGATCGTACCTGCCAAAGGGAACAGGAGTATCAACACTACAAAAAGGCTATAATAAAATATTCTATTCTAACCTCTTTCTTCCGTGATACATTAGTTGTGCTATAATTTGGACAATGTATACAATAGATTCTTATTTGGCTAAACGTCGTATGAGACAAAGCCAACTGATCACATGATCAGCGTGACGGGTATCAGCACCATTTATGTCTGTTTGTTAGACTAGGAGGTGGTTATAATACATCGATTTTGTCATTTAAATCATGTCACCCTCAGATTGGGAGTCATTGTCGATTTCTACTCAGACAGTATCTCAATTTTTCCCCTCGAGGCAGGGTGTGTGCCCCATTCCAGACCTTCAAACAAGACCTCGCGATAGATCCGGGGGTAGGAATCATGGCCTCTAAGGCTGCAGGTCCTGTACTAGTCGCTATATACGACCAGAAGGTGAAGACGTGTTCTACGCACCGTTGCAAAAAATCGTGTACTGTAGAACCGAAATGCAATACTACATGGAAATTGACTTGGAACATTTCGACATTGTTGGAAAAAACATGATATCTCTGGAACCATACAGCTGGTTTGCGTGATATATTCACCACTTACAGTACATTCATGGAGCAATTAGTTGCTTAATTTGGTAAGTTATATTTTGGTAATTTCCTTCTTTAATATTTTTCTACTGAAGATGCGAAAATTATTTTTGACTAGCATTTGTACCCGTTCTTCGCATTCGAATTTATAGTGGATTACATGTTTCCTTCAGGAATTTATGTGAAGTAACATGGCACTTTTCACAGGTTTAATGCGACGTGTAAAATGATACCTTCCTACGAAGGAGCGTGGCAGTAACATGAAATATGATGAGGCTCAAGAAAGTAGAGAGAGAATGAGACAATTTCCGAGTTTATTGTACGGTACAAGCCTGGTCCGAAGTCGTGTGAAGTTCTCCATGTTTCTCAGGTTGCATATTGTTTATCTGACCACTGGCGCGGTGCTCTGATGTTGATGATACCTCCCTTAATATCTGCCCTATCGAAAAGAGTAATGTGGCTCTTTAGTTTTTCCCGTTACCCACCTTCATGTGACATGCACGACATGTCCCACGGGACTTGGACTAAGAATCCAATTTTTCCTAATCATCTGCGTCAATATCCACCATACGATAAATACATACATGGCATAAAGGAACCTAAATAACATACTCTTAAACAATTTTATATGCAGTCTTTTGATAGACCTAATATTAACGAAAATATTTGAGAATTATCTTGTTATAAATACCAAATCCATGTAATTACTATGACTTCATATGCACCTGATAACACAATTCTGAGTTAGTAGATTCCAAATATATAGTTTGATTGAGATACCGGCAAGTCGAGTAGTTTTTCAATTTTAGGAACATACAATCAGATAGATTACCAGATAGACAGACAGACAGACAGACAGACGGGCAGACATCAAACGGAAAAGTTCTACCTCATGTTTTCTCGGTGTTCACTTACATTATGTGGGGTTAATTTTCAAGCCGAGGAAAATATTATGTATCCCCTGATTGCCTGGTCTTCTTATAAACCCAAAGTCTGTCCAGTGATTTTTAAATATGAATATCGAAACTTGCTCCTGGATGAGTAGACTCTAAATACGAAGGTTGGTCGAGATATAATCAACAGTGTAAGAAACAATTGAAAAAATATTCTGGTCTTCTTATAAACCCCCAGCCTGTTCAGTGATTTTTAAATGCTATGCATATCTAAACTCCTAGATGAGTAAACTTTAAATATTCGAAGTTTGGTTGAGGATTATACACCCGCTTATACGTGATGGTGGAACAAACAAACAAACAAACAAGCAAACACGAAAGATAAAAACCACAGAAACGGCCTTGGGTTCACCTCAACTTGGCAGGTTCGATCCTGGCTCAGTCCGGTGGTATTTGAAGGTGCTCAAATACGACAGCCTCGTGTCAGTAGATTTACTGGGCACGTAAAAGAACTCCTGCGGGACAAAATTTTGGCACCTCGGCGTCTCCGAAAACCGAAATAGTAGTTAGTGGGACGAAAAGCCAATAACATTATTATTTGGGTTCACCTAAAGCGGATAAATACAGTATATCAAAATAGGGCAAAGCAATTGACGTTACAGACCAGCGGACCCCACACAATGTTATCTATAAAATGTACCCATGGTACAGATCTGAGTGTGGGGAGTTTTCTGGTCTAACAAAATAATTTGTCTCTCAATAAACATCAATTTTTAAATACACTGACTGACAGTGACAATGCAACACCAAGGAGGAGTGGTTCGAAAGGGATGAAACAGTCTAGCTCGAGCGGTCGAGGAGAGAGGTTGCGTAGTGAAGTGCGTGCTGTAAACATGGTCGGCATTGAACAGTACCGGGCCGCTATTGGGAAATGGCAGGCAAGGCAGAAGAAGGAGACCAGGAATGGATTGGTGATAAGTACGGACGGATTAAAAATGAGTGAAGCGGTGCTGGTAGTGACAGTGATAGCGGTGCTACTGGTTATTGGGGGGGGGGGGGTGGAAGTAAACCCAGGCCCAAATACCAGCGGAAAATATAGTACGGAGGATTTGGCCGCACTCAGGGTGGTTGTAAGTGAAGTTATGCAGGAAAAGTGTCAATGGGATAAGGTGCAGGAAATAAAGGACATGATGGAGGAGCAGAGAAAGGAGTTAGGGAACATGAAGATATGGCTTGAAACGAAGACAGAGGAATCGAGCAGGAGAGTGGACAATAATGAGAAAGAAATCGAGTTATTGAGAGGGGAAGTGAAACATCTGAAAGAGGAGGTGATGAAGATGAAGAAAGAAGCGGAGGGGTACAGGCAGGAGAGATTGGAGAAAGCCATATTTATATATGGAGTTGAGGAAGGGGCGGGGGAGAGCAAGATTGAACTGATATCTGAGGTGGTGGAAGTTATACGTGATACAATGAAGATAGACTTTAGTCAGATAGACATAGACGATGTAGAGAGAATTGGTAAGACTAAAGGTCGGAGGCCGATTAGGGTAAAATTTTTATCTACCCTAATGGCAGAAATTGTGGTAGGTAACAGTAAGAATTTACAGGGGCAGAAAATAAGGGTGAAAAGAGACATGGGAAGAGAAGGAAGTGAAAATATGAAGATCTTGAATAGGCACCTATGGAGAGCGAGGAACCAGGGGCTAAAGGCCCGAATAAGAGGTCTGAGGTTGGAGGTGACAAACGGGCGATGGGTTAGAGTACATTCAGTGACGAAGCTAAAGGAGATGGACGAAAACGAGAGGGTTGAGGGTGGTGAGAGGACAAGGCAAGATGGGAAGAAGAAAGAAGAAACGAAGAGGAGGAGGGACGTGGCAGGAGAGGAGAGCACCTCAGAAGAGAATGGGCAGTGTAGCCGGGAGACAGAAGATCAAGATAGTGAAGTGGACGGTGAGAGTGAGCAGCAAGAAACTGGGAGAGTAGAGTGTAGTGTTGCAGTGAGCAAGAAAGGACAAGGGTAGGTGGATTCAGAAGTCCAAAATAGTGAAGGGGTGAGTGGGGGTGAGCAGCAAGAAGCGGTGAGGGCAGGGTGCAGTGGTGTAGTGAACAAGAAAGGTCAAGAGGAGACAGATCGACAGGAAGGTAAAAAAATATTATGAGTAAAGTCAGAAGTAAGAGCTTAAAAGACATATGGGGAAAAGTACGTAAAGGGATGGAGGATACAGAGGACGAGACGTCGATAACTACTAGAAGTAAAAATAGAGGGGGAGACCTAGAAGGGAGGGAGGGAAAGTTATAACTATATTGGAAAATAGGATGTGTGAATATTGAGGGACTAAGGAATAAATTAGGAAACAAGAAAGTTCGGGAAGTAATTGAAAGTTTTGATGTTGTGGCACTCTTGGAGACGTGGTTGGAAACAGGGAGGGATATTTCATGGAAGGGGTTTGAGATAAAATATAAATACAGAAGAAAAGAGAGGAATAAGGGACGAGCACCAGGAGGGATGATAGTTCTAAGTAGGGAAGAAATTAGTGAATGAGTAGAGGACATAGAGACCGATATGATGGAAACCATATGGCTGAGATTGAATTTGGGAGGGGATGAGGGAAGGAGGAAGAAAATAAATCTAGCTTTTGTTTACTTCCACCCTAGTAATTCAGCATATGCAACTAAATATTTTTTTGAAGAGTTATTGGTGGATATTGGTAGGATAAGGGGAATGTATCCAGGTGAGGAGGATATGTTGTTATTCGGGGATTGGAACGCGAGAATAGGAAAACAGAGCCCAGTTTATAATAGGGAGGATGGAATGTGTTTGTTGGACAGTAGAAGGAGTGAGGACAAAATTACAAATAGTTATGGAGAGAAGCTCCTAGAGATGTGTGCTGTGGGAAATTTGTATATTCTGAATGGGTGGATAGAGGGTGACAGGACGGGGATATTGACATATGTTACGGAGAAGGGTGGTAGTGTGATAGATATGGTTTTAAGTTCGGAAGGGATGATTGAGGAAGTTGTAATAATGGAAATAAGAGACTGGATTAAATCACACCATTTCCCGGTGAGGGTTATGCTGAAAAGGGAGGAAGAGAAGTGTACAATGAAGGAAGATTTGACAAATGATAAACGAGGGAGTGGTTATAATAAGTATAAATGGACAGAGAAGGTGGGCCGGGATTGGAATAGGGTAGTAAAAGAGGAGCTACATCTTCTGAAATATGGGTGGGAAGGGGCGTTAGAAGAGAATAATACTGATAAAGCCTTGGAATTGTTGCTACATCCAATAAAGATGATAGCGCAGAAGGCGAAAGCTAGAAAGGGAAATAAGAACGAGGGAGAAGAATGGTTTAATAGGGAGTGTGAAGGAATGCGGAGGAAGGTGATGGACGCGTTAGGAGAATATAGAAGGAAAGGTGGGATCCAAGAAAGGGAGTTTTTCTGTAGATTGAGGAAGGAGTATAAAAAGAAAATTTGTGAGACAAAAAAGACGTGGTTAGAGGAACAAATGGAAGCCATAAATAAGGACTGCAAGACAAATAATTTTGAGAGAGTTTGGGATAAGATTAATAAAATTATTAAGGGTGGAAGGAATATAGAGAGAACGAGTATTGAGGAAGTGCAATGGGTCAGGCACTTTGATGAATTACTAGGGAAAAAGGGGGATGAAAGATGGAGAGGTTCGGGAGAAGAAGTAATTTGGAGGAATAGGAGAGTTGCAATTTATGACCTGGATAAAGAAATCACAAGGGAGGAAATCCTGAGAGTGATAAGCAGAGCCAGAGCGAAGTCGGCCGGGGGGTGTAATGGTATAAATAACAAGTTTTGGAAGGAAATTAGTAAAAATGAGATAATGATAGAGGGCATGGTTAAACTATTCAATAGGATATTTGAGGGAGGTAATTACCCTAAGGAATGGGAAACAGGAATTATATGCCCTATATACAAGGGGAAGGGTAGTAGGAACAATGTGAACAGTTATAGAGGTATATCTCTGTTGGATTCTTTGAGTAAAATATATACTGGTGTGTTAGCGAACAGAAGAAGCGGGTGGGCGGAAGAAAATGAAATTTTGACAGATTACCGAGGGGGATTTAGGAAAAAGAAAAGAACAGTGGATAACATAATGATAGTAAAGACTATTTTAGAAAAGTATAAGAATATGGCTAGAAATACGGTTTATGTAGCAGCAATAGATTTTGAGAAAGCTTTTGACAAGGTGAATAGAGAGGCCCTATTAGAGAAATTAGGCAGGCTAGGGATTTCGGAGAAGATGTTGAGGGCAGTGGAAGGAATATATAGGGTTGTCAGGTTTTGTGTAAAATTGGGAGAAGGGAGACTGAGTGGACCATTAGAGTCCAAGGTGGGTTTAAAACAAGGATGCAAGTTATCGCCAATACTGTTTATTTTATTTATCAACGATATTTTAGAGGGGTTTGGGGCAGAAAATTGGACTGTACCAGTAATTAATGGTTTTGAAGTACCAGGACTGATATTTGCGGATGATGTGTTATTGATGACGCTAACCTCAGGGGCGATGAATAGGGCCTTGAAGTCAGTGACGCTATTTGCGAGGAAATGGGGATTGAGAATTAATGGAAATAAGTCTAAAATGTTAGTAGTACAGGTGGACAAAAGAAGAAAGATAGAAGGTAATTGGGTAATTCAGGGAGAAAGATTGGAACAGGTAAGGAAGTTGGAATATCTAGGAGTTACTTTTAATGATAAAGAAGTTTGGGGGCTGGATGAGAAAAGAGAGGAACAAAGAAGGATTGTTAGTAGTTTTGCTAAGTTAGTAATGGGCTCACCGAGGTGTACAGCAAATGTAGGGGCGGAATTAATGTGTGGGGAGGATTTGGAATCAGAGGGTGTGAAAAGAATAGTTAGATACTGGATGAATTTAAAAAGACAGGAAGGTGGGAGGGTATTACAGGCAGCGTATGCACAGCAATTTATGAGCATGTATAAGGGTGGATGGTTAGAAAAAATAAAGGGATATTTGGAGAGGATAGGATTAGGACACCTGTGGGGGGAGGTTTGGTCGAAGACAGAAGTGAGAGGGATGAATATACTGGAAAGGAGAATTAGAGATATCCATAGGCAGAAATTATTGGGGGAAAGCAGACTAAGAAATTCGCTGACGGTTTTTACGAAAATAGAGGAGATAGCAGGGTTGAATATTAGATACGTCGATAGGTCAAAACGGTATGGGATGATGCGGTGGCTTTTAGGTTTGCAAAGGAATGCCGGGTGGTTACAGGGGAGGGATAAGACAAGATGTGTACTTTGCGGAGATGTGAATGATGATTTTCACTTGCTAAGAGACTGTGAGGTAACGAGGGGGTTAAGACATGGATTATTGAGTGCCGAGCATAGGGAAATATTGGGGAGAGGGGATGAGAACGCAATTCTGAGATGGATTATTAAACAATGGGCAAAAGTGGGTGAATTGAACAGATATTTATGTGCGACAAAAAAGGCATGCGAGAGTAAAATGAAGGAGAATGAGTTAGAGGGTGGGCAGGGGAATAGGGGGGTGGAATAGTTATGTACACTGACTGACAGAGCAAATGCAACACCAAGAAGGAGTGGTCAGAACTTTATGCCAATTGCAGGGTAGACTGACTTCACTGAGGTATGCTCATGATGTGAAATGCGCCGCTGTGCTGCGCACGTAGCGAACGATAAATGGGACACTGCGTTGGCGAATGGCCCACTTCGTACCGTGATTTCTCAGCCGACAGTCATTGTAGAACGTGTTGTCGTGTGCCACAGGACACGTGTATAGCTAAGAAGGCCAGGCCGCCGTCAACGGAGGCATTTCCAGCAGACAGACGACTTTACGAGGGGTATGGTGATCGGCTGAGAAGGGCAGGTTGGTCGCTTCGTCAAATCGCAGCCGTTACCCATAGGGATGTGTCCACGGTGCAGCGCCTGTGGCGAAGATGGTTGGCGCAGGGACATTTGGCACGTGCGAGGGGTCCAGGCGCAGCCCGAGTGACGTCAGCACGCGAGGATCGGCGCATCCGCCGCCAAGCGGTGGCAGCCCCGCACGCCACGTCAACCGCCATTCTTCAGCATGTGCAAGACACCCTGGCTGTTCCAATATCGACCAGAACAATTTCCCGTCGATTGGTTGAAGGAGGCCTGCACTCCCGGCGTCCGCTCAGAAGACTACCATTGACTCCACAGCATAGACGTGCACGCCTGGCATGGTGCCGGGCTAGAGCGACTTGGATGAGGGAATGGCGGAACGTCGTGTTCTCCGATAAGTCACGCTTCTGTTCTGTCAGTGATAGTCACCGCAGACGAGTGTGGCGTCGGCGTGGAGAAAGGTCAAATCCGGCAGTAACTGTGGAGCGCCCTACCGCTAGACAACGCGGCATCATGGTTTGGGGCGCTATTGCGTATGATTCCACGTCACCTCTAGTGCGTATTCAAGGCACGTTAAATGCCCACCGCTACGTGCAGCATGTGCTGCGGCCGGTGGCACTCCCGTACCTTCAGAGGCTGCCCAATGCTCTGTTTCAGCAGGATAATGCCCGCCCACACACTGCTCGCATCTCCCAACAGGCTCTACGAGGTGTACAGATGCTTCCGTGGCCAGCGTACTCTCCGGATCTCTCACCAATCGAACACGTGTGGGATCTCATGGGACGCCGTTTGCAAACTCTGCCCCAGCCTCGTACGGACGACCAACTGTGGCAAATGGTCGACAGAGAATGGAGAACCATCCCTCAGGACACCATCCGCACTCTTATTGACTCTGTACCTCGACGTGTTTCTGCGTGCATCACCGCTCGCGGTGGTCCTACATCCTACTGAGTCGATGCCGTGCGCATTGTGTAACCTGCATATCGGTTTGAAATAAACATCAATTTTTCGTCTGTGCCGTCTCTGTTTTTTCCCCAACTTTCATCCCTTTCGAACCACTCCTTCTTGGTGTTGCATTTGCTCTGTCAGTCAGTGTATATAAGGGAAGGGGATAGTATGATAAAATTCTAATGGATTAAGGAATATAGGGATATAGTACTTAGTTATGTGGAGTTGGGTAATGATACAGGATTGCATGGTCTGTTTGTTTTAAAGTTAGCTGGATTGCAAGTGCTGAAATGCTGAGTGTTGTTGTTTGATTTATTGATTAGGTGTAGGTCAGGAACAAGAATGTGACGCAAGTACAGAGCACAATAAGGACACTGGATGAATATGTTTGAACATTGAGTGAGGGACTGCTACAGCTAATGACTGCTAGATATTATTCTTATTATTATTCTCCTTATTATTATTATTATTGTTATTATTCTTTATTATTTATTTTACTCTGCATGTGAACATGTATAGGGGCGAAGTCGTCTGTTATGTTCAATAAATGTATGTATGTTCGAAAGGGATGAAAGTTGGGGAAAAAACAGAGACGGCACGGATGAATAATTGATGTTTATTTCAAACCGATATGCAGGTTACACAATGCGCACGGCATCGACTCAGTAGGATGTAGGACCACCGCGAGCGGCGATGCACGCAGAAACACGTCGAGGTACAGAGTCAATAAGAGTGCGGATGGTGTCCTGAGGGATGGTTCTCCATTCTCTGTCAACCATTTGCCACAGTTGGTCGTCCGTACGAGGCTGGGGCAGAGTTTGCAAACGGCGTCCCATGAGATCCCACACGTGTTCGATTGGTGAGAGATCCGGAGAGTACGCTGGCCACGGAAGCATCTGTACACCTCGTAGAGCCTGTTGGGAGATGCGAGCAGTGTGTGGGCGGGCATTATCCTGCTGAAACAGAGCATTGGGCAGCCCCTGAAGGTACGGGAGTGCCACCGGCCGCAGCACATGCTGCACGTAGCGGTGGGCATTTAATGTGCCTTGAATACGCACTAGACGTGACGTGGAATCATACGCAATAGCGCCCCAAACCATGATGCCGCGTTGTCTAGCGGTAGGGCGCTCCACAGTTACTGCCGGATTTGACCTTTCTCCACGCCGACGCCACACTCGTCTGCGGTGACTATCACTGACAGAACAGAAGCGTGACTCATCGGAGAACACGACGTTCCGCCATTCCCTCATCCAAGTCGCTCTAGCCCGGCACCATGCCAGGCGTGCACGTCTATGCTGTGGAGTCAATGGTAGTCTTCTGAGCGGACGCCGGGAGTGCAGGCCTCCTTCAACCAATCGACGGGAAATTGTTCTGGTCGATATTGGAACAGCCAGGGTGTCTTGCACATGCTGAAGAATGGCGGTTGACGTGGCGTGCGGGGCTGCCACCGCTTGGCGGCGGATGCGCCGATCCTCGCGTGCTGACGTCACTCGGGCTGCGCCTGGACCCCTCGCACGTGCCACATGTCCCTGCGCCAACCATCTTCGCCACAGGCGCTGCACCGTGGACACATCCCTATGGGTATCGGCTGCGATTTGACGAAGCGACCAACCTGCCCTTCTCAGCCCGATCACCATACCCCTCGTAAAGTCGTCTGTCTGCTGGAAATGCCTCCGTTGACGGCGGCCTGGCCTTCTTAGCTATACACGTGTCCTGTGGCACACGACAACACGTTCTACAATGACTGTCGGCTGAGAAATCACGGTACGAAGTGGGCCATTCGCCAACGCCGTGTCCCATTTATCGTTCGCTACGTGCGCAGCACAGCGGCGCATTTCACATCATGAGCATACCTCAGTGACGTCAGTCTACCCTGCAATTGGCATAAAGTTCTGTCCACTCCTTCTTGGTGTTGCATTTGCTCTGTCAGTCAGTGTAATATATTTTAGTTGCTTCTTCTACTCTTTTACCTTTTATTGAAATATTTTAACGTACTACTAATATTTATAATTAATACTGATGCAGAGCTATGAAAGTACGCATGCTAAAAGAACTGATGCCTCTAGAGAAAATTTACTTTTGATACGAAAGAAATTGAATTATGGGAAATAAGAGGTCAAATAAAACATATACCAGTTCGAATCTCACTGTCGGCAGCCCTGAATATGGTTTTCCGTGATTTTCCACTTTACATCAGCCAAATGCTCGCCATAAGACGGTTGTGTGCGAGTTAAAAAAGAAAGAAAGAAAAGCATTGCCTGTACAGCTAAATGACACGTCCACCAATCAGCATCAACTTCAAAAGCCCACAGTATGAAATCAGTGGATATATGAACAAAAAACAACAGATCTCTATAGGGCAATGCAGGAGTTTTAAAATGGCAATAATATGTTTTTCCACTTTTTTCTGACCTGAAACTTCAGTTAGCGCCCTTTTATGTGCGGTGTAGTTCAGACTAGGAGGTATATGATTCCAAATTTACGGTGTGATACTGTATAATTAAGAGACTAGGAATATGTTGGTAAACAACTGTACGCTTGTTACGGGAAAGTAATCTTTCACTTTTTAAGTCGTTGGCACTGCTTTAGATTTGACAACTGAAGTCTAAATATTCTCCAGGAACTTGATGTTGGAAACAACCTCACACGTATTCACTGATATTATTTTAAAAGTCCTACTGGCTCATCAATATACCAGCCGCATTCTTTGATAGAATTCATCGCAATCACAATAGAAAAAAGCCGTTTAAAATACATATAAGTAGGAGAGAGTATTCGACACAATTAGTTTTGAGTTTTCTATTTGTACTTGGAAAGCTAGATTGAGTAGCTCGGACGATAGAGCGCTGGCCTCCTGAAACAAACTTGGCAGGATGGATCCTGGATCAGTCCGCAGTGGTATTTGAAGGTGCTCAAATACATCAGCCTCGTGTCAGTAGATTTAGTGGCACGTAAAAGAATTCCTTTGAGATAAAATTCCAGCACCTCTGCGTATTCGAAAACCGTAAACGCAGTTAGCGGGACGTAAAAACCAATAAGATTATTATTGTTATGATTGTTGTCTATCGGAAAAGCAAAATAATATTTTAAAATTCGTATAGCTATAGGATCAGAAATATTAATTAAATATTCATTAAAGTGGCGAGTAAGAGAACCCGAGGCCTCTGAGTGAGAGGCAGGCACTCTGCCCCTACACTACAGGATTGACTTTCACGTAGTAACTGCCATAATTATACTTGCTACAAATTAGAGAGGCACCTGAGTGACGAAATTCTGCGTTAAACAGGGGTTCTACGTGCCAGTAAATCTACTGATACGAGTTACTCGTATTTAAGCCCTTTTTCATTCCGACCTACTGCACCGTGATTCGCTTTCGTAAACTTGAGCATGGGAGGTGAGTGTCTAGCCAGCTACTCTACGGAACCTGTCCTTTTATTTATTTATTTATTTATTTATTTATTTATTTATTTATTTATTTATTTATTTATTTATTTATTTATTTATTTATTTATTTATTTATTTATTTATTTATTTACATGACGAGGCCCTCGATCTAAGAGACATTCACATAAAATGTTCAGGCCCTCGTTTTTACACTGGGTAAAATAAATCAAAGGACCTTTTACATCGGCATTTTCTTGTCTGTTTTCGCTGGAATCGGAAGCCAGTGTTGAACTGCTCTTTCCTGAGCCAGAGTAACTTATACTGGTTATCATGGAAGTAACACTCCTTTCGTTTGACTACACTTACTATTCATTAAGTCCAGACTCTTTCTTTTTTAGAGTCTTAAGACTTCTATTGAAAACCTAGTCCCACTAACTATTGATACATTAGCTAGTATAAACCACATTAAACAGACATATGCCAGGGTTCACATCCAGTAGCACTCAAGAAAGATGATTATCGATGACTGTAACCTCATAGCGCACTCCATGGCTCAAATGATAGTACGGTCTGTAAGGAAGCGGTTAAACAACGACTAAAGGAAGAAATCCTACCTACAAACGCTCCAGGAATCGATAAATCATGGCTTATGCAGTAAAAATGGGAAGGAGTTGTTGATGCTGTGACATACAGTCCAAAAACAGTATATTCCCAGCCAGCCTCCAGACTACGGATCCAGTTATGAGTTACCGATTCTTCGTCTAAGATGTTTTTATTCCTCAGATATTGACCACTACCTTACTGATGGCGTCACAACCGAGCTTGACAACAAATAACGTAAAGTAGGACAGGTCTCAAAGCTGATCTGATAACAACTTATATTTCTTCTCAATACTGAAACATCAGTCATTTTTAAATTACATACGTTCCTTCTTAGTGTCCGACTCGTTGGCTGAATGGTCAGCGTACTGGAATTCGGTTCAGAGGGTCCCGGGTTCGATTAATTCTTCTGGCTCGGGAACTGGGTGTATGTGTTCGTCCCAACACTCTCCTCATCATATTGAGACAACAAACCACAATACCAACCTCCAAAGAAACACGCAATAGCGATTACATCCCTCCATATAGGGTTGACGTCAGGAAGGGCATCCGGCCGTAAAACAGGGCCAAATCCACATGTGCTACGCAGTTCGGACCCACAACCTTACAGCTGTGGTAAAAAGCGGTAGTAAAGAAGAATACGTTCCTTCTTAGTGGCCATTGAGGATGTAGTCTGCACATATTTCTGACCTCTGATGAAGTAGGTGAGAACAATGCAGTTAAGTTCTCATCAAATGTATTTCGCTGAAGTAGGGGCCGATGACTTTGATGCTTATCCCCTTAAAACAGCAAGCATAATCATTAACATTAAATTTTTCTGAAGAAGGAAGTCTGCCCGTACACACTCAGACAACTGTCTGAACTGACCAGTAGACATTTGGGAAAAAGGAAACAACCCAAAATTACTGTCAGTACAGTATTCCTAGGTTGCAGGCTAAAGCATACACTTTTGAGATAGGGCAGATGTAAACCAATTACATATTTACCTTGTCCGTTACAGGCCGCGGAGTTCGGGGGTGGGGGTGTTGGGGTTGAGAATGGCATTGCTGACTCGGCTCTAATGCGAATAGAGTGGCTAGCCCTATGTCTGCGTGGTAAACCATTCAGGACAGTCAGATGTCTATTCACTCTTAACGAACATACAGAGCACCCCACCTTATCTACTGACCAGTTGAAGACAGCAACAGGTAGTTTTCATCTACCGTAGGTGAATACCAATAAGGGGCATAAAAGAACGTGCAATATGTGTCCTGTTCTTTAATAATAAACACCGAGCAAGCGGTACAAAGTTGTTTAAACTATATCCATTTCTGTTGAATTCTTAGTTGATAGTTGGCAGACAAATTCAACGATTATTTCCAGTCAGACATGTAGCACTGGAAAAAGGAGGATTGAAGTTCGCATGTTTTCAAATGTGGCGCCGGCACGTGTTATTACCCGTGTGTCAATAAGACGAGGGCTAAATCCGAATCATATCTCGAAGTTTATGTCTCCGGAAACAATGCATATAAAAGGAAGGCGTGGAATGCATATTACTCATATCTGATGTTGATGTCTCCGGGAAGAGTTAACATACGAAAGACCGTATAACTCAAACCTCATGTTAATGTCGCGGAAAGAGTGAACATAAAGAAGACCGTATGACTCATACCTCGTGTTGATGTCTCTGGGAAGAGTTAACTTGGAGAAGGCCGTATGACTCATACCTCGTGTTGATGTCTCTGGGAAGAGTTAACATGGAGAAGGCCGTATAACTCATATCTCGTGTTGATGTCTCTGGGAAGAGTTAACATGGAGAAGGCCGTATAACTCATATCTCGTGTTGATGTCTCTGGGAAGAGTTAACATGGAGAAGGCCGTATAACTCATATCTCGTGTTGATGTCTCTGGGAAGAGTTAACATGGAGAAGGCCGTATAACTCATATCTCGTGTTGATGTCTCTGGGAAGAGTTAACATGGAGAAGGCCGTATAACTCATATCTCGTGTTGATGTCTCTGGGAAGAGTTAACATGGAGAAGGCCGTATAACTCATATCTCGTGTTGATGTCTCTGGGAAGAGTTAACATGGAGAAGGCCGTATAACTCATATCTCGTGTTGATGTCTCTGGGAAGAGTTAACTTGGAGAAGGCCGTATAACTCATATCTCGTGTTGATGTCTCTGGGAAGAGTTAACATGGAGAAGGCCGTATAACTCATATCTCGTGTTGATGTCTCTGGGAAGAGTTAACTTGGAGAAGGCCGTATAACTCATACCTCGTGTTGATGTCTCTGGGAAGAGTTAACTTGGAGAAGGCCGTATAACTCATATCTCGTGTTGATGTCTCTGGGAAGAGTTAACATGGAGAAGGCCGTATAACTCATATCTCGTGTTGATGTCTCTGGGAAGAGTTAACATGGAGAAGGCCGTATAACTCATACCTCGTGTTGATGTCTCTGGGAAGAGTTAACATGGAGAAGGCCGTATAACTCATATCTCGTGTTGATGTCTCTGGGAAGAGTTAACATGGAGAAGGCCGTATAACTCATACCTCGTGTTGATGTCTCTGGGAAGAGTTAACATGGAGAAGGCCGTATAACTCATACCTCGTGTTGATGTCTCTGGGAAGAGTTAACTTGGAGAAGGCCGTATAACTCATATCTCGTGTTGATGTCTCTGGGAAGAGTTAACTTGGAGAAGGCCGTATAACTCATACCTCGTGTTGATGTCTCTGGGAAGAGTTAACATGGAGAAGGCCGTATAACTCATACCTCGTGTTGATGTCTCTGGGAAGAGTTAACTTGGAGAAGACCGTATAAATCAAACCTCATGTTGATATCTGCGAAAAGAGTGAACATAAAGATGACAGCATAACTCATAGTACGTGTTTATGTCTTCGAGAAGTGTGAACCAACAAACAGTCTCCTACGCACCACCCTTACCATGTCTTGGAATCCCGGCCAATACATGTGAGATATAAATCCTTTACTATTGACATGTGATCAAAGGGACTACGTTCACCTGGTACTAATTATATAACAAGGATATTTTAAATTTTTGTACAAAATGTGTTATATTCGTATTCCCTAGATTTTGATCAAGCCACAAATTGAATAATTTTTCTATTTTTTTTTTTTTTTTTTAATTTGAAGATACCAAACTTTCACGGATACAGACGCCGGTTTGCAAAACATTTTCATATAAGTAAATGGATACAAATACAGTAATCTAGTGTTTTATGTCTTGTAATGTAATGCACTAACTAAATATTACATGCAGAACGTCACAAAAGAAACACTGAGAAGACCTGATATGGATCAACTTTGCATCTTATGCAGGCATTACTCCTTTTCCTAAATACACACTACACACTTCCTTTGAACGCTCCAAATACGACTTTCTCACATTCTTAGCACAGGTATTTTTATTTTATTTTTTTATTATTTTTTTTTTTTTTTTGGGCGAACCTGACAGATTTTACTTTCATGCCTTTCTAACCTCTTCTCAGTAGACACTTATTAGGGTGAATATATCTTTATGATCGTTGCTGTGGATTCTCATATCAGCAGTAAGTTCAGTGATGTCCCGGGGAACCACATTATAAGTAGTTACGAGTTAAGAAAGGAAGGCGACATCCTAGTTGTTCGGATTTCACGTTAACCTTTAGGTCCAATAGCTTATGATCACGAGATAAATAGTCATGTAAAACTTGAATCTAACGTTGCTTGCTTGATGATTCAAAAGGTCGTAGAGTTTACAATTCAATACAGTCTGTTTGGCCAGCCCTGGCAGTACCCTTCACTTGATTACTAAATAGAACAAAGGATAGCACTCAAGTCTGGTGAAGGATCATCTAGTTGTGAATAGAGAGCGGGGACACAGTTGCCAAACAGACGCGACGTGCCAGGAGACAAAAGAAGCTCGGAGAAAGCAATCAGATTAGCTTCACGAAGAAGCCAGCCGTTATCTGGCCAAGCAGGCTTTGTTCTAAGCACGAATCTAAAGCGGTGCAGTAATTTGATGAATTCTCAGTGGGTACATGTCGGATTATCACCTGCTCGTCAGCGGTGACTTGGTATCTTGTTCATATACAAACATACACATAATCATTTAGATATTATTTTTGTAGCAATTTAACGTTAAACTAATACAGATAGATTTACGACGACTTGGAAATAGGAAAGGAATAAGACTAGGAAAAAAGCGACTGTGACCCAAACTGAGGTACAGCTTCAGCACTTTCCTAGTGTGAAACATGGGAACCATGGATAATAATCCTCGGGAATGCCGACGCACAGTGGTTGGACGGACCGAATCAGGCGGCCAAACACCGTTTTGTGAATTTTATTGGAATGGTTCAAAACTAGGAGAAAAATATATAGAAACGTATAAGACATCATATACTGTTACAACTGAACGTATGAAGTTTGGGTTGAGAATGATATGACGTCCAGAATGTGAAACGTTCGCTTATTACTTCTTTGAAAATAGAAATATCCATGGCGCAACAGCCCCGAAGGGCCATAGCCTACCAAGCGACCGCTGCTCAGCCCGAAGGCCTGTAGAATACGAGGTGGTGTGTGATCAGCACAACGGATTCTCCCGGCCGTTATTCTTGGCTTTCTATTACTTCTTTGGCCTCCTATTAAACAACAATACTAATTTCCTCTTTACCACTATCAGTTTGAAAGTATGTAACCCTTACTTCAGCGGCTACAACAAACACAGTAAAAGGAGGAAAGTAAGTGCAATTACACGGTACCTAAGACACTACACACACGAGAAAACAGCTGATTATAATAATAGTTTCGTGTGGCTATTTCTAGCCGAGTGCAGCCCTTGTAAGGCAGACCCTCCGGTGAGGGTGGGCGGCATCTGCCATGTGTAGGAAACTGCGTGTTATTGTGGTGGAGGATAGTGTTATGTGTGGTGTGTGAGTTGCAGGGATGTTGGGGACAGCACAAACACCCAACCCCCGGGCCATTGGAATTAACCAATGAAGGTTAAGATCCCCGACCCGGCCGGGAATCGAACCCGGGACCCTCTCAACAGAAGGCCAGTACGCTGACCGTTCAGCCAACGAGTCGGATAACAGCTGATTAACTACGCGGAACTCCGCCGATAACAACACTGGTAAATGTCAGTAGGGGCAACTTGACGATAAAAACCCAGGAGCGTGAAAGGAGCTGGGAACCTACCAAGGGCAAGGAGATGGCTTAGGTTGCAGATTCCGGAAAATCAACCCTGATCCTTGATTTTCAAAATATATTATTTACCTAAATATTATTTACAAAGGACTTTACAAGCGAATTCCGAACAATTTCAGTCATACCGAACTTATGAACTACAAATTACATGTTCCTTGAGACACAAAGTGGACGTTCCTTGACAATAGCTTCTATAAGTTCAAAGAGTCAAGCAAATACCATACATCTAATTACAACCCGAGCCGTACAATACAATTTAGAGTGAAGTTAAACGTACCTCTCAAAATATCTGAACAACATAATTGAACACGTCAAATGACACGGAACTACTGGAGGCAAAACCCAAGGTAAATATATAAAACTACAATTTACATGTTTAGTGAAACAAGGAAAGGGGAATGCCTCGGAAACAAACAGGCAAGCCCAGCTGAAAAGCTAAGGCATCCGAAATAATTGAGCGGCGAGTGTGGGTGAGGTTAGAGCAAACTCCCATATGAAAAAGTAAGCGAACATTAAGTGAAATTTAAGGTGGAACAGAAATCGAGAGTGCTTACCCCAAACGGCCCATCCCGATAGCGAGGCGTCGCTGACGACGTCAAAACTTCGGACAGTCAAGTGATAGAGGATAGACAGACAGACAGACAGACAGACAGACAGACCATGAAATGGTGCCTCCCTCTCTTTATAAAGAAAACCCTGGCCTTGGAGTAGCCAATCAGAACGCAGGAGCCCGCCTATCGCCACCCAGATTCACCAATCATAACTCCTACTTCAGTCGCGAAGTATAACTAATTTTCTCGCATACGCACGATCGCGAATCTTCCATTTCCACAACAGTCAGAGCATACTTTCTAGAATACATAACTAACAAAGGCCAATACACCCTGTTCAAAAATTCAAGGTACAACTTTACGGATAGTTCCAGTAAATATAGAAATGAAATGTAGTTGTTACAAATACCATATGTTACCAAAATATTTACACTGTACAGGTTAGGTAGTTAAATGGAATACAAATAAAATATTTTATCACCACACTTCAGGTCATACAGTAAGTACTACTTAACAAGGTTTACTAATAAAACTTCAATAAACACTTTCCACTTTCAATACAGGGTGTTTCAAAAATGGGGGGCATAATTTCAGGTATCTATTTGTTATATGCAGACAATCAAAATAGTTCATTACAACATGTGTCCGGAAATGCTTTATTTCCGAGTTATGGCCTTCACAACACTGAATCTCACCGGAACGTTTTTCTTCTGCAGGTCATTGTCATTACAGAAGATGTTCAAAATGTCCACCTCCTGCTTGAATACAGACCTCACATTGATGTCTCATTGACTTGGATCGAATGTTTCCAGATCGATGGATAGGTAAAGGTGGCCCGATTGCTTGGTCTCCACGCTCACCTGATCTGAACCCTCTCGTTTTCTACTTGTGAGGCCATTTAAAATCATCGGTGTATTCGTGTCCGGTGCCTGATGTGGAAACCTATCGGAATCGAATTGTGGCATCGTGTGAGGACATACGCAATACTCCTGGAGTTTGGGATCGTGTTCACAGGTCAATGACACATCTATGTGAGGTCTGTATTCAAGCAGGAGGTGGACATTTTGAACTTCTTCTGAAATGACAATGACCTGCGGAAGAAAAACGTTCCGGTGAAGTTCAGTGTTGTGAACTCCATAACTCGGAAATGAAGCATTTACGGACACATGTTGTAATGCACTATTTTGATTGTCTACATGTAACAAATACATGCCTGAAATTATGCCCCCTATTTTTGAAACACCCTGTATATTCTACACCTGTGACATCTTCCTCCCCCGAAAGTCGAGCCACGCTCGACCCTAAACATAATTTACTGGGGAGAAAGGCGATCAATTTAGAAAACGTTCTCACTATAGTATAGATACTAAAGATACATGACCCTAACAATCATGATTTTCTAGAAGTTGACTTTCTAACAATAAACAAAACAAACTGTCACATAATTTTCAAAAATAATAAAGGTGTTCCCGGATCCACCTGTTCAATAAATACCACATAAATGTCCACATGGAGAGTCACACTACACTTCAAAATGCCTTTTGAACCTTTTTACAATTGCTTTGACTATTTCTACTCTGTCCACCAAAGACTGTACACTCATTCCTTCTACCCACTGTTAGTCATCCGGAACCTTCTCGTTTTCTTGTAAGACAGCGTTTAAAACCTCCTTTTTAGCCAGTTATGGACTAAGTATCTTGCACCACCTTTCACACCAGTCACAGCACAGCTAGGCCACAGGTTCTTGCTGATGATGTGGCTGCCGACACGGCCGTTTGCCGCCAGCCTCCATTCGATTTCAGTCCAGCCAGGTAGCTATGTAAATTGCAGTCCAGTGGTATCTTGCACCAAATAAGCAGATGGGTGAGACACCGTTCAGTCAGACTGCCTCCATTAGGACGTTCATCACAGGATTGTGATGCCGGATGGTAGCGCCCAAGGCACACAGTGTGCCTCCCAACTTGGCACTTCAGGTTGCCGTCAGAAGAAGCTGGTCACTGCAGCCACTGTAACATAAACAAACCGCAGCAGACAGGGGGATACTTGAGGCAGAATTATGCTGCTGGGCTCAAAGATCTTGTGTAGTCACCCTATGGGTGGCTTAATGAGTATGCAGAAGGGGCACTCCCTCGCATACCAGGGATATTAGGGCACCTAGCCCCGGAGTAAGCACTATAATTCATTCATTTGACAAGTTTACGGTGGGGGTGAAAGGAAACTACAGGAGTTTACCCTAAACCTGGAAATAAGGGGAATTAATTCCAAGCAGTGACCCTAAACTAAAACCTACCTAACTTATAATACTAAATCCATTACACAAGAGGATGACTAAAGTATTTACCTATGCAATTACTTACAACTAACTTACAACAAAACTTATTACCTTATAATAAACTCTTATAAATACCTTACAATAAACTTATCATTATCTTATAACTAAACTCTTACAAATAGTTTGCAACTAAATCTACACGTTCACCAACAATGGTACCCTACCTGACTTAAGGTACCTTCACCTGGGAGAGGTGGAATCTGCTGATACTTTTCCTTTCGGGATCGCTCACCAATAATGCCACCGGGGTAAGGAACTTTAAGAAGGAGCAGGGACCTCGAAATCTGGGGGCAAACTTACCGATAACATGGTCCGCAGCACTACTGACGGGGTGCGTTTTAATAAACACCGGGTCACCCACAGACAGATCGTGCGGTCTTCGCCCGTGGTTGTAATTACGCTGGACCTTAGCGTAATAAATCTTCAAGTTCTTTCGTGCACGGTGCCAATTAGCTCGGATCTTTTCTGGGCTGGCATCGTCGGGCAGAAGATCATTAATTGAAATGCCATATGTTACCAAAATATTTTGCACTGTACAGGTTAGGTAGTTACATGGAATACAAATAAAATATTTTATCACCACACCTAAGGTCATACAATAAGTACTACTTAACAAGGTTTACAAATAAAACTTCTATAAACACTTTCCACTTCCAATATATTCTACACCTGTGACAAAGTAAATCATTAATCGAATGTTTCGCAGTAGCCTTTTGCTCAGAGTTTAATAAACTAATACATTATATTGACGATTAACTATTAACTGTGGTTTATGAGGCACGGATGTCCTATTCGCAATTCTGTTTACATGCATCAGTCTCTATACTGATGTTCAGTCAGAAACAAAATATGCCACAATACACTGCTGTGAGCCGGAGAGTAATGCGTTCGTGACGTATTTGCGTATAAATGTCGAAAAGATCCCACTGCAGTGGACTGCAAATGACTTCTTAATTGAGTAAAAATCCATAAAGAGCATCTCATCGTTCCTCCTCCTCTTTCTTATCACTTGAACTTTCTTTGTAACTCCATCCTCAACCCTCGAGTTTAACGTTACCAACCCGCAGATGATCTTCAATATACCACTGTGATTTGGAGCCATTTCGGACTTATTTTTACCTGCGTTATAATATTATTATTATTATTATTATTATTATTATTATTATTATTATTATTATTATTATTGTATGTGAATAAGCCCATTATGACTACTCAAAGTACTGAGAGGCGTGCATTTGCCTTCCTTTCTGTCTTCAGACCAGGTTGTTCCAGTCTTCCTCCTTGGTCTTTCCCCTTGTTCAACTTGCTAGTTGTGAACTTTGGATCTGAATATTGCCCTGTTTTGGACATCTGATAATGTAATTCCTGCCTGTTTCAAATCGGTTTTGATTTCGTCAAACCATTTCATTGTGTCTGTTTTAGCTTTACTCTTATTTTCATAGATCTCGACTATTTGTTTGGTGCGTTTGTCAGGATGCATTCTTTTAATATGACCATAGAATCTTAGCCTGTGTTTTCTAATGCCACTATGAATATTTGTGTATTGTTTAATTTAATCTCCTGTCCTGTCCGCCTCTTTGGGCCTAGAATTTTTCTTCTCAATGTTTTCAGTGTCTGCTTTCCTGTTCAAAATTAGCGTCGCTGATCTATAAAGACATTCTGGTTTAATGACTGTATTGTAATGTCTCAGTTTTTTGTGCTTGGAGATACATTTTTGCTATACATATTTTGGGTTATTCGACATGCAGTTTCCATCTTTTGGTACATAATTTCACTGGCTTTTGTTTCGAGTTCATTTTCCTGAATTGTTTCACCCAGATAAATTGTGGTACTCGTTTAACTTTGCCATATTCTGTCTCCATGAGTTTTGGTGCACGTTTGCTGCTGGTCATGTATTCTGTCTTTTTAAGAGATATCTGAAGGCCGACTTTTTCCGAAAATTCTTTCAGGAGTTCAATCTGATTTTGGGCTGTTGAAATGTCTCGGGTTAATATCACTAGGTTGCGCGCAAACGCTAAGCAATCTATCTCTAGCTTTCCTCTGCCTAAAGTGATTGGTTGGTGAATTTTGAGGACCAATTTCTCTTTGCGCCACTCCTGTATCACTTTATCAACAACGCAGTTGAGGAGTAAAGGCGAGAGTCCATCTCCTTGTCTTACTCTCATTTATATTTCAAAGAGATCTGAGGTTTCCCCCATGAATTTAACCTTGGGCTTCCTGTCTGCCAGTGTCTGTCTTATGATTGCAAGTGTTTTCATGTCTAAACCTTGTTCTTTATATATTTGGAAGAGTGATTTGCAATCAACTGAATCATAGACTTTCTTGAAATCAACAAATGTGCAGACTCAATTTTTGCTACAAGTTCTCTGATGTCTTAGGATTAGATTTAGGTTCAAGACTTGCTCTGGACACGATCGGTCTGGTCTTAATCCGGCCTGATGTTCTCCGATTTGTAGTTCTTGTTGTTTTGCTCTATCAGGAAGACATTGGGATAGAATTTTGTATGCAACCGATACCAGTGAGATTCCCCTGTAGTTGTTTACATCTGTTCTGTCTTCCTTCTTGTGTAGCGGGTGAATTAATGCATTTTTCCAATCTTCTGGGATTTGTTTTTTCCAAATGTCTTGCATGATTTTTGTGCTTTCTTTTATGGCATTGAGGCCTGCTGATTTGAGGACTTATTATTTTTTTTTACCATTTGCTTGTAAACACTCTTAATATAATGTCCAGTGTATTCTTTGAGAAGGGACTTGTTCTGAATTCGAAATCATTGACTAGAATAAGTTTTTCATGAACTATTAATCATATAACGCACCATCGTAGCCGAGTGATTAAATCTGTCCCTTGATAGGAATGGGAAGCATCACACAAATACTAAAGCCGACACCAGATATTGTAAGCACCGTTTCTGTCTTCAAATATACTTTCACATTCACTCCTGAGACTTGATTTAGATATAATAGCAGCAGTTCCCGAGAATGAATATGGAAACTACTTGAGGGCGCCCACACTCGGGATAGCCTTTATCAGAACCAGGACCTGTAAAGTTTGGGCTCTTCCAGTGATGGTAGAAAGAACTTACTTAAAAACCAAACTGGTCTCTCTGAAAGACTGTAACTTGCACAAACTGTGATGCTTGTTTATTTTTTGCTATTGATTTAATATCGCACCAAATCAGACGTTGGGATAGGATAGGGCTAGGATTCGCAAGGAAACTATCGTGGCTTGCTGGTGAAAAAATAGGAACCCACGGAAAATCATCTTCAGGGTTACTGACTGTGGGTCCGAACCCACCGTCTCCCGAATGCCACTTAAAAGCTACAAGACGCAAACCGCGCAGCCAGTTCACTTGGCTTGTGATTCATTCTTATCTGGCAGCTTCACAGAGTTCCACACCTTCCCTCCTGTACATAATTCAAAACTGCTCCTTTTTTTTGCTATTTGCTTTACGTCGCACCGACACAGATAGGTCTTATGGCGACGTTGGGACAGGAAAGGCCTAGGAATGGGAAAGAAGCGGCCGTGGCCTTAATTAAGGCACGGCCCCAGTATTTGCCTGGTTTGAAAATGGGAAACCACGGAAAACCATCTTCAGTGCTGCCGACAGTGGGGTTCGAACCCACTATCTCCCGGATGCGAGCTCATAGCTGCGTGCCCCTAACCGCACGGCGTACTCGCCCGGTAATTCAAAACAGATAAGGACCAGTTCGCCGCTTATTTAATGTCAAATTGATTTAAAATAAGGAAATCGACACCTTTGTCTACGACTAACAATTTAATACTGTATATGAAGCACTTAGCAAATAATTCTAAAGCCTCCGTGGCTCAGGCGGCAGCCCGCCGGCCTCTCACCACTGGGTTCCGTGGTTCCAGTCCCGCTCACTCCATGTGAGATTTGTGCTGGACAAAGCTGAGGTGGGACAGGTTTTTCTCCGGGTACTTCGGTTTTCCCTGCCATCTTTCATTCCAGCAACACTCTCCAATATTTCATTTGTCAGTCAATCATTGTGCCAAAGGACTGCGACAGGCTTCGGCAGCCGGCATAATTCCTATCCTCGCTGCTAGATGGTGCTTCATTCATTTCATTCCTGACCCGGTCGAATGACTGGAAACTGGCGGAAGATTTTCAGTAAGTAATTCTCATTCATAGAACGTAATGTTTCGTTTTCAGGGTTTCCAAAACAGTTCTTGGTACAAGTTTATGTGAAGATAAATACAATTTTAAGCGTTTAAGAAAAAGTTTATGACAGACTCCCTGATGAGATTATTTTTTGCTATTTGCTTTGCGTCGCACCGACACAGATAGGTCTTATGGCGACGATGGGAGAGGAAAGGCCTAGGAATGGGAAGGAAGCGGCCGTGGCCTTAATTAAGGTACAGCCCCAGCATTTGCCTGGTGTGAAAATAGGAAACCACGGAAAACCATCTTCAGGGCTGCCGACAGTGGGATTCTCCCGGATGCGAGCTCACAGCTGCACGCTCCTGACCGCACAGCCAACTCGCCCCGTCTGATGAGAATCGACGAAGTCTGCTGTGTTATGTTAACTGCATGTAATTGTAATCGGGGGTAGTGTAATGTGTTGTTGTGTCGAGAAGGCGACTAAGGGAAAGCACAAATGCCCTGTCCTGGAGCCAAGGAAATGCACCTGCCACAACTGAGGAATCCCACAGCCCGACTGTTAGTCGAACTCAGAATCCCTGTCGTACAGAATAATCCCTACGCTACAATGTGGACGCTCTTAGATTAGAGTACATCTGAGTGCGTGTGTAAAATTGATTATAATTAATATCTCTAAATATATACAACACTCCTTACACTGTTGAACGGTTAAGCCACACTCGACAGGTGTAGTGACTCCAAGTCACATCTCGGGGGATGAAATTGCACTGTCTAGTTCTGGCGAGGGGGTGCGTGCGACAACAGAACACATTTCATGTAATGAAAAACTGTTATTTCAGAATTAAATGAACCGCGAGGTGTATAAACACATAGTCAATAAAATAAAAACCTCAAACATGAATATTTAACAAATTTCAGTAACTTAAAACATATACCACATAGTTCATAAATGAATGCCCCTCCCCCCCCATTCCATGCTGTATGCGGTTTTTAAATTATTACGGTTCTGAGGACTAAACATCCATTTGGTCGTCATATTGAACACTGTGATGGGGTAATTGTTTTATAAGGCAAAGCAACGAAGTTCACTTGCAAAATGTCTACATACCGGGCGAGTTGGCCGTGCGGTTAGGGGCGCGAGGCTGTGGGCTTGCATTCGGGAGATAGTGGATTCGAATCCCACTGTCGGCAGCCCTGAAGATGGTTTTCCGTGGTTTCCCATTTTCACACCAGGCAAATGCTGGGGCTGTACCTTAATTAAGGCCACGGCCGCTTCCTTCCAACTCCTAGGCCTTTCCTATCTCATCGTTGCTATGAGACCTATCTGTGTCGGTGCGACGTAAAGTCACTAGCAAAAAGTCTATAAAAAATCAGTCTTTAGCTTAAGAGTAGCAGCGAGCTCACTTTTATACAACATAAATAGTGTTTGCCGAATATCTCTTAGTGCTACTTTATGTAAAGGTAATAAAATTTTAAGAATTTAAGAAAATGTCTGTTTTGATGCATGCTATATCTCACCCCAATCAGTTTGTTTACCTTAGCGATAATTTCAAAATTCTGTCTGCATAGAACTGGATTGACTTGGAGTGAAGAGATCACCCAAGTGCTTTTTATTAACATTAAAATCGACGTTGAGGACCAGCCCCTCTCTATCTCACGATTACAGAGGCTTAGAGCCACGGTAGAGCGGTGGCCACCGCTTCTCTGCTCGGTTGGACGGAAGGAATGCAGAGTTGTCGGAGGACGAACCAGTCGTGGCCGCGTATAGACCGAAACCTACTCTGCATCCGCCGACCTTGTTCAACAGATGTAGTCAGAAACAAAGCCTCATGCGCGTGGTCACATGGTAGGCTGTAGAGCGATAGTGGTTATTTGCGTAACCACGTAGAACAAACGAGTAATGGAGTCATGGCTGCCAACCACTAGCTATGTGAATAACCACTATTCCTTCCAAGAACATCAAGTATACAAGGGTCATTTTCGTTACTAATCGAGTGAAAATATGACATGAGCCAGTGATTAATTAAGTGGCCACCAAACAGTAAAGGTGTAAGTTCTAGAGCACGTTCATTCGGCTCAGGACACACACACACTTCTTTCTCTCGGTAGGCTTTCACGGCCGTACACTCAGTAAAGTTTTATTCAAACTCGCTCTCAAGAATTGTGAAATCAAAACTGAAACAGAAAGTGGTCTCTGTGAGCGCGTAAGATGTACTAGAGTATATCCTCATTGTAACGAACTGCTGTTGAGAGAAAAGGAGCGAAATTCGAAGAATGTACACATAAGCAAACACTGTAGTTGTATTAGACTATCCAATGCATATGTTATATTCTTGTGTGCTGATACTATAGAATGGAACTTGTTCTTTTACAAAGGGTTATCATAATAATAAGACCCTGAGGACTTCATCAGAAGATATTATCTTGTGCTTTGTGTTTCCAAGGGAGATAAAATATATTGAGGAAACTTGAAAATGAATTACACATTTCTCAGACAAGAGAATTCCTGCCGAGACTTGGGATTTTGTGAAAATAATGTATGATATACTCGTCGAGAATTAATTAACGCACGTTGTAGTTTTATTCCAACGTCCTGTTATTCCATATTGAAGCCAGAGAATTGGATGCAATTGAATCTTGAGGTAATGATCTCGCATATGATCCTTCTTTGCCACTGGACTGCACAGCGGTACGTTGAAGAAATGCAACGAGTAGAGTAGGGTTTGACTTAACAGCGGCTAATTTTGACTAATATTTCAGCTCTTCATTCGGGAGGTGGGGGAGGGGTGGTCTGGTCCTCTACCGTCGGCCGTGCTGAGAATTGTTTTCCGTGCCTTCCCATTTTCACACCAGGCAAATACTGCGACTGTACCTTAATTAAGGCCACAGCCGCTATCTACCCATTCCTGGCCCGCTCTTATCCGTGCGCCACCGAAAACCTTTGATGTGTTAGTGCCACGTTGAACCACTAGCAAATTAAAACCCTTGATGTGTTAGCGCCACGTTGAACCACTAGCAAATTAAAACCCTTGATGTGTTAGCGCCACGTTGAACCACTAGCAAATCAAAACCCTTGATGTGTTAGCGCCACGTTGAACCACTAGCAAATTAAAACCCTTGATGTGTTAGCGCCACGTTGAACCACTAGCAAATGAAAACCTTTGATGTGTTAGTGCCACGTTGAACCACTAGCAAATTAAAACACTTTCTAGTCCACCTGGCTAGCTTATTTGTCAACCATCAAATATTTTTGGAACCGGATTGGACACGACCTTAATCCATATCAAATTGTACGTGATTTGGAACAACTGTGGGTTAATCTTCCAGAGGATAACATACAGCGCGTTACTGTAGATCCCATGCCTGATCGTATTGTGATGGTTATGAATAACATTTTACATTCTATGAACTATTTTTCTAAGTGCAACGCAGACTTCAATTGTCATAGCCTTTTACTCTGTTACTTTGTATTCCATAAAACATAAGAAACCTTGTGCTGTTGAAGTTATTGTGCGCAATGTGTGGTTCTCATTAGTAAACAACCACATTGGTGACCCCGACATTATGAAGAAAATATTTTTGTGGCTATATCGCACTGGAGAGACGGAAGCAGCTTACGAGTATGAACGATAACGGTGAAATCAATCGCTTAACAACGAAGGTAAACTTGCCCGAGTCTGGGTAAAAATACCGCCTATATCGAGAAAAAATATCAAGGTCATGTTTTTTCACATTGAGGCTCAGTTTTCCGCAGTTGGTATAAAGAATGAGAACACCAAATTTAATCGTGTTGTAGGGTCTTTAGTGGCTCAGATTTTTTTTACATAGCCTATCAGGCCTACGCCATTAATTGCAGGCCTAAAAGCACGTTGAATACAAGAATTTCTAAAACTCAATGACACTTCCCATCGTTCAAGGAGTGTACAAACTTAACGTTTCAATCCTAATAGAACATTTTTCAGGTACCATTCTCAACAAAGCTCGAGAGCAAAGAAATGCCAAAGTCCACGTTAATATCGACCAGCTAACGTTCAAAATTCTCATAATCCGTCAAACTACAACGCTCCACACTCACGAAGGCAAGCGATGGAAGCCTAACTTCTCGCCGCTTTATTTTTAGCAACAGATCCAGCGGATACAGATATTTCGTAGACACTAGCGCAGACCTACCCATGATCCCCACTTCGGAAACTGATCATCACCAAGTTTCTAATCGGAAACTCTACGTGGCAAACGGCACATGCATTAAAACATACGGAAAACGTCTTGTAACCATCGACCTAGGTTTACGTCGGAATTTTTCGTCGAACTTCCTAGTTGCCGATATACAGTCATCAATTATTGGAGCAGACGATTACAACATATTAGCTGAGCTGAAGCACAGAAGATTTACTGACTCAAAAACAACATTGGCAAGACCTGGAACGCCAGTTAGTCTCAAGTATACAACCGTTGCATGTTATACCACCAGACCAAATGCATGCAGGTATTCTGAATGAGTTTCCCAACTTTCTGCAGCATTCCATCCATAACCGTCACTCACACAATAGTTAATGATCGGCAGCCAGTTGCAGCGAAGACCCGCAGACTACCCCCTGACAAATTCTGCACAGCCAGAGCAGAATTTCAGAAAACGGTTGATATGGGTATCTGTCAGCCCTCCAAACGTTGTTGTGCCAGCCATCAAAAGTTGCTGGGCCAGCCCTCTTTATTTGTTTCTGAAAAATGGTGGTTCCTGGCCTCGTTATGGTGACTATCCTTCACTCGCTATCATCACCAATCCAGATATATACCCAATACCTAACCTCCAAGATCCCAACAGCCAAAGAGAAGGCAAAAGTGTCTTCTCTAAAATAGATTTTGTCACAACATACTATCACATTCCAGTTCACCTGGATGATGAACCAAAGACTGCTGTCATCATACCATTTTATATTGTTTGAATTCCTTCATCTTCCTTTAGGTTTAATAAAAGCAGCTCAAACACTCCAGAGATAAACTGATTCAGTACTGCGTGGCTATTATATGTATGAACTTCTCGTAGTATCAAAGAACTCATAAGATCACAAGCAACATCTTTACTTACTATTCCAACGTATAAGTGAACACAATATCAAGTCAACTTGAGCAGGGATGTGATTGATGAAACGGAAGTGCCACTCCTCGGTTATATTACACCCGGTCAAGGTATTAAACTACTGCCACAGCGAGTAAGAGCAATCGCACATTATCCACTACCCACGACAGTCAAAGACTTACGTAGTTTTCTAGGATTTATTTATTTTTATCGTAGAGCTCTGCCAAATTCTGCCAGTAAGTAAGCCGCTCTTTTCGATTTAATTAACGGTGTCAAGAAGAATGAAAGAAAGGAACATTTAGCGGACCGAAGTTGACAGAAAGCTTTCGAAGCCTTCAAAACCAGTCTGCCAGATGCAGCGCTATGGACTCATCCATTCTCAAATATACCACCAATTTCGATGGACTTCACCAGTGGAGCATCTCTTCACAAAATTAGGAACTACACTCTACAGGCCTTGGGATTTTTCTCGAAGAAGCTCACAGACATCCAGAAGAATTATTCCACTTTCGCTGTTGTTAAACACTTTCAATTCATGTTGGAAGGACGTGACTTCCCAATTCATACTGATCACAAACCACTCAGCATCAGATAAAAACTCGCCTCATCAAGTTCGCCATATCAGCTTCATTCGACAATTCACAACAGCTATATGATATACATGTGGCAGATACAACATCTCAGCAGACGCTTTCTCACGTATTTCTTCCATTGATATACAGTCAAGCTTCACAATGGAAGAAATCGGTAAAGCTCAACAATTCCATGAGGCACTCCTCCAACCCAGGCAAATATCTTGACGGGACTGGACCTCGTATGTGATGCGTCCCAATAGAACCTTTTACTATACATACATCTACCATTCCGGAAAGCAAACTTCAAATCCATACACAATTTGTCTCATTCTGGTGTAGAAAGTTCGATCAACGTCGCAAAGAAACGCTTCATTTGGCCGTCACTTAAAAAAGACATTAAATATTGGGCTTCAACTTGCATTCCATGTCAGAAAATCAAAGTTTCTAAGCATACTCACTGTGCAATTGGAACATATCCACAGTAACATTAAGATTTAGCCACATTGGAAGACAATTTGAAAGCAAACTCTTCAAGTGTCTGACGGCTAAAATGTATGTAGTCCACACCAAGAACACAGTATACCATCCAGCGGCAAGTGGCAAAATTGAACGCCTGCACCGCCAATGAAACACTAACTTAACAGCCAAACTTACGGACGACTGGGTTCTGATGCCCTGACTTGTACTTATGGGTCATCGCTCACATATCATTCCCGGGAATGAAAGCACTGCTGCTGAAGTGAACTATGGTACAGGAATCAGGCCACCCACAGATTTCCTTTAAAAACAAGAAACAAGAAACAATCATAGACACCCCACCCTTTGTCTTTAAATTACGAGAACAGATCACTATGCCAGCAGGAAAATGTTTGTCCATCCAGCATTGATAACAAGCAAATTCGTTTTTATTCGTTATGATGTTTACAGAAAACCTCTACAGCCAACGTACAGTGGGCCATATCAAGTCTTGTCTCGCAGTGACACATATTTTGAAGTTATGATACCAACAGGTAAACAAACTGTTATCATAGACAGACTGAAGCCAGCCTTTATTCTACCCGGCACTACAGCAACAAGCTCAGAAGGAACAACCAAAAGTGATGGTTCCATCGCTTTTCCACCTCCTATCTCATCAAACACCACCACTCCTGGATCATCCATGCCAGCCACGCAGCAGCTCAGGCCAAGACTAGACTCCTTTACCAGGAGGTATATTGATGTTCGTTGTCACTGGGCAGGGAGTGTGTTGCTTATGAATAAAATGTTATATTCTATGAACATTTTGGTAAGTGCAATACAGACTTCACTTGTCATAACCTGTTTACTCTCTTACTTTATATTTAATAAAACTTAAGAAACCTCGAAGTTACAGTATAGTAAACAAGCTATTGTGCTCATGTGTGTGGTTTTCATAAGTAAATATCCACAATATATATGGATGTATCCAGGCACGAAGTGGTCGGACGTGATATTGCAAGTGACCTCATTCTGTGCCACAAGTGGTCCGACCATTGTCCTGATGCAATGATAATACAATTACACATACCTTTTGTTTGTACCATCCCACTAATAGCCATCCCCGTGATGTACAGGTAGAATCTCTACATCTTACTCAGAAGTATAGGGTTTGATTCACGGCAAAAGCCGACTAGCCTGTCTCAGGAGACTGTTCACTTTGGATCATGTAGGAGTATATCATTCGCCTTGATAAAGAATACTGAAATGTATCTGAAACGTCGGTAAACTATGCATAATTTACGTAGAAAGACACGATCCAACCAGAAAGAAGAGTGTAAGTTCCTTAACAACCCTTGTATAAGGGTTTTCTAGAGATTACCGTAATTCAGTCTAATTCTAATATTTAAGAATCGTATTTTTGTTTGTTATACTCTCTCTGGAAGCTTTGACCTCAGGGCTGTGTGCCTCTCCAGAAGTATAAGGCTCATTTCAAAACTTAACGAGTTCGTGACGTGGAAATGAAAACATGTCCCTTCACCTTAATCATAGGAGGTGGTGTGTCCTCAGACCAGCATGTTACATGTCTTTAAACCGAAATTCTAACATCCAGATAACCATGCCAGTAGTACAAAATGTATACCGCTCGAAAGTGAGACAGGGATTGTAGCACTCAACTTCCCTACGCCTAACACCAGTGCGGTGTCATCCTCTTCCAAAACAAAACATAGTTCGCCGCTGGTCCCGCTGCTCTCCGCTGTCACCATTACAAAATAATGTAGGCGATAATATTGAAGTGCTGATAGCAAAAACCGTAAATGTTGTCAAGGTCACGGATTTCCCAGTGCTAAATGTTTGTTCATGCTGCTGGTACAGATAAGGGACGCTAGTGAGTTGCCACATGTCATTGGATGGTGGACACAGAAGCTGTTGAGCTGATACCTCTCCGAAATGAAATATTCCTCCCTCCTGGAGGTCTGTTGAGGTCATCCAGAATCGATCTGTGGAGCATGGTATCTTCACTTGTTCATTAGTTCCAAGAAGATGTCTGCTCAAAATTGGCCAAAATAACGGGAGTATCGTTGCACCATCCCCCTGGTTATCGTAGCTCGATCATAAGGCATCTCTGAAACTCCTTCAGTATTCGTGCTGATATCTCATGCGTCCTCTGGGATGTCTATCACTCATACACGATACTTGTCAGGCATAAATACGTGAGCTTTCCCGAGTGACAGAAACGCTTTGCAAAATATATATACATGCACCATCGCATGAAACTCAACCGTTTGCAGATCTTTCAACGATGTAGCTTTTTGCCAAACCTTGACTGTTACCGTCTGACTTTCCCTGAGTATGCAATGTCGGTCAGTGTACATAATTCTCGTGCTTCTCACGACCGCACATTGAAGAACATTGCCTCTCATTTTTACCTCGAATATCCAATATTTTTATTAAATCATTGTATTTATCTGGCACTGGAGTTTACTTGAAATGAAAAATTATGTTGGACGATAACTGATAGAAAGGAAAAAAAATATTGAAAAGTGAGAAAGTAATAAGTAAAGTGAGGAGAACTAACTTTAACGTAGACGAGAGAAAGCTAAAGACTACAAAACGAAGTACCAACACATGCGCATTAAGAATAACATTTTAGAAGAAAGTTATCGAAATGAAACGACAGCATGCAGTTGAAGAACACATTTTTAGTACTGTTGTTGGCTGGAGAAGTCCCATTGAAAATTCGGCAAGAATTGCACTTCATTCAAAATTGGAATTAATTTGTTTGGCTGTGCAATATAGTTCAAGTACGCAACAGTTTCAAAGGTGGTGGACACAACGAGAGAGAGAGGAGAGAGAAAGAAATCAAGAAATATGTTCAGTGAGTTTAATGCTTTGTTGTGCGGTCCCATTGTTCGTTTGGGCTGTCAACAATTTCAAATCATGAAGGAATACCCCCTTTCCTGACATTCACTCAACATCCGAAGGAACCATCTGTTTCCCTTCTCCCTATATCATACAGATTTCTATTTCCGTGATTCGCTTGGACATTAACGGAATGGTATACTATCCCCTGCAGGGTTGGTGCGAGAATATTCCCCTTTTCTCATTTCTCTGCTTGGTCTTTCAACAGCTCTCAGCAGAGAAGCCCGAGGGAGGTTCGACTCCAACAAGGAGAAGTCAGTTCCATTTGTACTGCCTACGAGTCTCTGGTCCTGTAAGCCGAGCGTTTCCGGTGATTCTTACAAACAAGCTCTTCGTTCATAGTCTCGAGTTTCTTCAACTTAGTAGAAGTGGTTATCTGAACCTCTCTTGTGTTCTCAAGTTTCTAGACTCTAGAATCAGAGTGATTCTCATGATGATAATTGTGTAACATCAACGTAATTAATATCGATATTAAAAGATGATGTGTCGGAATCTTCGGCTGAAGAATAATTCTTTAACTTACTAGTAAATCTATTAATATGTATGTATATCACACTTGATCACTTTTGACAGATCGAGTTTGCCGTCTGGCTAGGGTCGCGTAGCTGTAAGCTTGTATTCGGGATATGGTGGGTTCGAATCCTACCGTCGGCAGACCTGATGATGTTTCTCCGTGTTTTCCCACTTTACACCAGGCAAATGCTGGTGCTGCACCTTAATTAAGGCCGCTTCCTTACCAATTCTAGCCTTTTTCCATCATTGCGGTGCCAAAAACTTTCGATGTGTTAGTGTGACGTTAAACCACTAGCAAAAATGATCACTCTTGCATGCTAGTCACCTGTGACTGGAACCATTCCCGCAACCTTGAACAGACAAAGGAAATGTCAGTGGCAGTCGTTTGAAAACTGAAGTCCAAGAGCCGATAACTAACTCTGTGGAGAGTTTCAATAGAGGTCATCCCGACAACGTTATAAAGGTTTTATAAAAAAACTGTACTGTTTGAATATTAACCTGATACTATGCGTTTATACCAGAAAGTAATAAACTTTCTGGTTTTACGACCCACTAACTACATTACTTTTTATGGTTTTCAGGGACATACCAGAATGTCATGATCTGTGATAAAGGGAAGGAAGCTGAGAGGGAGGCCTGATCGTAAAGAGAACAGAACGCGCTAATATATCCGTGTACAATAACGATATAATCTAAACATTCGAGTTACTAATTCTGCAGGAAACGGTTTTTTCCTCGTTTATATCCTACACTTCATCGGCCTTCGGCGAGAAAGAGGGAGGAGTGGGGGTTGAACTCGTCCTCTCTCCAACATACCTAGCAACAGAAATGAGACTCCAACATTAGAACACAATAAAAGCAAAGCAAAGCAAAGCAAAGTCATATCCGTACAGGCCATGAAATCCCTGGGAGGGATCCGTAACCTCGGCACTTGAATTGTAGAGTGGTTAGCTCTACGCCCGGCCGCCTTTACTCCCAGGAATTAACCTGGTACTCATTTATGGTGTAGGCTGAGTGAACCTCAAGGGCCATGTGCACCTCCGGAAGTGGAAATCGAACCCACGTCCTTCCGGGTAAACCGAGCACGCCTTTACCGCCTCGGCCAGGCAGCCCCTTTAGAACATATTAAACCAAGTTCTAATTATTTTAAAGTCCCAATTTTTAGTGGAACGTTCAATTAAATGGTTGACAAAAATGTAATCATGCACACGCTAAATGAGTGTTCCGTCATTGACGGGTACAACATCTAGTTGTTATTATTATAAATGTCACAGGTCCGTTTTTACTGCTAGAACTATTAACCCATTCCAGAACGTCGGAATTTTGCCCCGCAGCAATTCTAGAATTTGCCGGGCTGAGTGGCTCAGACGGTTAAGGCGCTGGCCTTCTAATCCCAACTTGGCAGGTTCGATCCTGGCTCAGTCCGGTGGTATTTGAAGGTGCTCAAATATGACAGCCCCGTGCCGGTAGATTTACTGGCTCGTAAAAGAACTCCTGCGGGACTAAATTCCGGCACCTCGGCGTCTCCGAAGACCTTAAAAAGTAGTTAGTGGGACGTAAAGCAAATACCATTATGATTATTATTATTATTATTATTATTATTATTATTATTATTATTATTATTATTATTATTATTATTATTCTAGAATTTGCTGAATGTGAACGACATACAGTTCCCACATTTTAACACTGTTGAGATATTATCTCACTGTGCTCCTGAGGTCAGCTGAACGCTAGAGGGGGTACTCGGCCTAGCTCGCAACATGTTGAGCTGGGCTAGTCGCTACGCTCGCACTATGTTGAGTTGGGCTAGTCGCTATAATATATTCCAATTAGCTCGAAGCTTGTTGAAGTGGGCTAGTCGCTAGAGTGTATTCCACCTAGCTCGCACTATGTTGAGTTGGGCTAGTCGCTATAATATATTCCAATTAGCTCGAAGCTTGTTGAAGTGGGCTAGTCGCTAGAGTGTATTCCACCTAGCTCGCACTATGTTGAGCTGGGCTAGTCGCTACGCTCGCACTATGTTGAGCTGGGCTAGTCGCTACGCTCGCACTATGTTGAGTTGGGCTAGTCGCTATAATATATTCCAATTAGCTCGAAGCTTGTTGAAGTGGGCTAGTCGCTAGAGTGTATTCCACCTAGCTCGCACTATGTTGAGTTGGGCTAGTCGCTACGCTCGCACTATGTTGAGTTGGGCTAGTCGCTATAATATATTCCAATTAGCTCGAAGCTTGTTGAAGTGGGCTAGTCGCTAGAGTGTATTCCACCTAGCTCGCACTATGTTGAGTTGGGCTAGTCGCTACGCTCGCACTATGTTGAGTTGGGCTAGTCGCTATAATATATTCCAATTAGCTCGAAGCTTGTTGAAGTGGGCTAGTCGCTAGAGTGTATTCCACCTAGCTCGCACTATGTTGAGTTGGGCTAGTCGCTACGCTCGCACTATGTTGAGTTGGGCTAGTCGCTATAATATATTCCAATTAGCTCGAAGCTTGTTGAAGTGGGCTAGTCGCTAGAGTGTATTCCACCTAGCTCGCACTATGTTGAGTTGGGCTAGTCGCTACGCTCGCACTATGTTGAGTTGGGCTAGTCGCTATAATATATTCCAATTAGCTCGAAGCTTGTTGAAGTGGGCTAGTCGCTAGAGTGTATTCCACCTAGCTCGCACTATGTTGAGGCGGGCTAGTCGCTAGAGTATGTATTCCACGTAGTTCGCAATATTTTCAGGTGGGCTAGTCGCTAGAGTGTGTATTCCAATTAGCTCGAAGCTTGCTGAGATGGGCTAGTCGCTAGAGTGTGTATTCCAGTGAGCTCGCACCATATTGAGGTGGGCCAGTGGGCAGAATATACTGTATGTGTATGTTTATCTTACAGTTACCACTATGAAACCAGAGGAATAGTCCTGTTTAAGATTCCCCCATGGCTTAAGAGCCTCGAAGGGCCATGGCCAAGCAAGCGAGCACTGCTCAGCCCGAAGGCTTGCAGATTATTAGGTGTCATTTGGTCAGCATGATGAATCCTCTCGGCCGTTATTTTGGTTTTCTAGACCGGGGCCGCCATTTCACCTTCAGATAGCTCCTCAATATTGTAATCAAGTAGGCTGAGTGGACCTCTAACTAGCCCTCAGATCCAGGTAAAAATCCCTGACTTTACCGAGAATAGAACTCGGGCCCTCCGGGTAAGGGGTGGGTACGATACACCTACACCGCGAGGCCGGCCCTGTTAATATTACCAACCATAATTTTCTGAAATCTTCAAATAAACCGTCCTAATCACTTCAAGCTCCTCAGTAATTCTCTCAGCCTAAACAAGCACTTTGGTCAGAACTCGGGAAGACCGAGCGAGTTGGCAGCGTAGAGAGGGCCGTGAATCTGTTAGCTTGCATCGGGTGATGGCTTGTTCGAACCCCACTATCTATAGCCGTTTTCCGTGGTTTCCTATTTTCACACCACGCTATATCTTTATTAAAATCACAGTCGCATCCTTCCTAGTCTTAGCCTTTCCCTATCGCAACGTCACCAAATACACCTAAGTTAGTTGGTACGACGTCGAACCACTAGCAAGAAACGGGAAAATAACATCTATAGCCCAGTTAACTGCCGCTGCTACGAATGAATGTACATTGTCATTAAAAAAAAATTGTTTTTGTTTTTCCGTTCTACAAATTACTATTACGGTTTCCGAAGACGCCGAAGTGGTGGAATTTTGGCCTGTAGGAGTCATTTTACGTGCGATGGATCTACCGACGCAAGACTAATGTACCTAATTTAGTATCTTCAAATACTACCGGACTGAGCTGGTATCGAAGCCACCAATATGAGCTCAGAAGACCAGCGCCCTACTATCTGAGCTACTCAGGAACTGGGTCATATGAAGATAAGTAGAACGAGTTCGGTGCAAAATCCAGAAGACGTCAGCCCAACATTTGATTGAAGTTGAAACGAGGAACTACGGAAATCCACATTGAGAATGTTCGATGGTGGAATTCGAACCCACGTTTCTATGTACAGTGAGCATAAGTATAGTGTATATCTACATTTTCTAAATGCACCTAACATTTCTCGCTGGGAAAACTTACTTCAGACCTTTCAATTACCACCTCATTACAAATAACCATGCAGAACATTGCTCTAGTTCTCCTGCCTCGTATGCTGTCCCGCAATACAGTCTTCGCCCCATCTGTGTTTTGTGACAATCGCTTTGCTTTCTCAACTTCTTCAATATCTTTGAGATGACTTCCTAGCTTCTAATGAACTTGGTAACATCTGCTGCAAGTTTAAATGGCTCCATCTCTGTTTCGTGTAGTGCTGCAGTAGCACACTCAGCTACAGGTTAAGATATGACCGACGGTATTCTACTCTAGAATACGGTAGAGGTCACTTCTGTACTGATCCCGGCTCCTTGGCTGAATGGTCAGCGTAGAGGCCTTCGGTTTCGACGGCTCCGGGTTCGATTCCTGACCGGAACGGAAATTTTATTCTTAAATGGTTAATTTCTTTGGCTTGGGGACTGAGTATTAACGTCTTCAACTCATGCACAACATACAACCCTCTACTCTACCACAACAACACGCAGTTTTCCATGCACGGCAGGTGTCGACAACCCTCGTCGGAAGGTCTGCCTAACATAGGCTGCACCAGGCAAGCAATAGCCACACGAAATTATTATTTTACCTTGCTGTTACAGAGAGGTTTGCTGAAGTTCACATCTGTACTGATACGACAGGTTTCGATCATATAGATTTCCTTTCTTTCTTTTCATCAAAATATTAAAAAATATATAATTAACTGTGTATTTTCTTAGAAAACAACTGAGTTAATTATTAAATGAAGATCGGGATGGTTAACGATGATTTTGAAATAAGGTCAACTATTTCTTTGACTAGCGAAACTCTATATATTTGTAGTGTTATCAGCTTTGTCTCCTGTGTTTTAATGACAGAATGTGAGTTTATCCAGAGATATCCAATACATTTATTTGGAGAATATAGTATTTTTCTTGACCTGTTAGTACGAGCATGTTTTTATTGGTTTGTTGTTTGGGTCATTGGCCCATAGTATTTTATATGCAGCAATCCTGGCTATCCTATAATGCGTTAACATTTTTATGTATACCATCAATATAACATGGCTTAAAATACCTGTAAATTTGGTGACAGGGATTCTGGGATTTAATCTTAAAATATCTTTAAGATACTGATCTAAAGAAACAGATTCTGTTTTATTCAAGGGGTGCAAATAATAATAATAATAATAATAATAATAATAATAATAATAATAATAATAATAATAATACAGTATACCGAGCGATTTAGCTACGTCATTTGGGTCACGTATTAGTGCCGTCCTCAGATGTCCGGATTCAATTGACGGTGCTGTCAGAAATATAAGAATGGCAGGAGACCTGGTTCCGGTCTAGAAAGCCAAGAATAACGGCCAAGAGGATTCTTCGTGCTGACCACACGCCACCTCGTAATCTACAGGTCTTCGGGCAGAGCAATGGTCACTTGGTAATCCAAGGCCCTTCCGGGCTGTTGCGCATGAGGTTAGGTTTGGTTTCGGTTTAGGAGAGCTGGTATATACAGCTCAGCTCCATTGGAAGTGTGCCTGAAGAGAGCTGCACCGCCTCGGTATGAGGACACGAGCTGCTTATTATTATTATTATTATTATTATTATTATTATTATTATTATTATTATTATACACAGGTATCGATATGTAGATTTTCAGATAACACAAATGCTCGTAATTTCATTTGCCATTTAACAGCATGTCGCTGCTGAACTGAGTGGCTCAGGTGGTAGAAAAGCTGGCCTTCTGAGCTCATGTTCGGAGTTTCGGCCCCGTGGTATTTGAAGATGCTCAAATACGTCAGCCTCGTGTTGGTAGATTTACCAGCATGTGAAAGAACGCCCTTGGTACAAAATTCCGACACGTCGAACCTCGGCTCCTCCATAAATCATAAAAATGTAGTTAGTGAGACATGAAACTAATAGTATTAACATCATACCTATACAACACGTCTGAAGAATCGCACAAAAGTACCAGACTGTTACGAATATGAATATTTACCTTTGTATTTGCGTATATTACACCAGAAGTTGAGGATAATTATTTGTTACTAATCTCTTCAGTATCACCCCACAGTTCTGATAATAGAAAGTAGTTCAATATCTCCTAACTTCTAGGGATGAATTGTACTGAACGTTGTACAACTATGGAAGTTTAAATCTCATGGCACGCTCTTACATTCTCTCACCTCTTTTGTTACAGCTGAAAGTCGCTGGGATCAGTTACAGCCCGGAGGGGAACGGCCGCCATGCCTGCAGGAACATTCAGCTGTCGCCTATAGAGACTGCATCTACGTGTTTGGTGGGGAAGTAGGCTTCTCAGCTGGTACAGAAACTCCGCTCTGGGTGTATCAGGTGAAGGTAAGAAACAAGTGTCACTATATTTTATGCCAGTCTCACCTACAGTAAACCTTGTCACTTACAAGTGGAGGGTGAGATTTCCAACTCGGACCAAATTGCTTGGTCTTATATGCCAGAACAGGGGCTGCCTGATCGAGGCGGTAAAGGCGTGCTCGGTTCACTCGGAAGGACGTGGATTCGATTCCCAGCCAGGAAGTCAAAAAATGTAAGAAACGATATTTCCACTTCCGGAGGTGCACATGGGGGCGAAGCTAACCACCCCGCCACGCACCGAGGAAGCCGTCCGTCACCTTTCACCACGGCCTATACGGAGAATACATATTATCATTATTCTTTAACAATTGGATTTACATCGCACCGATAGGTCGTCTGACGACGATAGAAAGGGGCTCCGAGTGAGAAGAAAAGTGGCCGTGGCCTTAATGAAGGTACAACCTGGGCTGCCGACAGTGGGCTTCGAACCTACTATCTCTCGAATGCAACCTCACAGCTGCTCGCCCCAAACCGAAGGGTCAACTCATTTGATTATTTTGCTTTTATATGCCAGAATGAAGCGACTGTTCACCTGCGCCTCCAAACGTTTAGCCTACGATCATTCATGTCCTACCTAGATGTAACAGTCCATTGAAAATCCAGTGAAAATCCACAGCCTGTTTCCTTTCATCGACCGGGTCACGAATGGAATGAATGAAGCCTCCATCTAGTGGCGAGGATAGGAATCGTCCCGGCTGCCGAAGCCTGTCGCACTCCTCTGGGGCAATGATAAATGACTGATAGATTACATGAAATGATAGTGGAGAGTGTTGCTGGAATGAAAGATGACAGGGAAAACTGGAATACCCGGAGAAAAATCTGTCCCGTTTCCGCTTTGTCCACCACGAATCTCACAGGGAGTGACCGGAATTTGAACCACAGTACACAGCAGAGAGAGGCAGGTGCGCTGCCACCTGAGCCACGGAAGGTAATATTCCACTACTGAAGTAAATCAATTGTTTAGTTTACATGGATATAAGCCTTAGGATCATATGCCTTTCACAATGCACTGGATATCCGAGCCCTATATTTATTCCAGGCTTACAAGAGTACATTTCTTGTTAATTTCAATGCGTAACAAAATAAAGACGTGAAGAACAAATTGAAATCCTACGTTAGGTGTGCTAGATGTTGCTGCATTCGTTTTTGACCTTATGCTCTTTGATATCTGTCACTCTAACCCATTCAGTGTCCAATGTGAAGACTAATGTATTCAAATATTGTATTGAAAAAAGCTATAAGTATACCTTTAAATGTAAATATTCCACGTCATGTTTATTTATTTAAACAATGGTGGTATTTCATTGTGTACATGGACCGATGACCTTAGATGTTAGGCCCCTTCAAACAACAAGCATCATCATCATCATTGTGTACATATGATGTATTAAAAGTAATTGATACAAAGGAAGAAATTCAATGATAAGACTTGCTTTCCCAACTACAATCCATTCCAATAGATGTCACATTCTGAGTAGCACATGCTTATAGGCCTGCTTCTCGTGCTCACTTACTGTTTGTTCGTAGTGAAATCCACAAGCTTACGAAATTTCCTTCGAATCAGATATTGGAATGCCTGACTTCCTCCTTAACATCAGATCGAAGGATTGTGATGGAAATTACTTTTACAGTAGGATATAGCAACCGCAATGCAGGCAATACTAACACGCAAATCTTCCCTTATTCACGGTCAGAAACCTATGTAATGAAAATCTGAATATTCAACTGTTACGAAAAAGATTTGGCAGGTCAGCATGGCATATATTACGGAGGGCAACCGACGCCACTGGCGCCCGCCGTCCGTCTTTAGTATTCTGTACTCAGTGGATGTGTGTAGTAGGTGAATTTTTATGCACTCGCTCGGTACAGTAACTAACATTTCGGCCATATGACCCAACAGTTAAGTGCGCTAAAATACATTATATCAGAAGAAACGGGAAAAAGTAACTTAATTCGATCCTGGGGTACAGTGAATTTCGATAGAAGCTTCGCGTGTTGTCGGTTACTCGTAATCACGACACGTATTGGAATAGAATGGTTAACTCTATGCTTGCCCGCCCGACGGAGTAGCTCAGAAAATTGAAACGCTGGCCTTCTGAGCCCAAGTTCGTGGGTTCAATCCTGGTTCAGTCCAGTAGAATTTGAAGGTGCTCAGTTATGCCCTCGTCTTAGCAGTAACTTTACCGACGCACGTAAAAGAACTCCTGTGGGACAAAATCCCAAAATCTCTGGAAAACATAAATGCAATTAGTGGAACGTAAAACCAGTATTATTATTATTATTATTATTATTATTATTATTATTATTATTATTATTATTATTATTATTATTATTATTATTATTATTATTCCTGGTGCCCATTTCTGTGGTGGGGTGAGTGAAGTCCAAGACCACACGTCCCTTCAGAAGTAGTAGTAACGATTCTGAACTTCGCCACTTACTCTCTCCAAATGATCTAAGCCTGTCTTTACCACCGCTGAAAGCTAGCCCCTATTTCTAGACTCTTGCTATAGATAAGTGGTCGGAGCAACGTTCTCACTATTTATGGATGATAAATATTACGTGCTTTTCTTTTAAACAGCTACTGTCTTGCTATTGTCTACTGTCTGTCAGCTGTCTCTCCATTTACATAAACATGTCACGATCTAACTACAGAGTAGTCATTACCGACTTGGTTACCGAGCGAGCTGGCCGTGCGGTTAGGGGCACGCAGCTTTTAGCTTGCATTCGGGATAGAGCGAGTTCGAACCCTCCTGTCGGCATTCCTGAAGATGGTTTTACATAGTTTCCCATTTTCACACCAGGGAAATGCTGGGGCTGTACCTTAATTTAGATCACGCCCACTTCCTTCCCACTCGCCATATGACCTATCTGTGTCGGTGCGACGTAAAGCAGACTGAAGGAAAAACTGACTTGGTTCATTCATGTTCGCCTCCGTAGTGTAAAGGTTAGGGCTAAAGGATGCCGTCCTTGGAGGCACAGGTTCAAATCCCGGTACTGACAGAGATCTAAGAACTGAAGAAGGGCAGGTATGTGGTTAAAACGGTATATACAGCACACGTCTATTGGGGATGCGCCACAAAGAGCTGCACAACCTCAGGACGAGTACATGAGTTTAGCTAATTCGCATGTTATTTTGATGTGGTTTTTCTAAATGTCAGCTTAGGTTTGTTCTGTCGAGCTTCAATTTTTATAACACACCAACAATATTTCCCCATTTATCACATTATTTTCATATTCCCATACCAATATATATCTGTCCGACTCCTTGGCTGAATGGTCAGCGTACTGGCCTTCGGTTCAGAGGGTCCCGGTATCGATTCCCGGTCGGGTCGGGAATTTTAATCGCTTCTGATTAATTCTTCTGTCTCGGGGACTGGGTGTATGTGTCCGCCCAACACTCTCCTCATCATATTCAGACAACATACCACACTACCAACCCCCACAAACACATGCAATAGTGATTACAACCCTCCATATAGGGTTGGCATCAGGAAGGGCATCCGGCCGTTAAACAGGACCAAATCCACATGTGCGAAGCAGTTCGCACCCGCGACCCCACAGGTGTGGGAAAAAGCGGTAGCAAAAGACGAAGAAGATTCTATATTAATATTCCTTTGTTTTTATTTTCGGCTATCATCGCTCATAGCACTTATCTAACAAGTCAAGTTGTAGTTTTACAAGACTATTGATTTCATGATCAAAGCCAAAGGATCTGAATCACAAGAACGTAATCAATGTAAAAATTGGGTTGGCCAGAATTTCAACAGCGGCCGCCTCGGTGAGAAGCTAGTGGCAATGACTTTCGGCTATTACACTCCTCGCGACATTTACCAAATAATTTTCCATCACAGTAAACAACTATGGACTCATTTCAAATCTCAAGCAGCTCGCCTGGTGGCCGTGATGGTTAAGGCGTGAAGTCTCTATGGCACCGTGGTTAGCCGGTTTGAATCCCGTTGGTCGAAAAAAATGACCGTCAGAATGTTGGCCGGCATGTTAGAAGAGGTGGTGGCAGACATTTCTAATCAATAGATTGCGTGCCAAAAGCCTGGATTAAATTCCAAACCTCTCCACATTGCTCATATTGAGTGAGGGCATATGACGTTGTTGATGGTGATACGTCCGTCTGACAGATGTAAATCCTTGAGTAAATCCTTTGATATTATTCGACAGGAGTAGCCTATATGCCGCAACCGGGTTTCACCCTCTCCCTTCCAACAATCATATATCACGACATTCATTTCATCTCATTAACTACTCTGATGAGGTTGGCGTCAGGAAAGGCATCTAGTCGTATAAACTCGCTGCGATTATTCATCTCACTTCATACCGGACTCCGTAGAGAAACGGAACAAGGGTGTTACATACATTACAAAATCTGAAGACTAAATTCATAGACAAACGATTTGCCGACTTTAGAATACTAGACCAATATTTTGACTTTTACGTGAATCTTCGGGCTATATTATGGTTAGGTAACGACTAAAAAAAACTAAAGATATGTTGTCTCATGTTGAGAGTAACGTTAATCTTCAGCAATGCTGTTACTTTCATCTAAAGAATATTATTGTATTTTTCTGACTTCACTTCTGTTTCCTGTCGTAATAGATAATAAGTACTTGGAGCCATTATTTCGTTTAGCACTCTCTTCAGATTCAGGAAACAGCTGCTTCTGCGACCGCGGCGGGAATTACTCCTCAAGGAACATGGGTCGTAATTCGTGAATGTAACAGAACCTTCCCTGCTGAGCAAACCTGTCAGCCATGCGATTTATGCAAGTCCACCTTTTTCTAAACCTAAAGAGAACACAGAAAATATCTGATATAGTCCTGGAAGTTCATTTTCGGGGCAGCTTGTTTGCTCAGCAATTACTTTCTTGAGGTATTTCAAATTTAGGTCCTTTGCGTTCGTTAGTAAACACCATTCAGCCTTGGGAGGTCAATTGTGTAGGAAGGATCTTCGATTCCCGCCTCATCTATCCTCGAAAAGGTTTTCCATGGTTTTTCACTTCTCCTCCAGCCAAACGCCGGGTTGGTACCTAACTTAAGGAAAGCTGTGAGGTTTTAGGGTCTGAATCTGGAAAGTAACAACAAAAACAGCTGAGTAAATGGATAGAACTTGTAAGTGAATATGTCCAATTTCTAGAAATGGGGAGAAAACGGGAACGTGTTTATTGTTCACTGGTAACGCATGATTATAAACTAAAATTACAGTAAACACGAAAAGACAAAATAATGCATGCTTAATACACAACTAAAACCGTATGTGGCGGTGCGACGTAAAGCCCATAGCAAAAAAAACACCGTATGTAAAATCTGACTTCAACCGTTGAATTACAGCTTTATGGAAATACTTGATTACCGGGCGAGTTGGCCGTGCGGTTAGAGGCGCGCGGCTGTGAGCTTGCACCAGGTAGATATTGTGTTCGAATCCCACTGTCGGCAGGCCTGAAGGTGGTTTTCAGTGGTGTCCCATTTTCACACCAGGCAAATGCTGGGGCTGTACCTTAATTAAGGCCACGGCCGCTTCTTTCCAACTCCTAGGCCTTTTCTATCCTATCGTCGCCATAAGACCTACCTGTGTCGGTGCGACGTAAAGCCAATAGCAAAAAAAGTACTTGATTTATATGACGCCAGAAACAGCATAATACGACTAGCTTCTTGCTTACCAACAGGATTGCATTCCGTGAGAACTTCATGCAGACATCTTCAAAACAGAAGGAGCAGAATAAGTTTTATGGTGGAGCATGCGGTAGGGCAGTGACCTGTCTAGCGATCGCATGCGCGGTTCGTGCGCAGCAACGGGTGACTACTACTACTAAGAATATTCAGTCTAGCTCGAGCGGTCGAGGAGAGAGGTTGCGTAGTGAAGTGCGTGCTGTAAACATGGTCGGCATTGAACAGTACCGGGCCGCTATTGGGAAATGGTAGGCAAGGCAGAAGAAGGAGACCAGGAATGGATTGGTGATAAGTACGGACGGATTAAAAATGAGTGAAGCGGTGCTGGTAGTGACAGTGATAGCGGTGCTACTGGTTATTGGGGGGGTGGAAGTAAACCCAGGCCCAAATACCAGCGGAAAATATAGTACGGAGGATTTGGCCGCACTCAGGGTGGTTGTAAGTGAAGTTATGCAGGAAAAGTGTCAATGGGATAAGGTGCAGGAAATAAAGGACATGATGGAGGAGCAGAGAAAGGAGATAGGGAACATGAAGAAATGGCTTGAAACGAAGACAGAGGAATCGAGCAGGAGAGTGGACAATAATGAGAAAGAAATCGAGTTATTGAGAGGGGAAGTGAAACATCTGAAAGAGGAGGTGATGAAGATGAAGAAAGAAGCTGAGGGGTACAGGCAGGAGAGATTGGAGAAAGCCATATTTATATATAGAGTTGAGGAAGGGGCGAGGGAGAGCAAGATTGAACTGATATTTAAGGTGGTGGAAGTTATAGGTGATCCAATGAAGATAAACGTTAGTCAGATGGACATAGACGATGTAGAGAGAATTGGTAAGACTAAAGGTAGGAGGCCAATTAGGGTAAAATTTTTATCTACCCTAATGGCAGAAATTGTGGTAGGTAACAGTAAGAATTTACAGGGACAGAAAATAAGGGTGAAAAGAGACATGGGAAGAGAAGGAAGTGAAAATATGAAGATCTTGAATAGGCACCTATGGAGAGCGAGGAACCAGGGGCTAAAGGCCCGAATAAGAAGTCTGAGGTTGGAGGTGACAAACGGGCGATGGGTTAGAGTACATTCAGTGACGAAGCTAAAGGAGATGGACGAAAACGAGAGGGTTGAGGGTGGTGACAGGACAAGGCAAGATGGGAAGAAGAAAGAAGAAAAGAAGAGGAGGAGGGACGTGGCAGGAGAGGAGAGCATCTCAGAAGAGAATGGGCAGTGCAGCCGGGAGACAGAAGATCAACATAGTGAAGTGGACGGTGAGAGTGAGCAGCAAGAAACTGGGAGAGTAGAGTGTAGTGTTGCAGTGAGCAAGAAAGGACAAGGGAAGATGGATTCAGAAGTCCAAAATAGTGAGGGGGTGAGTGGGGGTGAGCAGCAAGAAGCGGTGAGAGCAGGGTGCAGTGGTGTAGTGAACAAGAAAGGTCAAGAGGAGACAGATCGACAGGTAGGTAAAAAAATTATGAGTAAAGTCAGAAGTAAGAGCTTAAAAGACATATGGGGAAAAGTACGTAAAGGGATGGAGGATACAGAGGACGAGAGGTCGATAACTACTAGAAGTAAGAATAGAGGAGGAGACCTAGAAGGGAGGGAGGGAAAGTTATAACTATATTGGAAAATAGGATGTGTGAATATTGAGGGACTAAGAACAAATTAGGAAACAAGAAAGTTCGGGAAGTAATTGAAAGTTTTGATGTTGTGGCACTCTTGGAGACGTGGTTGGAAACAGGGAGGGATATTTCATGGAAGGGGTTTGAGATAAAATATAAATATAGAAGAAAAGAGAGGAATAAGGGACGAGCACCAGGAGGGATGATAGTTCTAATTAGGGAAGAAATTAGTGAACGAGTAGAGGATATAGAGACCGATATGATGGAAACCATATGGCTGAGATTGAATTTGGGAGGGGGTGAGGGAAGGAGGAAGAAAATAAATCTAGCTTTTGTTTACTGCCACCCTAGTAATTCAGCATATGCAAATAAATATTTTTTTGAAGAGTTATTGGTGGATATTGGTAGGATAAGGGGAATATATCCAGGTGAGGAGGATATGTTGTTATTTGGGGATTGGAACGCGAGAATAGGGGAACAGAGCCCAGTTTATAGTAGGGAGGATGGAATGTGTTTGTTGGAAAGTAGAAGGAGTGAGGACAAAATTACAAATAGTTATGGAGAGAAGCTCCTAGAGATGTGTGCTGTGGGAAATTTGTATATTCTGAATGGGTGGATAGAGGGTGACAGGACGGGGAAATTGACATATGTTACTGAGAAGGGTGGTAGTGTGATAGATATGGTTTTAAGTTCGGAAGGGATGATTGAGGAAGTTGTAAGAATGGAAATAAGAGACTGGATTGAATCACACCATTTCCCGGTGAGGGTTATGCTGAAAAGAGAGGAAGAGAAGTGTACAATGAAGGAAGATGGGACAAATGATAAACGAGGGAGTGGTTATAATAAGTATAAATGGACAGAGAAGGTGGGCCGGGATTGGAATAGGGTAGTAAAAGAGGAGTTACATCTTCTGAAATATGGGTGGGGAGGGGCGTTAGAAGAGAATAATACTGATAAAGCCTTGGAATTGTTGCTACATCCAATAAAGATGATAGCGCAGAAGGCGAAAGCTAGAAAGGGAAATAAGAAAGAGGGAGAAGAATGGTTTAATAGGGAGTGTGAAGGAATGCGGAGGAAGGTGATGGATACGTTAGGAGAATATAGAAGGAAAGGTGGGAGCAAGAAAGGGAGTTTTTCTGTAGATTGAGGAAGGAGTATAAAAAGAAAATTTGTGAGACAAAAAAGACGTGGTTAGAGGAACAAATGGAAGCCATAAATAATGACTGCAAGACAAATAATTTTGAGAGAGTTTGGAATAAGATTAATAAAATTATTAAGGGTGGAAGGAATATAGAGAGAACGAGTATTGAGGAAGTGCAATGGGTCAAGCACTTTCATGAATTACTAGGGAAAAAGGGGGATGAAAGATGGAGAGGTTCGGGAGAAGAAGTAATTTGGAGGAATAGGAGAGTGGCAATTTATGACCTGGATAAAGAAATCACAAGAGAGGAAATCCTGAGAGTGATAAGCAGAGCCAGAGCGAAGTCGGCCGGGGGGTGTAATGGTATAAATAACAAGTTTTGGAAGGAAATTAGTAAAAATGAGATAATGATAGAGGGCATGGTTAAACTATTCAATAGGATATTTGAGGGAGGTAATTACCCTAAGGAATGGGAAACAGGAATTATATGCCCTATATACAAGGGGAAGGGTAGTAGGAACAATGTGAACAGTTATAGAGGTATATCTCTGTTGGATTCTTTGAGTAAAATATATACTGGTGTGTTAGCGAACAGAATAAGCGGGTGGGCGGAAGAAAATGAAATTTTGACAGATTACCAAGGAGGATTTAGGAAAAAGAAAAGAACAGTGGATAATATAATGATAGTAAAGACTATTTTAGAAAAGTATAAGAATATGGCTAGAAGTACGGTTTATGTAGCAGCAATAGATTTTGAGAAAGCTTTTGACAAGGTGAATAGAGAGGCCCTATTAGAGAAATTAGGCAAGCTAGGGATTTCGGAGAAGATGTTGAGGGCAGTGGAAGGAATATATAGGGTTGTCAGGTTTTGTGTAAAATTGGGAGAAGGGAGAATGAGTGGACCATTAGAGTCCAAGGTGAGTTTAAAACAAGGATGCAAGTTATCGCCAATACTGTTTATGTTATTTATCAACGATATTTTAGAGGGGTTTGGGGCAGAAAATTGGGCTGTACCAGTAATTAATGGTTTTGAAGTACCAGGACTGATATTTGCGGATGATGTGTTATTGATGACGCTAACCTCAGGGGCGATGAATAGGGCCTTAAAGTCAGTGACGCTATTTGCGAGGAAATGGGGATTGAGAATTAATGGAAATAAGTCTAAAATGTTAGTAGTACAGGTGGACAAAAGAAGAAAGATAGAAGGTAATTGGGTAATTCAGGGAGAAAGATTGGAACAGGTAAGGCAGTTGGAATATCTAGGAGTCATTTTTAATGATAAAGGAACTTGGAGTGACCAGATCAAAGGGGTGAAATATAGAGGATTGGCAGCCTTAGCCTCAGTCAGAAATTTGCTAGTCAAGTACCCGGGGATCAGTTATAAAACATTGAGACTTGTGTTCAGGTCGGTAATCGTTGGGAGGGTATTATACGGCTCAGAAGTTTGGGGGCTGGATGAGAAAAGAGAGGAATTAAGAACGATTGTTTGTAGTTTTGCTAAGTTAGTAATGGGCTTACCGAGGTGTACCGCAAATGTAGGGGCGGAATTAATGTGTGGGGAGGATTTGGAATCAGAGGGTGTGAAAAGAATAGTTAGATACTGAATGAATTTTAAAAGACAGGAAGGTGGGAGAGTATTGCAGGCAGCGTATGCAAAGCAATTTAAGAGCATGTATATGGGTGGATGGTTAGAAAAAATAAAGGGATATTTGGAGAGGATAGGATTAGGACACCTGTGGGGGGAGGTTTGGTCGAAGACAGAAGTGAGAGGGATGAATATACTGGAAAGGAGAATTAGAGATATCTATAGGCAGAAATTATTGGGGGAAAGCAGACTAAGAAATTCGCTGACGGTTTTGACGAAAATAGAGGAGATAGCAGGGTTGAATATTAGATTCGTCGATAGGTCAAAACGGTATGGGATGATGTGGTGGCTTTTAGGTTTGCAAAGGAATACAGGGTGGATACAGGGAGGGATAAGACAAGATGTGTACTTTGCGGAGATGTGAATGATGATTTTCACTTGCTAAGAGACTGTGAGGTAACGAGGGGGTTAAGACATGGATTATTGAGTGCCGAGCATCGGGAAATATTGGGTAGAGGGGATGAGAACGCAATCCTGAGATGGATTATTAAACAATGGGAAAAAGGGGGTGAATTGAACAGGTATTTATGTGCGACAAAAAAAGGCATGCGAGAGTAAAATGAAGGAGAGTGAGTTAGAGGGTAGGCAGGGGAATAGGGGGTGGAATAGTTATGTATATAAGGGAAGGGGATAGTATGATAAAATTCTAATGGATTAGGGAATATAGGGATAGAGTACTTAGTTATGTGGAGTTGGGTAATGATACAGGATTGCATGGTCTGTTTGTTTTAAAGTTAGCTGGAATGCAAGTGCTGAAATGCTGAGTGTTGTTGTTTGATTTATTGATTAGGTGTAGGTCAGGAACAATAATGTGACGCAAGCACAGAGCACAATAAGGACACTGGATGAATATGTTTGAACATTGAGTGAGGGACTGCTACAGCTAATGACTGCTAGATATTATTCTTATTATTATCCTTATTATTATTATTATTCCTTATTATTTATTTTACTTTGCATGTGAACATGTATAGGGGCGAAGTCGCCTGTTATGTTCAATAAATGTATGTATGTATGTATGTATGTATGTATGTATGTACTAAGAATATTTTCATTCCGTACCCTGAAGGGGTACGGCGGGCCTCATAGAGAGTTGCTGTAAGTCTAGGACGTTTGAAGCGGTGATATGAGGTGCGGAAAAGTTTAGGGAGTGGCGGCCGTGGCCTATAATAGGATCTGTCCAGGCATTCGCATTAGTGCAGGAGAATTCGGTAGAAAATCACGAGATAGCCTCCTCAGACCAGCCGCCGGTAGAGATCATCCCCTCCACCTCCTGAATATAGAGCTGCAAGGCTAGTGAAACTAGCCGCTCTTGAGCCGAAGCCCTAACACAGGTTAGGGTATACCCGCCTTCCTCGCTGCCGAGAGGGAATTCCCGATTAACTGACTTTCATTTTTGAATATATCGTATACCAGGTTTACAAGTCATCTGCCCCGCTGTGCAGTACAGAGCAATATATTTAGTAACTGTATTAACCTTCTCGAAAATCTCAAGACCAAATTCATAGAAATCCGATTTTCCAATTTCAAAATACTAGAACATTATTTTGACCTTTCTCTAAATCTTATGCACAACCAACCTGCACAAGTAAGACTTAGTTTGCAAGCTTGAGTAAATATCAGTGTAAAATGATACGTTTCTTAACGGTCTGTTTCACGGTGAAGTTCGCGTCGTTAAAAAGATATAATTAAGATTTGCTGCTAAAGGTTTGGCTATATTTTCTTATACCTATTTGTGTGAGCAACTCTTTTCATAAAATGACTTATGCCAAGTCAAAATACAGATTCTGTGTAATATACGAGCATCTGGTGGCACAGATGAAACAGCTTCAACTAAAATAAACCCAGATTGTAGTGAATTAATTGCAGATTTAAAAGAAATGTCATCCAAAACAAAATATAGTAATTAGTTTTTGTATTTGTTGAAATAATTCCGTATTTAAAAGAAATTTGATTAAAAATAAAATGTTATAATTAATTACGTAGCATTTGTTTACTGTAGTCTAACGTACATAAAAACCACAATCAGTATTTGTCTAATAATCAGTGAATATCCAGAGCCTGTTACCAGTCTTTCGAGCACGTCAGGGATGGAATGAATGAAGGCACCATCTAACGACGAGGATAGGTATTGTGCCGGCTGCCGAAGCTTGCCACACTCCTCTGGGCAATGGTTGATGACTAACAGATTAAATGAAATTATTTGTCCAGCACAAATCTCACATGGAGTGACCGGGATTTGAACCACGAAACCCAGTGGTGAGAGGCCGCCTGAGCCAGGGGGATCGTCTAAGAATCAATAACGCCACTGAAGTCATTGTCAGTTTGTCTACCCGTGCGTTCCGAACTACGTGGCGTTTGCTGGCTTTACGACTTGCTTATTAAGTGGCTCGGGGTTTGTTCATACATGGCTCAGGATAATCAACAACCACGAGCTCGATAGCTGCGGTCGCTTAAGTGCGGCCAGTGTCCAGTATTCGGGAGATAGTAGGATCGAACCCCACTGTCGGCATCCCTGAAGATGGTTTTCCGTTGTTTCTCATTTTCACACCAGCCAAATGCTGGGGCTGTGCCTTATTAAAGCTACGGCCTATTCCTTCCCACTCCTAGCCCTTTCCTGTCCTATTGTCGCCATAAGACCTATCTGCGTCAGCGCGACGTAAAAAAACTTGTAAAAAATTCAACAACAAAGCACTGTATACGAACGAGTTCACTCAAAGTGAGGGACCCTGTCCCTCGATCAGGTTATTTGACAACCCGTGTGACTGATGCTACAATCTCTGCACATAGTCACGTGGCGAGGCACGGAGATGTGTATTAAACACCGGTGCGTATAGAAATACAAATGACCGGGCGAGTTGGCCGTGCGCGTAGAGGCGCGCGGCTGTGAGCTTGCATCCGGGAGATAGTAGGTTCGAATCCCACTATCGGCAGCCCTGAAAATGGTTTTCCGTGGTTTCCCATTTTCACACCCGGCAAATGCTGGGGCTGTACCTTAATTGAGGCCACGGCCGCTTCCTTCCAACTCCTAGGCCTTTCTTATCCCATCGTCGCCATTAAGACCTATCTGTGTTGGTGCGACGTAAGGCCCCTAGAAAAAAAAATACAAATGGGTCGTCAGTTAGTCGCTGTTTTTTCTGTTTCCACGATTACAAGTTCGAACTCTGCAGATATGAGGGCATTACACAATGTTTCAATTCGAAAATTCCGTATCGTTTGCTACTGGCACGTTAGAGAAGTCCTGTGGGACAAAATATCGACACCCCAGTGGCTCTTGAAATCAATAGCAATGTAGGGGTCATCAAACAAATAATATACAAAGAGAATAACGTAGTGTGATGAGACATTTAGCAATGGTGGTACGTCACAACGCGAGCTGCCTCTCTACAGTATATAACAGCATTGAACCTCGTAGGCCACGGTGAAACGACAGTGTTGAACATTTCCAGGAAGGACGTGTCAGTTACAGAGATGACCTGGATGTGGACAAAGCCATTTCGCACTGCCATTGGACAAAATTCTACAGGCTGGTGCATTGATCCAACAAGATTATTATTATTATTATTATTATTATTATTATTATTATTATTATTATTATTATTATTATTATTATTGCTAATGGTTTCACGTCGCACTAACACTTCGAGGGTCTTCGGCGACACAAGGATGTGAAAGGGCTAGGTTTGGGAAGAGAGCGGCCGAGGTCTTGATTAAGGTACAGCCCCAGCATTTGCCTGGTGTGAAAATGGGAAACGACGGAAAACCAACTTCATGGCTGCCGACGGTGGCATTCTTAAAAACAATTTTTACTATTTGCTTTATGTCGCACTGACACAGGTAAGCCTTATTGTGACGATGGAATAGGAAAGAGATAGGAGTGGAAAGCAAACGACCGTGGCCTTAATTAAGGTACAGCCCCAGTATTTGCTTGGTGTGAAAATGGGAAACTTCAGAAAACCGTCCTTATGGCTATCAATAGTGGGGTTCGAACCCGCTTCTGCTTCTACCGCTTTTCCCACATCTGTGGGGTCGCGGGTGCGAACTGTGTTGCACATGTGGATTTGGCCCTGTTTAACGGCCGAATGCCCTTCCTGACGCCAACCCTATATGCAGGGAGGTAATCACTATTGGGTGTTTCTGTGGTGGTAGGTAGTGTAGCGCGTCTTTTGAATATGAAGGTGAAAGTGTTGGGACAAACACACACACACCCAGTCCCCGAGACAGAAGAATTAATCACACGCGATTCAAATTCCCGACCCGCCCGGGAATCGAACCTGGGATCCTCTGAACCGAAGGCTTCAATGGTGACCATTCAGCCAATGAGGCAGACATGGGGGTTCGAATCCACTGCCTCCTGAATATAAGCTCATGGCTGTGCGACCTTAACCACACGGCCACCTCGCTTGATCGGTGGGATTCGAACCCATTCGAATGCAACCTGACAGCTACGCTACTCTAACAGCACGCCCATCGCGCTCGGAGATCTAATAAGATTATGAATGCATCCCTCCAAATGGGGTTAGCGTCAGGAAGTGCAGTCAGTCGTAAAATTGAGTCAAGTTCATACAAAGTCCCACTCCCGATAAATTGGGGAAATATCCAGGAAGAAAAAGAGTAAGATAGAGCTAACGGCAAACCCTGCAGCACTCTCCTTACAGTCCCGACGTTTCAATTTGTGACTTTCACATTTTGTGCACCACGCTGCTTCAGATATGGCCGTACAGGAGGCTGTCACGTATATTGTCACCAAGGTACTTTAATGAGCGCACAATTAAAGGGCTTTTTCCACACTCGAACAAGTGTCTACATCGTTGAGATGTATATTTCTAGGCTCATTATACAGTGGAACAAGTGTCTAACCCCTGAAAGTATACATGCCCGCCTTTCAACCACACACAGGGCGTTTCGTTATGAACATCTGCTTGGTTCGCTCCTGTACGTGGGGCTCATAATCGAAACATCTCAATCTAAATCAACAAATTAAAAGTATCACAGCCTCGGCCCATATCCAGCTGCTTCACAGTCAGTCGATCAAACTGTATCACTGCAAGTGATGAAAATATCTAAGTAATAATCAGGTTACAAGTAATACTATTTGCCGCGGTTCGGGTCACGTATCTATGAACTTGCATTCGGTTGATGGTGGGTCTAAATCCCACCGTCGACAGCCGTGATTAGTCTTTTCCGTGGGTTCCTATTTTCACACCAGGCAAATCCGAGGGCTACGTCTTAATTAAGGCTACGGCCACTACCCACCCAATCCTAGCTCTTTCCCACCATTGCATCGCCGAAAATCTTCGATGTGTTAGTGCGAAGTTAAACCACCAGCAAACAATTAAATTAATACCAGTTAAAATGGTCATGTAACCCTCAAACAGGATTTAATCATTAAATTCCATTTCTCTGCGTGGAAAATACTTAGGCTTTAAAAGATGTATGGACCGAGCGAGTTGGCCGTGCGGTTAGAGCCTTGCATCTCTGAGCTTGCATCCGGGAGATAGTGGGTTCGAGCCCCACTGTCGGCAGCCCTGAAGATGGTTTTCCGTGGTTTCCCATTTTCACACCAGACAAATGCTGGGTCTGTACCTTAATTAAGGCCACGGCCGCTTCCTTCCCACTCCTTGGCCTTTCCTCTCCGATCGTCGCCGTAGGACCTATCTGTGTCGGTGTGACGTAAAGCAAATTGTAAAAAAAGAGAAAAAAGATATATGACTGTAATTTGAAGCACGACGGTTTTCGGCGGCTACCGTGGATGTATTTGACACTAGCATATGGTAATGCATTGACTCCAGGCGAATGCTAGTTCCTTATTTCAAATCCCAGGACAAGGTTTTTTTTAAATTGTAGCCACTAACAGCTTCAGTTCGAAGAACTAGTATACTGTGTCAATCAAGATAGTACACACGTTCTTCTAGAACACATGTGACCGGAATGCATGAGGCCCCTTCCTTCACGATGAAGTTACTCTTTAAGTACAGCTTCCAATCAACTTCCACGTTTTGTGTTTCTCAAGAGAGAGTGAGAGGAGGCTGACCAGAAGGGGAGATCCCATCAAACTAAAAGCCTGACATATAAGCCATTTACCTTTATGGAGGTCTGATGGAAGTGACGAAGTAGCAATACATACTGTAAATATCAACACTTGTCCATATATTCCAAGTGCTTTGTAAGCCACTAGCAAGTGCTTTGCGTCTCACACTTTCGTGGACATTGACGGCAAGACCACTATTCCCTGATAAGCCTAGGTATCATTGATTGAAATTTATGAGCCGGAGATTGCATTCCACGTGAAATCGAACAGCAAAAAAAGAAGGAAATTAATATGTTTTAAATTTTGAAAAAATATCTTCGAAAAATACACTGCTTCGATTATTTTTTTCGCACTAACACATCGAAGGCTTTCAGTGACGTATGTATGGGAAAGGGCTAACATTGGTAGGTGCTGTCCGTGGCTTTAATTAAGGTACAGCCTCGGCATTTTCCTGTTGTGGAAATGAGACACCACGGAAAACCATCTTCAGAGACGTGTGGTGGAATTCAAACCCATCGTTTCCCAAATTCAAGCTCACAGCTACGCGACCCTAACCACGTGGCCAACTTGTTCGATAAAGAGGTTGGACATACTCATTCTCATTCAATATCAGCTCCCTCTATTCAACAGCTTTCATTATATTGAATGCTAAATATAGTATATTTTTCGGACAGTCAACTCCTTACAAAACTATTATTAAAAAACTATTGAAGTTAAGACCTTAATTTATTTACAGACCTGAAGATGGATTCCATATCAGACAAATCCTGGAGCTGTAGCTGAATTAAGGCGACACGGACGCTTCTTTCCCACTCATCCCTTTCCTATCCCATCGTCATCAAAAGACCTATCTGCGTCGGTGGGACGTAAAGCCAATTGTAATATATATTCTCCGTGGCCAATATTTTAAATGGCACTGTCTTTATAAACTGTAACTGTGCTATTTTATGTTCCGCGGATTGCGGCATTATTCTATGGAAAAGAATAAACAACATTTTCTTGGGTTGGTTTGGACGAAACGAGATCTGCCTCTAAACTGTAAGTTAGTTTCACACCGTATGACCTTCAGAAGCTCTACGAAACACTATGGGCCTATGTCTGGTTGAGAGCTTGTTAAAGGTATGTTTAATTTACAGTGAATGGACCCGCAGCTGTTTGTTGTTTGATTTATACTACCAGAATATTGCGTCCAGATATGTGGAGCAGACTTGACTGCAGTGCTTACGTAGATTTCGCAAAAGTTATGAGCTTTCCTTGCATAGCAGGAAGTATTATCATCAAGTGCAGTGAAACCCCTGAAAGTTGGGCACCTACGGTTCCTTAAAAATACGTCCAATGTAGTGGGGTCTCCAATCTACAGGGTGGGTGTACAGTATTTCAAAAGTACGCTGACAGTGCAGGAAAGGAAAAACTCTGCTTATTGCTGGTGGCTTTACGTCGCACGGACACAGATAGGTCTTATGGCGACGATGGGAGAGGAAAGGCCAAGGAGTTGGAAGGAAGCGGTCGTGGCATTAATCAAGGTACAGCCTGGTATGAAAATGGGAAACCACGGAAAACCATCTTCAGGGCTGCCGACAGTGGGATTCGAACCCACAATCTCCCGGATGCAAGCTCACAGCCGCGCGCCTCTAACCGCGCGGCCAACTCGCCCGTTGAAAACTCTGAGCTAGTTTGTAGTGTATATACATAATGAAAGCAGTGGTTCTTTGAACTTATATACAGTACAGCACACTGAATTTCATACCTACTAAAAGTTTTTTTAAAAGCACTACAGTATTGTCTTATGTTTTATTTTGAATATTGTACTACCGGGCGAGTTGGCCGTGCGGTTATGGGCCGCGCATCTGTGAGCTTGTATCCGGTAGATAGTGAGTTCGAACCCCACTCTCGGCAGCCCTGAAGATGGTTTTCCGTTGTTTCCCATGTTTACACCAGACAGATGATGGAGTTGTACGTTAATTAAGGGCACGGCTGCTTCCTTCCCACTCCTAGACATTTCCTATCCCATCGTCACCATAAGACCTATCTGTGTCGGTATGACGTAAGGCCAATTGTAAAAAAAGAATATTGCACAGTTCAGTACTCACCTACTCACCCTTCACTGCTCAGCAAAAGTCAGTCACAACACCGTTTAATTTTTGGGCTTTTTTACTTGCTCATTCCGATTAAATTTTCCTGCGTTAACGAAATAGGGTTTCAATCATTTATGGTTGGTTATACACAAACGCATAACCTTCCAACTCATTAATGCACTCCACAGCTTCTTGATGAGTAAGTGGTTCCTTGAGGACGAAGATAATCATTCTTCTTGTAACAATCCATCAATTGTTCCAGGAATAAAAACGTAGACTTCCAACATATTATCGAAATCACAAAAAACACCAACTTCGGACAATTCACTGCAAATGACTTCAGGGAGACATCTCAAATCCTCTGTTAACACATTTCACAACACTTTCATTAGATACGCCCATCCAAGCAACCATGGATCCAGCAAATTGCGTCGAAGACCGTCAAACTCAGCGTAAATTCGATTGCATTGATACACTTAAATTATAATAAGTTTTTCTGTCTTAACATTATTGTTTTTAAAAGCTCTTGGACAGGCATCATTTCCAATGAAAATGTTAAATTTGCTTGCACTAAATCATTACAAAACACAAAACAAAATAGTTTTGAACCTGTCCTAACTGTCACTTAATGACTGTCCAATGTCCAGAGTTGAGGGGTGTCCAATGTACTGAGGATTTTTAACATGTAAATTTATAGGGAATCAAACGGTGCATTCCGTATATGCCCAATCAAAAGGGGTATGCAGGAAATAGGGGTGTCCAAAGTCAGGGGTTTCACTGCACTCGGTCAAATAATCATCCACTTTCTCAGGTCTCATGAAATTCGTGAAGTAATGTTGGGAAACCATTGTCTTGCAAGGCATATATCTGGCGGTATCCTAGGTGAGACAATTTTTGGTACCTACCAGCTGTCATCAAAATGAAAAATCCACATTCGTACTTGACTCCATACTGAGAGTTCTGTAATGTGTAGAGTTGCCACGTTTAAAACCGGTTCGGTATTGTACCGGGCGGTACACCTCCGCGCCGCTAATTCAAACATTGCGCCAGTTGAAACTCCTCTACTGGAGGAAGCTTGAACTTTAACTTCTACATTAATGCTAAGATTTCTCAGATGTCATTACTATAATTTTTGAAGAGTTCTGAACTGTGTCTTTTTCGATTAATTTTTGTTTTCCCTGTAGTAAGAAGTGTGAACATTCTCTTCTAGATGGCACTACTGAAGGACTACAATTGTGCACCCTAGTGCGAAGTGAAAGAACTGTGTTTTTGGAGAAATTTTGTGTTAATAAGTTTGTTCTTTGTTAAATTTCTTTCAGTCATTTGTTTGGGTTGGCAGTATAACCCTTCTCTTTCCGCTTGTTTTGAATTTAACCAATCCCGAATTTCTCTCATTAATTTTCCACCAATAACGTGCTTCTTCCTCATCTGGTGTAGTGGTTTTCGTTGTTAGCCAATAAAATTTTGTGGGCGGGTTGTAATCATTCATGAAACGTCTCGAATCTTCCGCGAGGGTATATAAACTGCTGATTTTCTAGTCTCCTCGCCACTTCAGTAACATCTATCATTGTGTAAATTATGTAGCAGGGGGCGGGAAGCGCCTCTTTCTTCGGGCAGCGGTTCATCAATAAGGTAATGGCCTTTTAATAACTTCTTTTCTTGCTAGCTCAGCAGTTTAACTCTCGGGGCAGGTTCGATACCTTTTACCATGTAACTTTCCTCTAAAATGTAATAGACTCTCGGCATAAATTCTGTCTCTTTAAACTACAAATTGGGATAGAGAGTGCCTAACCCTCTCGAGCTCCCATTCATTTTGTTTTGAGGTGACTACGTTTTTATAACAGTTTCCCTTATACCCGTAATGTCATAACTTTTTCAATCGTGTCACCTCCGTAGTATGGGATTAGCCCTTGCATAAGTGGCCTAGTGCCAAATAGGTTTTAAAGAAATGTATTAGGAGTGCAGTTTCGCCTCCTCTCAAGTTGGTATTTTGGAGGCCATGTAATTAACCTGCTTCTTTACTGAATAGGCCTCAGTAGGATGGGTATTTTTACCCCTGTTTTCATGTGCTTGGAGGTCAGCTTGAAAGTCGAGTTTGGTGTGGCCTTTGATAGGCTTGAACTTTAAGAGCGGGTTGCTCTTTTGAAATTTGGTTTCTGTGTGCCTCGAGCAGGCTTTTCTGAGTAATAGGGAGCGAGTGCTCCTGGGCATGATTGGGGTTTTCTGCCCCTTTGTTAAACCTTGTGTATAAATAAAGTTGGGCTCATTGCTCAGGGATTGTGTTTTGGAACTCGAAGCCCAATATATATTAATAAACTGTAATTATACATTCTTATTTTGTTGCTAGGCTACTGTGTACCTGTTATATTTGTTATTTCTTGATCTTGAAAAGAAAATATAACCTTGTTAAATTTTAAATTAACTTTAATTTCGTATATTGAGACCTATTCATCCCAGCACCTTCTTTCACCTCTGCTGATCCACCAAATCACGGTAACAGGTATATTTGGTAAAATACGACAACCTTGGTTTTAAACCGTTTAGTACCAGGTTCAATTGGTGTAATTGGTTAGATTGGAAATGTCAATGTGTGTAAAGAAAAATAGCGTCTAAAAACAGTTACAATAGGTGTTTTATTTCTTAAATACTTTCCATAGTCCAAAATATAGAAATATATTATTCGATATGTAACTCAAAATTGTGTGTAAACCATATTTGAAATACTGGGAACAGAAATTTCATTATAAGAAAATATTGTCACACGTTTACCTCATATAGGCTACTGTACAAGATAGCAAAGTATAAAGAAACAATTTTCATTGAAAAAGCACGAAAACAAAGAAATTGCCAATTAATCTCCGGAACATACAAGAAATAATGTTTGGTAGACCCTAATCATGATATTAGTCAGATTCGTTCACAGGATGACTGGAATGTTTCAATGACCTGCGTGTCACACCTGTACCTGAGGTTTCATTGTATGGAAACTAGTTTTTCAGTTGTACCCGGGACAATCTGTTCCGTAGTGGAGTATGAAATTTCCCGTGAGCTGATCAATTACGCTCACTTGCTGCCGAGGAAGGTGGTACATTCAAAATTGTAGAAGCAAGTGAACTTTTGCTAGTTGCTTTACGTCGCACCGACACAGATAGGTCTTATGGCGACGATGGGGTAGGAAAAGCTAGGAGTGTGAAGGAAGCGGCCATGGCCTTAAGGTACAGCCCCAGCATGTGCCTGGTGCTAAAATGGGAAACCACGGAAAACATCTTCAGGGCTTCCGACATTGGGGTTCGAACCCACTATCTCCCGGATGCAAGCTCACAGCTGCGCGCCCCTAACCGCACGGCCAACTCTCCCGGTAAACAAGTGAACATAGGGGTTGTTAAGTACGTAAGCCTTTCCACAATACAGAAGGAGATACATGTATTTTCTGCAGCCCATAAAGCGTTCTGTTGGAAAAGACATTCGCTACCAGAAATGAGACCGAATTTCCCACAATAACGCCACTGTCCTATCCCAATACTTCAATCATTGTTGCGATGAAGTCTAGAGCCTGCGTTTCCTTCTCCTGGCTGAGGGGTCCCCCCCCCTCCCGCTTAAAACGGGGATCCAACAATATTTGCCGCAGCATCAATAGCTTTACATGCAAACGTGTTCCTCAGGTCCACAGCATCATTAATGGAAGATTTGTCGACTGGAGAAAGTGTATTACATTCTTCGAGTACAGCGTCTACTTTCCTAGAAATTCTATCATAGAATTTAAGTACATCCAAAAGTACAGCATTATCGGCTTCAACCTTGCGTATGGCTTCTGAAATTGGTCGCAAGAGACGCCATGCCTCATCAAATAGCTGCCATGTTTCATCTGCTAACACAGAAGCTTTAAGTGTTCTGTCGCACTGCACAGTTGGGCATACAACAGTTTACAACACAGTCCCTTTATTGTTAAGTGAACTGTCCAAAAAATCACAGTACCTGCCCAACGGGTTGGCAATCGAAGATTTAGTGTCACAGAGGTATGACCGTATTTCTCCTTTCTGTTGGTTTTCAATAAAGCATTCGGGACATCGCGATCCTTAAATAATTTTACTATTTTCTTCGCTAGATGGAAGCATTCTTGCAGCGTTCTCAGTGACATTATGTCCTTTATTAGTAGATTAAATATATATGCTGCAGAGCCTATACAGGATATGTGTCTATATTGCTCCTCTATTATTTTCCACGCAGCACGCATATTTCGCACGTTGTCTGTGACCATTGCTACGAACCTCTCCGCACCTATTTCACTAATAACTTCAATTAGTTTAGAAGCAATATACCGTGCAGTTTCTCTTTCCTTAAAAGGTTTTATACTTTTATAGAATATTGACCGAAGTGTTCTCACCTTAAATTTCGCGACATTATTCCCTGATGCATCAGTCCATTAATCCGAAATCAATGCAACAGCTGTTGAACAATCCAACTTCTTTGTGACAAATGTCTTCGCAGGATGATATTCGGCTGACAGGAAAGATGTGCTAAGCAGATGGTGGCTAGGAGGCTCATAGCCAGGCCGTATTTTCTGAAATGCTTCCCGCCAATATTTCGAATTCAGCATAAATAGTGGAGCAGCTGAAGGATATATAGCCCTAGCAACAGCTTCGTTAATGTCGCTATCAGTTGCTTGATAAGACCGGATGAAGATGGTCCTACGTTATTCACTGAGAGAAGAAGCAGAAGGCATGGATGATAGTATAGATGAAGACGCTGTCCTCTATACTTCAATATTCTGCAGCCCATTATTTTCTGACATTTGCTTTCTTTTTAACTTTCGATGCATTATCCGAAGCTACCCGTTTAACAGACTGAGGGCAAAGATCACATCTGATAAGATGTGACGCCAGGGTGTTATGATATTTAATTTCACAATATTTGCATGTTGCCTCTGTTTTACCACCAATCGAATAGCTTCCACACCTTTGATCGAGGACGCATTCCACTAACTAAGCTATTCAGTTTGATTTCGTTAGATAGCACAGCCTCAGCGTAACGTAAACTGAGGCGTGTCAGCACTGTCTGGCTTTATATAGACCTGTGACTTTGTTTCTTGATGTTTCCGGATTCATTCCGTTCATTCTAGTATGATAGCCCCTGATGCTTATGCAATACATACTGCTGTATTGTATAGCAGGTTGCGTGACAACCGGGATGAAAAGAACCATTCCTACCATTCTTACAGGGTTTTGATGATGATGATGATGATAATGATGATGACTGTTATTTAAAGGGGTCTAACATCGAAGGTCATCGGCCCTTACAGGGTTTTAAACGGTTTAAAACACGTTTATCAGTTCAACTGTATTAAACCATATTTTTACATCTCTAATAATGTGTATTGACAACTCGAAATCGACAAATATTCTTGTCGACGAGAACTGAAAATCCCACCGGGGGCAGTTATTTTTTAGGTTCTCGAATGGTGATGTACAGCTTTATATACGTATATTTGACACAATTAAAATACTTAAGACTATAGAAAAGTTTGGCATAATATGCAGGGTCTGTCTTATAAGCCCAGACCGAGCGCACGGTGTTTGTACTCTGCTCTACAGTAGCCGCCTCAGCCCAAATTACGTGGCGCGCGGCCGCCCTGCTGTAAGCGTGTATACAGTCCCCCCCCCCCGGGCACTTAACGCCCTTGAAAGCGCCTTGGCCTGCCCAGCGACCGCTGCTCAGCCCGAAGCCCTCCAGATTACGAGTCTTATATGAAATCTTACCCTATATAAGTGCTGGAGGTGTCATACTTCATAATGAGGGACTTCATAAACATCAGTAGAATTTTCTGCGCGCCAATATCGAGAGCTATGATTGTTCACACGACCATTAAGATGAAACCAAGCCTCACCCGAAAAGAACACAAGCTGTGGGTCGGTCAAACGATTATTCAATGATGCAAGATACCACTCACAATATCTCACTCTTGTGGCTGGATCAGCAGGTTTCAAACAATGGGCCCGAGTAAACCTGTGCGGGTTGTTGTAACAGCATGGTAGCTCTGTGTGCAGAAGAAACGGAAACTCCTACTTGTTGTGCTAATTTTGTGAGTGATTTATTCGGTGACCGTTCAAGATTCGCACCAATGTCATCCAGCTTTTCCTCTGTTAAAACTGTCGTGTACGCGCATGATATTTCTTGGGCACTGAGCCAGTATTTTCAAATTTATTTACAATTATGTGAGTCTGTGCTCATTAAGGTAATGTAAGGTAAGATAATGCATCGCGTACCCGTCGAGCAGACTCGCACTTAAATTAACTTTTACATACGAAAATACGTTTTTGCAATGATAACTGACTCACTATGTTAACTGGCTATTTTAGATCAAACACGCGCACGCTCCTTGCGCGCCTCCCGTACAGCTGCTTACGTCTTGGTGAGTAAAAACGCCGCTAGTCGTTCTCAGTATATAAGAGTGATCCTGTACGTGAATTGTATGTTAAAATTTTTTCACTAAGTCGACTTATGCAATAGCTCTAAAATATAGTAGCTAGCAATCAAGACGAGAACGTTAACCAATCCAGTGCACAATCAATGTGTCCCATTTTCACACCAGACAAATGCTGGGGCTGTACCTTAATTAAGGCCACGGCCTCTTCCTTCCAACTCCTAGGCCTTTCCTATCCCATCGTCGCCATAAGACCTATCTGTGTCGGTGCGACGTAAAGCCCCTAGCAAAAAAAAGCAATCAATGTGAGAGGGGCAAGGACAAATGGGGAAATCAAAGCATGGGACTCAACTCACCCACAACCTCGGGCCAAATTGAAACTCATGATTTATAGAAATTAAAAAAATAAATAGTGTCAGGAAATTACTTTATTGTGAAAATCATTAATGAACTGTGTTGTCTTTAGGTTTCTTGACCAAACTGACAATTAACTAGTCTAAAGTGCACCACCATTTAGTGAAGTGAATCGAATTTTTATGTTTTTACTGCCCGCCTCATTCTACTGTTACGTGCAGAATAACCTGCTGTTGCATGTTGATATCACAGTAACTGGTGTCCATACCACTTTTTCTCTGTATTGTAATACTTGGTAATTATTAACGAACTTATTACGCATTAAACATTGACTAAGAGTTCTTAAAATCTGGTTGACATCTCTTCATGGCAGAGTCTCACTATGAAATTGTTCTGAGAACACACCAGGGAGCTACCTCCTGGTTATATTTCTATCTGAAGAAGTGACTGACGCCTTCAGACAATGTTTTAACGCATTTTGTGACAGTCAATTAATATTTACAGAAATGATCCCAAAGCGTTTCTATGGAAATACTTATGCAATGCAATTTGACTACTTCAAGGCTGACATTGCAGTTATTCATGGATTAACTCTGGACGTCAGTGGTAACCTATCATAAGTGGCATTTCACTAACTTGCAGGAGAGCGGAAAGAAGCTGCTGAGACACATATGTTGCTACCTTTAAGGCAGGTCGAATCGAGAATTCTGAGCATGGTAAATTATCGTAAGAGCCAGTACGATGAGAAATGTGGCGGGCGGCATAAGGTTTAACTGTTGTATGATCACTGATGATGATGATGATGATTGTTGTTGTTTAAAGGGGCCGAACAGCTAGGTCAAATGCCCCTGTATGACCGCTGGGTTCTCCTTGCACATATGATAGTATCACATAGCTAATCTCCATTCCTGCGAAACATGCAGATGTTGTAGTGTACACAAAAGAAGAAACGACCAAAGCAAGTCACATGAGATAAAAACCTAAAGATCGTTGTTTTTGCATTTACTATAGTTTACCTATGACGTTTACGTAAGCAAATAAAATCGTCTGGAATTAAGGGGAAGATAATATTACTTTTTGTGGTTTGTGCTCACATCAACGCAAACGAATTTGCGGAGCACCTGAAAGTAACAAAACTCGCATTGCCATGATAATAGGCGCGTGGGGAAAGACAGATTACGCTCACCGAGTCACCATGACGTTGTAACTCGTGGTGTAGAATAAATCCTCTAAGTTAATCGTGTTGTTTAGTACGTGAGTAAGAAGTTGCTCTCATTATTTACGTCAGAGCCTGAGTACGGCTATTTACATTATAAAGGTCACAAGGTTAGTTACCGGTACGTGCTGGACATAATTTCCATGTTAATCCTGAAAGCCTACGTTCAGTGGTGATTCCGAAGTACACACACCACCTCATCTCAATTTTTCCTCATTTTAATCCCATGAGATCCTTCAGTTTTTACAGTTACAGTAACCTGCTTCCGACGAAATAAAATGAAATGGCATTTCGGTTCTCACAAATCATCGGAATATATGTTGCTTCTTTCACAGGTATTCATTTGAGTTCTGGAATTTGGCAATAAAGGGCTGTCAAGAGTTGCTTATAAGCTATATATTCCCGTGTTAACCAGCTTGAGATTTACGACTGCTGCCTAGCAAGATGACCTACAGATATTGGAGTATCACGTGGTCAGCGTTAAGACATAATCAACCGTGTTACTTGGCTTTCATGAAAATGTTCACTGCAGCTCCTAAGTTCCAAACCTTAGTCCAGAATTAAAATACTTGGACAAGTCAGAAATCGACTCTGGGGCCTCTGAGTTTGAGGTAGACATACCATGCGGCTGATTATATAATTGTATGATTCTGAGAAGTATTGCAGAAGAGGACGCACATTTGAACAATATTATAAGCTAAATTTAAATTTAAATGTAATATTTTCATTCTCACTCAAGTCAACAAGTACCTCAATTATCATTTCCCGATCTTTGGATATTAAAAAAAAAAAGATTCGTTTTGGTCTCTTCTATCGTTCCCAGAAGTCTGAGTACTGAATTTAGTTACACCCAGCATAATTACTCCTTGGCCTGAATCTGATACATCTCATTTCGAACATGCACTTTAAAATGAGAAATTCACCGTCAGAATTGAATGGTGAAACCCACTCCACGACAGGTTTGGAAGTTCACTGCTCAGAGATCCAAGATTCCGACTATCTATACTATAACCTTTGCTATGTTTTCCCTCTCTCCCCAAATCCACTGCGAGATAATATTCGAACAGAAACTTATCTGAAGGTAACGAGCACCTCTCCGTCTTATGTTGCTTTTATGCAATTGTTCACGATTTCTCATGTCGACTGCAATTCCTTCCCTAGATAACTTACACGCGAGGACAAAACGAACATATCAGTCACCACTTATCTTCATTTAAGGCAGTCGCTCAGGTGGCAGATTACCTATCAGTTGTTTATCTAGACTTTTCTTAAATAATTTCAAAGTAGTTAGAAATTTATCGAACACCTCCCTTGGTAAATTATGCCAAACCCTAACTGCTCTTCTTTATGTGACTATTTTCCCCAAATTGTCCTCTTCAATTCCAACTTTATATTCATACTGTGAACTTTCCTAGTTTAAAAAAAAACACCACTCAAACTAATGTCATACCACTGACAGCTCGGAACATATCGTTTAGTCGAGCACCTTCTCAACTTTATCCCAAGTCTTCCCACCCCAAACTCTGCAACATTTTCGTAACGCTTCACTCTTGTCGGAAATTACCCAGAATGAATCGACCTGCACATCTTTGGATTTATTCCAGTTCTCGAATCACGTAATCCTGATGGGTCCCATTCTAAATGTAGTCTTACTAGAAACGTATATGCCCTCTCTTTTACATCCTTACAACCCCTTTATACTCTCAAAACCTTTATTTACAATCCCGTTTAAGTGATCACTTAATGAAGATCTTTCCTTATATTAACACCTATGTACTTACAATGATCCCCATGCGGAACTTTCACACCATCAGCGCAGTAGTTACAACAGAGAGAAATTTTCCTCCTTGTGAAACTCACATCCCGTTTACCACCATACCATTATAACTGCTGTCCATCTCAAAACATTGCCAAGGTCTTTCTGCAGTCGTTCACAATCTTGTATCTTATTTGTTACTCTGTACAATATGACATCATCCGCAAAAATTCTTATCTCTCATTTCTGCTCGATAATATTGTCATTTATATGTATAAGAAAACATAAAGGCCCAATAATAAAACCTTGAAGAATTACCCTCCTAATGATTACAGGATCAGATAATGATTCACCTACTCTAACTCTAACTCTAACTCCCTGAGTTCTATTTTTAAGAAATGTAGCCACGCATTCAGTCACTTTTCTGTCTAGTCCAATTGCACTCATTGTTATCAGTAGTTTCTCATGATCTACCCTACCAAAAGCCTTAGACAGGTCAATCGCGATACAGTCCTTTCGACCTTCTGAATCGAAAATATCCACTATACCTTTCTGGAATCCTATAAGTTAAGCTTCAGTAGAATAACATTTCCTAAACTCGAAATGCCTTCTATCAAACCAGTTGGTAATTTTGCAAATATGTCTAATATAATCAGAAAGAATGTTTTCCCAAATCTTACATCCAATGCATTTCAAGCTTACTGGGCTGTAATTATCGGCTTTATGTGTATCACTCATTCCTTTATAGACAGGTGCTACTATAGCAACTCTCTATTCATTTGGTATAGCTCCATCATTCAAACTGTAATCAAATAAGTACTTGAGACATGGTACTATATCCCAACCCACTGCCTTCGATATTTCCCCAGATATCGTCTCAATTCTAGCTCTTATCTGGTCTTCAACTTTTGTATCTGATTGGTAATGTCGTTGTTGTTGTCGTAGGTAAATTTCAATATTTCTTTAGTATTGGTCACCTCCTCTACCTGGGCATTATCCTTGTAACAAACATTTTTTACATAATGCTGACGGAATACTGCCTTCTGTAAATCCTCACACATACCCCCCCCCCCATTGTTAATTAATGATTCCCGAATGTCACTTTTGGAACCTTTTTTTGCCTTAATGTGCCTATACATACCCTTCCATTTTGCACTAAAATTTGTATGACTGCCAATTATGCTCGCCATCATGTTTTCCTTTGTTGTCTTCTTCGTTAGAGTCCATTTCCTAGTAGAGTATGTTCTTTTAATTTCTCCTTACTTCCATAAACATTTCTAACTCCATTCCTTCCCATCTTGCAGCTTCTTCTTTGCCTCTTTACTTCTCTGTTAAAATACAGCGGGTCTTTACCATTCCTTACTACGTTTAAAGGTACGTACCTGTTTTCACATTCCTCAACAATTGCTGAAAACCAATCCCACAAACTGTTCACATTTTTATTTACTATTTTCTACGTATCATAATTATTTTTAAACACTTTCTCATTCCTTATGATAATTATTTGGGGATATTAAGTTGTGTAATATTAATGATCAGCTGACGCGTTTCGATCCTGCGACCAGAATCGGCTTCACAGCAGTAACAAAGCATAATGGCAACTGTCACTCCATAGTAACCAGACTCAAGATAGAGAGACCCTGTCAGAAATATAGTTCATTCCAGGGCCTCCAGAGTCACGGAGAAAGAGGTACTTCTTAATAGTCCTACTTTTAAGACCTTCCTTTCTATCGCATGTATTTTAACTACGAGGAAAACAGCTTCGTGATAACTTATACAATCTATTACTTCAGATTCCTCATAAGTTACAGAAATCTCATCTGATTTTAGCAGCAACACGTCCAGAATATTCTTCCCTATAGTTGATTTTTCCTATGCGGACAGGATTATTCATTTATTTATTTATTTATTTATTTATTTATTTATTTATTTATTTATTCACAGTTATCAGTATTTCATGCAGTGGGTATTAATGGACTAATAGATATTTGTATTATCTTTTAAACAAATTACAGGCTGTAATGATAACGTTTCGTAATTCGCCTGAGCCCACATTCACGTTCCCTTGACAGATAACGGGCAGCTGCCAAATATCCATCGTTCAAGCAGGCACGATTCTTTATCAGTCGTGAGCTAATCTATTAGGCATACTGTTCTCAATTAATGAGAATCGTAAGGAAAGGACAGTTTTATCTCCTACAGATTAACTGTTTTAATATAATATTCACTAAGTTGAGTTTCAGATTTCTCGTATTCCCCAAAATCTTCTCCACACATCCACCTACCTTCCAACCTCCCCCTATGTTATTCATATGTTCTGCCGTATAATGCTTTATTTACATTAACAATATTGGAGACGAGAACTTCTAGAGCTATCTACAACGCATGTAGTTTTTTTAATGAAATATCATTCATTCAATGTCTCCAGCTCCGATATTACATTCTCTACATTAGCATTGTTCTCATCACGTTGCAGTTAATTTCAGGAATACGTTCAATTTACGATTCCAATTAGTATTGCGATGATAATATGCCTCAGAGAGATTGATGGACCTTAGAAAACATTCCCTGGGTAATGCTATAATGACGATGAATTCAATATACCAACCATTTCAAATACAGGAACACATAAATGAATATTGAGAAAATTATATGAGTTGATGAAAATTAGAATGGATTTGAATTAATTTATAGTTCTCATGGTGACGCGAATTTCAGCACAGACGAATGGTATTTATGTCATGTAATATAATATAATATAATATAATAAATATAATATAATATAATATAATATAATATAATATAATATAATATAATATAATATAATATAATATAATATAATATAATATAATATAATATAATATTGTGATAACAGCAGTCCAACAAAGCCGATTTACTGATGTGGCTTTTTAGTCAGAAGGTTATAGAGTAATTAGGGGGAAACCAGCATCCAAGAACACACATGGCTCCAGCGTTTCTGATACAACCATTTTAGTACGACGTGATATAATGGACTCTGTCGCCGGATTTACATCAGCTAGCGAACGCATCTCCGTGTTATCTCTAAGATGTAGCAACAAGGGATACTCTATTTTAAATGCACACGCTCCATTTAATGATGACAATAAGAAGAGCCCTGAAAAGGTCCAAAGTTTTTTGGCAGATGCTAGAAGACGAGATCGGTAAGATTCCCGGTCACCATGTCAAAATCCTCGTAGGTGACTTCAGCGCTCAACTGGGAAAAGGACGACGGTACCAAGATATACTGGGGCCTTACACAGCTCATAGACAAACACCAACGGCAAGCGCTTAATTGAACTGTGTTCCCCAGAAAGGAAAAATACCAGACCACCTGGCAGTCACCGAACGCAGCTACAGGATCATTTCAAATCGATCATGTTGCAATCAGTATAAAATGCAGGAAAGAGATCATGAAAGTCAGAGTTCGTAGAGGTTGGAATGTTGATTCTGACCATTTCTTCACACAAATAAAGACCAGACTACTGCCCAAACGAAAGAAACCCTCTACCACAATTCCACCCAGGATTGATCCCCAATTCCTGTCGGGGAATAAAGAACGTTTTGCAACTGACATCTTGTAAAAAGTGATGATGATGATGCTTGTTGTTTTAAGGGGCCTAACATCGAAGGTCATCGGCCCCTAATGGTACGAAATGAAAGAATAAAAATTGCAAAGGCATCCACTGACCAAAATAAAAATAAAATATGGCATAAACAATGAATGGATGGACAGGAACTCAACAAAACACAAAACAAACAAACAAACAAAAACCAGTGGATCGGACTCAATACAGATCGAAAATAACATTATTACCGACCAAGGAACCACTTATAAAGCACAATGATGCTTGGTGTCTAAAGGGGGTGCAAAATCCACGTCTAAGGCCCCACAGAATGGTACATGTCGCGAGTAAAATAGAACCATGGTATGTGTCATGTTGGGGTATTAATCAGAAGTAGCGAAGACTCACGGTGTTCCACAAAAGATGGTACTACTCACAAGTATTGCAATACGTACAAGTAACGCAGACCTATGGTGTGTCTCACACAATGGCCCAACTCAGAGTCAACGCAAACCGAGAAGGTTCCCCACCTAGGTGTACTAAACACGGGCGCCGGTATTCCCGTGGTGTTCCTCACATAGTGGGTACTAATCACAGGCAACGCAGACCCACGGTGCTGCTCATATAGTGGTACAACTCACAGGCTACGCCCAGACCCGCGGTGTTGCACACATGGGTACGACGCACGGGTACTGGAATCCACCAGGCCAGGCTTTTACTGCTACTAATCACAAACCTATTTTGTACCGAATTTAGTGGCACTACTCGCAAGTACAGGCAACCTATGCTGTTCCCCGCGTGATGGTACGATTCAAAATTAGTTTCATGGTTCTAATTCAGTCAGCCCTTGGTCGCCCCTTTTAGTCACCTCTTACGACAGGCAGGGGATACCGCGGGTGTATTCTACATGTGCGTCCCCCACCCGCAGGGGGGTAGTGTGTTTGGTCCGCGAGAGGTATTTTATTTCCCTCAAGTCCGCCGGCAAGCCGGTTAGGACCCCCCTATCCGCCACCTGGGACGCGCCACGTGGGAGTATCACCTCTCCCCCTGCTATGCCTGCGTAGCAGGTTCGTGGTCTTGTAAAAAAGATATGAAAGACTGGAACCAACTGAAGTCGACCATATGCGAAACTACAAATAACCTCGGACAACCTCGAAGGAAGAGTCGACATAGATGGTGGAATATTGAATGCTATCATGCAGTTGATGAGCACGCCACAGCCTGGACGAAGTGGTACTCGACTAAACGAATGGAAGACTGGGAAAATTTCAGAATGATGCGGAAACTGTCGAGTAAAACCATCAGACGTGTGAAAAGAACTTACGATCGGTCAAGACTGGAGAAGTTAGATGAAGAATTCAAAATGTACAACACCAGAAACTTTTATCGGGCCTTCAAAGAGGAACTCTCGGGTTATAAACCACGATGTCTTCACTTCAAGAATACAGACGGGGAGTTGGTCACCTGCATCCGCCGGAACGTGGAACTTTCGGTTAACTACTTTGAGCAGTTGCTCAATTGCGAAGATCCCACGGAAAGATTACCTGTTGAAGATCCCCCAGAGATACACCTCCCATCTAACCCACCAACAATGCAGCAAGTTGCTAATGCCATCAGACATCTTAAGAACTGCAAGGCACCCTGGGAAGATGGCACCATTGCGGAAGCTCTAAAAGCAGGTGGAAATAAGATCACAGAGGCCATATACCAGATCTTGATCGACTTCTGGGAGACCGGCAGCATTCCTGATGAATGGAAATCAGCTATCATACACCCTTTACATAAAAAGGTGACCGCAGTGATGTCAACAACTACCGAGAGATATCTCTGCTGTCAGTATCATACAAAGTGCTATCTAGGATTTTACTGGACAATGTGGAGAGCCAATGTGATGGAACGATTGGTGAATATCAAGGATGATTTCGGCGGGAACGGTCCTGTACCGAGCAGACCTTCAACCTAAAAATCATTCAACTAAAACAAGTAAGGAGTATGAACATCGCTGTGGGTTTCGTCGACTTTAAAAAAGCTTATGATTCCATCGACCGCCAGACACTCTTCTCCGTACTGCAAGAACGAGGTGTCGATTACAACACACACACACTTACCCGACTCTTACGGATACAATATCTAAGGTGAAGTTCAGGGGAGAACTATCTCGGAGTTTCAAGATGATGATGATGATGATGCTTGTCGTTTTAAGGGGCCTAACATCGAAGGTCATCAGGCCCCTAATGGTACGAAATGAAAGAACAAAAATTTCAAAGGCATCCACTGACCAAAATAAAAATGAAATATGTCATGAAGAATGAAAGGATGGACAGGAACCCAACAAAAAAACAAAAAAAAGACAGTGGATGAGACTCAAAACAGATCGAAAATAACATTATTACCGACCAAGGAACCACTTATAAAGCACAATGATGCTTGGTGTCTAAAGGGGTGCAAAATCCACGTCTAAGGCCCCACAGAATGGCACATGTCGCGAGTAAAATAGAACCATGGTATGTGTCATGTTGGGGTACAAATCAGAAGTAGCGAAGACTCACGGTGTTCCACAAAAGATGGTACTACTCACAAGTATTGCAATACGTACAAGTAACGCAGACCTATGGTGTGTCTCACACAATGGCGCAACTCATAGCCAACGCAAACCGAGAAGGTTCCCCACCTAGGTGTACTAAACACGGGCGCCGTTATTCCCGTGGTGATCCTCACATAGTGGGTACTAATCACAGGCAACGCAGACCCACGGTGCTGCTCATATAGTGGTACAACTCACAGGCTACGCCCAGACCCACGGTGTTGCACACATGGGTACGACGCACGGGTACTGGAATCCACCAGGCCAGGCTTTTACTGCTACTAATCACAAACCTATTTCGTACCGAATTTAGTGGTACTACTCGCAAGTACAGGCAACCTATGGTGTTCCCCGCGTAATGGTACGATTCAAAATTAGTTTCATGGTTCTAATTCAGTCAGCCCTTGGTCGCCCCTTTTAGTCGCCTCTTACGACAGGCAGGGGATACCGCGGGTGTATTCTACATGTGCGTCCCCCACCCGCAGGGGGGTAGTGTGTTTGGTCCGCGAGAGGTATTTTATTTCCCTCAAGTCCGCCGGCAAGCCGGTTAGGACCCCCCTATCCGCCACCTGGGACGCGCCACGTGGGAGTATCACCTCTCCCCCTGCTACGCCTGCGTAGCAGGTTCGTGGTCTTGTAAAAAAGATATGAAAGACTGGAACCAACTGAAGTCGACCATATGCGAAACTACAAATAACCTCGGACAACCTCGAAGGAAGAGACGACATAGATGGTGGAATATTGAATGCTATCATGCAGTTGATGAGCACGCCACAGCCTGGACGAAGTGGTACTCGACTAAACGAATGGAAGACTGGGAAAATTTCAGAATGATGCGGAAACTGTAGAGTAAAACCATCAGACGTGTGAAAAGAACTTACGATCGGTCAAGACTGGAGAAGTTAAATGAAGAATTCAAAATGTGCAACACCAGAAACTTTTATCGGGCCTTCAAAGAGGAACTCTCGGGTTATAAACCACGATGTCTTCACTTCAAGAATACAGACGGGGAGTTGGTCACCTGCATCCGCCGGAACGTGGAACTTTCGGTTAACTACTTTGAGCAGTTGCTCAATTGCGAAGATCCCACGGAAAGATTACCTGTTGAAGATCCCCCAGAGATACACCTCCCATCTAACCCACCAACAATGCAGCAAGTTGCTAATGCCATCAGACATCTTAAGAACTGCAAGGCACCCTGGGAAGATGGCACCATTGCGGAAGCTCTAAAAGCAGGTGGAAATAAGATCACAGAGGCCATATACCAGATCTTGATCGACTTCTGGGAGACCGGCAGCATTCCTGATGAATGGAAATCAGCTATCATACACCCTTTACATAAAAAGGTGACCGCAGTGATGTCAACAACTACCGAGAGATATCTCTGCTGTCAGTATCATACAAAGTGCTATCTAGGATTTTACTGGACAATGTGGAGAGCCAATGTGATGGAACGATTGGTGAATATCAAGGATGATTTCGGCGGGAACGGTCCTGTACCGAGCAGACCTTCAACCTAAAAATCATTCAACTAAAACAAGTAAGGAGTATGAACATCGCTGTGGGTTTCGTCGACTTTAAAAAAGCTTATGATTCCATCGACCGCCAGACACTCTTCTCCGTACTGCAAGAACGAGGTGTCGATTACAACACACACACACTTACCCGACTCTTACGGATACAACATCTAAGGTGAAGTTCAGGGGAGAACTATCTCGGAGTTTCAAGATGATGATGATGATGATGCTTGTCGTTTTAAGGGGCCTAACATCGAAGGTCATCAGGCCCCTAATGGTACGAAATGAAAGAACAAAAATTTCAAAGGCATCCACTGACCAAAATAAAAATGAAATATGTCATGAAGAATGAAAGGATGGACAGGAACCCAACAAAAAAACAAAAAAAAGACAGTGGATGAGACTCAAAACAGATCGAAAATAACATTATTACCGACCAAGGAACCACTTATAAAGCACAATGATGCTTGGTGTCTAAAGGGGTGCAAAATCCACGTCTAAGGCCCCACAGAATGGCACATGTCGCGAGTAAAATAGAACCATGGTATGTGTCATGTTGGGGTACAAATCAGAAGTAGCGAAGACTCACGGTGTTCCACAAAAGATGGTACTACTCACAAGTATTGCAATACGTACAAGTAACGCAGACCTATGGTGTGTCTCACACAATGGCGCAACTCATAGCCAACGCAAACCGAGAAGGTTCCCCACCTAGGTGTACTAAACACGGGCGCCGTTATTCCCGTGGTGATCCTCACATAGTGGGTACTAATCACAGGCAACGCAGACCCACGGTGCTGCTCATATAGTGGTACAACTCACAGGCTACGCCCAGACCCACGGTGTTGCACACATGGGTACGACGCACGGGTACTGGAATCCACCAGGCCAGGCTTTTACTGCTACTAATCACAAACCTATTTCGTACCGAATTTAGTGGTACTACTCGCAAGTACAGGCAACCTATGGTGTTCCCCGCGTAATGGTACGATTAAAAATTAGTTTCATGGTTCTAATTCAGTCAGCCCTTGGTCGCCCCTTTTAGTCGCCTCTTACGACAGGCAGGGGATACCGCGGGTGTATTCTACATGTGCGTCCCCCACCCGCAGGGGGTAGTGTGTTTGGTCCGCGAGAGGTATTTTATTTCCCTCAAGTCCGCCGGCAAGCTGGTTAGGACCCCCCAATCCGCCACCTGGGACGCGCCACGTGGGAGTATCACCTCTACCCCTGCTACGCCTGCGCAGCAGGTTCGTGGGAGTTTCAAGATAAAAACTGGATTACGATAGGGTGATGGCCTCTCACCCATTCTGTTTAATCTAGTGCTTGATAAATTCATCAATACCTGCGAATGTACACTGAGGGATCTAGAAATCAAACCAGTTGCCATTGGAGCCTGGACCCGAAAGATTGAGATCAGGTGCCTAGCATTCGCAGATGACATTGCAATCCTAACCAACAACTCTAAGGATGCTGTCATTGCTATCGAAGCCCTGCACGAGATAGTGGTGAAGGCAGGATTACACATATCGTACGGCAAAGCTAAGTACCTTGAGACTCGGCATCCCGAAAACCACCCTTTGACGACCATACATGGAACGATTGGGAGAGTCAATCGCTTCCGCTATCTTGGTGAATGGGACCACCCCAATGGTAGATAAGGTACATCCATCTTAGAAAGTTGTAACAAACTCTATGCAGCGTACCAACTATCCCACAACCATTATAATAAGAGGCGCATTTCGAAAAATTCTAAGATCTGTCATTACAAAACTGTTGTCAGACCACAGTTTTTGTACGCCTCAGAGACCCTCCTAATGAACAAAAAAGGCATCATGGATGATCTAGAGAAAGCCGAAAGACGTATCCTCAGGAAAATTCATGGACCGAAATTGCTCTCAGATGGAACCTACAGACTTACATCGAACTCTGAGCTGTATCGACAGTTAGAATCAGCCAATACTACCATGCGACGTAGAACACCTACAACGAATGGACAGCAACAGGCTTATCAAGAAGATCTTTATTTGGTTAAAAGCTACAAGACTGGAAGCGTGTGGCTTAATGAAGTACAGAAGGACTTGGATTCGGCTGGGATTTTAGACACTGATGTAGAAGATCGTTCCAAATGTTGTGCTATGGTACAGTCTTGGACCCCACCACCTAGAGTCCCTAGAAGTCGAAAGCCCCTTTCGCAGGAGAGAAAGGTGAAATTATCAGCAGGGCTCAAGAGATATCGGGAACGAAGAAGAGCATCGAGGAAGAACTAGTCATCAGCGCTCCTTAGTGGACTTAAATCAATAACAATAATAATAATAATAATAATAATAATAATAATAATAATAATAATAATAATAATAATAATAATAATATTTTCTTCATGAAGTCCCCGTCAACAACGGAATTCCCTCCAAGGCGAAATTTCGGTTCTCTGGTGTCGCTTAACTGGTAAAATCGTGATAAAGTACAATATTACGTCAGCTCTCTGGGAATAGTAACGCTGACTTCCTGAAATATCCTATTTTTACCAAAATATCGGGAATCTCCTGAGAGAGTTGGTGACTCAAAGATCATCACAAACGTAAATATCAAACGTTTTCTCAGATACTTAGACTGGACGTTGGAAGTGAGCACTACACATATTGCTGCGCTAGAAATGAGACCTCTAGTTTCTCCTCAGAAAAACCCAACAGACCACCTATGATCTGTGTTTATTATTAAGAATTGCTCTCAGTTCCTGATACAGCGATAACTACGCCGAGCGTGATATGGTCCATGACACAACTTAAAATGAAAACCTACAACCTGTTTTCCGGTTATTGAGCGGGTCAGGGATGAATGAATGAATCATATATAGGCTATTAGTACGATGGGGTCGCCACTCCCAAAGTGGTTTATTAATGACTGATAGATGCTATGAAATGAGAATGATGATGATGATGATGATGCTTGTTGTTTTAAGGGGCCTAACATCGAAGGTCATCGGCCCCTAATGGAACGAAATGAAGGACATGAGATATGAAGTTAAAATTTTAAAAAGTATCCACTGACTAGAGTTAAAAAAGAATGGTAATGAAGAAAAATGAGGGTGAGATTAAAACAGTCAGTGAATCTAATACGCAATGCCTTATGTTCTATAAAAATAAGAGAAAGTACAGGAAATCGAAGGAATAAGGCATCGCCCAGTAATACAGATATTAACACATAATGTACGTTAGACGTTAAAATAACACATTAAAATGCGCAACACAAACTAAAATGGAGTCAATGAGATAAAAGCGCAACTGACATAAACAACACTAGGACAAAGGACATCATCACACACGATAAAACAGACCGCTATCCCTCATAAAGCGGATGACGAGGTCTGCTGACTGCTCGTCATCGCGCAAGATAAGGGAGATAGTACTCGGAAGGTTAATACTACGGCGCAGATCGACCAGGTCCACGCACTCCGTAAGGATGTGTACCACGGTAAGATGGTCGCCGCAGGTACACACCGGAGGGGGTTCTCCTTTCAGTAGATGGGAGTGCGTCAAGATACCGTGGCCGATCCGAAGGCGACATAATACCACGGCTTCCCTCCGCGAAGCCCGAAGGGAAGTCCTCCATACCTTCGTTGTTCCTTTTATCGCTCGCAGCTTATTGGGAAGTGGGATGGCCTGCCACTCCATCTCCCAATGAGACATAACCAGATGTCTCAGCTGAGAGCGAATATCACTTGCTGGAACCTTGAAAGGCAACGGGGGCAGTGTAACTGCCTCCTTGGCAGCCTGATCCGCTAACTCGTTTCCCTCTATGCCCATGTGGCTGGGGAGCCACACGAACGTAATTCTGGTGCCGGCATCCGAACACCCGGCCAGCAGGTCCTGGATCCGCTGCACCAGAGGGTGTCGAGGGAAACAGGTATCAATAGACTGAAGCGAACTCAAGGAGTCAGTACACACGAGAAAGTGTCGGCGTACATTGTCTAGTGCGTACCGCAGAGCCTCACAGATAGCATAGAGCTCTGCCGTGTACACACTACAGGTGTCCGGGAGAGCAAAAAGAAACCGATCATTGTCGACAACGAACGCACAGCCCACCTTCGTATCTGTCCTTGAACCATCCGTGTAAACGACGACCGAACCTGGATAGCGGCCAAGAAGGGACAGGTAGATCCTCCGATAAATCGAAGGGTCCGTGTCTCCTTTCGGGCCAGTGTGCAAATCCAGGATGATTTCAGGTCGTCGTACAACCCACGGAGGTACCCCACTTGGTTGTCTGACAAGGCAAGGAATCGAAGGTACGTCAAACAATTCATAACTGCTATCCAAGCGTATCCCAACCGGCCGCGTCGCACGAGGATGAGCAACGTACAACAAACGGTTGCCATTGTTGAATACGCAGGGATAGCTCGGATGAAGTGGCATCTGTCGCAAATTTGCAGCATACGTAAGTAGTAGTTACTGGCGCCTCGGGTGTAAAGGCGGCACACCAGACTCAGCGAGCAGGCTAGCGATGGGGCTAGTACGAAAAGCTCCCGTCGCCAACCTAACCCCGCTGTGGTGGATACTGTTCAGCTTCGCAAGAACGCTTGGCCTTGCGGAGCCATATGCTGCACTGCCGTAGTCTAACCGAGATAAAATGTGTGCCCGATAGAATCGCAGGAGCACCACGCGGTCAGCTCCCCAATTAGTGCTGCTAAGAAACTTCAAGAGGTTAAGCCTCTTGGTGCATTGCACTTTTAGCTCCCGCACGTGTGGCTCCCACGATAATTTACTGTCAAAAAGGAGCCCAAGAAATCGGTAGGTGTCAACAACTGGAAGAACGACATTACCTAGATAAAGCTCAGGATGAGGGTGAAGTGTACGTTGACGACAAAAGTGGACAACGGAGGTCTTTGCGGCAGAAAACCGAAAGCCATGTTCTAAGGTCCACTTCTCCACCCTCCTAATAGCTTGCTGTAACTGTCGCTCTGCGACTGCCATACTGCACGAGCTATAGTGCAGAGCAAAATCATCCACATATAGGGACGGTATTACGGCTGGACCAGCAGCAGCGACAATACCGTTTATGGCAATCGCGAACAGAGTGACACTAAGAACCGATCCCTGTTGGACTCCATTTTCTTGAACGTGGTATTGCGAATATGTCCTACCTACTCGGACACGGAATAGACGGAGGGACAAAAATTCGCAATAAATACCGGCAAGTTACCTCGGAATCTCCATTGATGCAGGACTGAAAGGATGCCACATCGCCAGGTGGTGTCGTAGGCCTTCTCCAAGTCAAAGAAGACAGCTACCAAGTGCTGTTTGCGGAGAAACGCATCCTGGATAGAGCTCTCCAGGCGTACCAAGTGGTCTGTGGTGGATCGAGCGGCTCGAAATCCACATTGGTACTCGGACAAGAGTCCTTGTTTCTCCAGACACCACACGAGTCTGCGATTTACCATCCTCTCAAATAGCTTACACAGGCAATTTGTAAGACAAATCGGTCTGTAACTTTCTGCATACTTAGGATCTTTGTCAGGCTTGAGGACAGGGATGACTATGCCCTCTCGCCACTGAGACGGAAAATCACCCTCTGTCCAGATTCGGTTGAACACACGAAGGAGATATAGTAAACTATCATCACTAAGGTGTTTCAACATCTGGTTATGGATGTTGTCCGGTCCAGGAGACGTGTCCTTGCAAAGCGCTAAGGCGCTGCGGAGTTCCCACTCCGTAAAGGGCACGTTGTAGTCCTCTGAAGCTTGGGTGGCAAAACTAAGGTGATGACGTTCTGCCTCCCGCTTCAGAGGGAGGAAATCAGGATTGTAATTCCCGGAGCCAGAGACATCCGCGAAATGACTAGCGAGATGGTTAGCAATCGCGAGGGGATCAGTGGCGACACTGCCTGCAATGGAAATTCCCGGTACAGCAGATGATCCTTGAATACCCGAAATTCGTCGAAGTTTCGTCCACACTTGAGATGATGGAGTATGTGACGTCATGGACGACACATATCTCTCCCATGAAGCCTTCTTACTTTGTCGAATAAGAACTCGCGCCTTAGCGCGGAGTTTCTTAAATGTTACCAAGTTGGCCACAGTAGGCTGTCTACGGTAACGCTTATGAGCGCGACGGCGTTCTTTGATGGCTGCTGCTATTTCATCGTTCCACCAAGGAACGAGTTTTCGGCGAGGAGTCCCCGAGAAAAACGGAATGGACTCCTCAGCAGCAGCAAGAATAACTTGGGTGATGTAAGTTATTTCCTCGCCGACGGTCCGCCTGACATCATCGCTAAAGACAGCTAGTGATGTGTACTTTGGCCAATCAGCATGTTTAAGAATCCATCGAGGGGGAGCCTCGACGGGTTTATGATTCAACAAAGTAATAACGATGGGAAAATGGTCACTGTCACAGAGATCATCGTGTGCATTCCACCGAAACAGTGGAACCAACGTTCGGCTGCATAGACTAACGTCTATGCGAGAATATGTGCCGTAACGTACACTAAAGTGAGTTGGTTCCCCTGTGTTCAAAATACATAAATCCAGATCTGATAGGAGTGCTTCCAGCTCTCTTCCTCGGGGGCAAGGCGTCTCAGAGCCCCATATGGGATGATGGGCGTTAAAATCGCCCAATAAGAGGAAGGGTGGTGGAAGCTGATCTATAAGATCAGCGACATCATTGTCCGACTCGTTGGCTGAATGGTCAGCGTACTGGCCTTCGGTCCAGAGGGTCCCGGGTTCGATTCCCGGCCGGGTCGGGGATTTTAACCTTAATTGGTTTATTCCAGTGGCCCGGGGGCTGGGTGTTTGTGATGTCCCCAACATTCCTGCATCTCACACACCACACATAACACTATCCTCCACCACAATAACACGCAGTTACCTACACATGGCAGATGCCGCCCACCCTCATCGGAGGGTCTGCCTTACAAGGGCTGCACTCGGCTCGAAATAGCCACACGAAATTATTATTATTATAGCGACATCATTGATGTTCAGATGCTGGCCTGGTGGAAGATAAACATTACACACTGTTGCTATGACAGGCAGCGAGACGCGAACAGCTACAGCCTCAAGAGGGGTTCTTAATGGAACCTCTTCGCTGTAGCTATCAGAACGTACAAAAATGCCAACGCCTCCGGAAGCCCGGTGAGCATAGTATCGTTCTGTCGAGTATAGTTTGAAATTCCTCAAGACCGTGTGATGACCAGGTCGGAAATTGGTCTCCTGAATACAGACTATACTCGCTGCGTACTCACTAATAAGCTGACGTAACTCAGCAAGATGCCTGTCATAACCGTTACAATTCCACTGTAACAGTGCCATAGTGTGGACTATAAAAGGAGTGTTAGGTTATGAGCGACAAAATGCTCGTAAGCCTAAACACTATCTAGTTCTACATCCGTAGATGTAGAGGACAGCGCGACATCCATCCCGTCATCAAAAGATGGCAGGGGTGCCGCCCAGAACTTCGACGCTTTTCGGGCGCGAGGGGGTCCCCTACGAGGAGAGCGCGCAGGTTTGGGAGCAGGAGTGCCTCCCGGCGCAGACTCATATCCCCCAGATGGAGGGCATGACTTCTCCTTCGCAGGGGAAGTCCGAGAGCGCTCAGGACGGGCGCTCTTCTTCCTCTTTTTCTTTTCAAGTTTAGACGGGCTGGGAGATGGTTTCCCAGCCCTGGTCAACGAAGCCGCCTCCGCCGGCTGGGGCACGACTTTCGTCGACCTCCTAGGGGGGGGGGAGACTTAGTCTTCCCCCCTTGCTGTGCCGGCTGGCAGTTCCCAGCCGGCACAGACTTCTGGTTGGTCGAAGGTGGGGTGGTCCCCCCCTTCGAGCTTTGACTATTTGCGACGTTGCTGGGAGCAGCAACAGTCGCCTTGGGCGCAGCGGTCTGGACAGGTGTCTTAGTCGTAAATGACGAACCTGGAAGACTCTGAGCTATCAAGCTATAGTCGAGTGTACGGGCAGGTGTATTCATAGAATGAAACTTACGGCGCGCTTCCTGGTAGGAAAGACCATCCAGGGTCTTGATCTCCTGGATCTTCTTCTCACTCAGGTATGTCGGACAATTCCGATCCCGAGGAGAATGAAAACCGGAGCAGTTAGTGCACTTGTATGGAGTTGTGCACTCCTCCGCGCCGTGAGCTACTCGTCCACATGTACCACATACAGCCTGATTCGAACAGCGAGATACCATATGTCCGAATCGCTGGCATTGATAGCATCGCATAGGAGGCGGGATGTACGGCCTCACATCGCAACGATAAGTTGTTACCTTGACTTTCTCTGGTAACACTGACAACTTGAAAGAGACAATGAAGGCACCAGTGGCAACGTCTTCACCGTTGACCTTGCGCGTAATGCGCCGGACGTGTGTCACGCCACGGTTCTTCATGTCTTCCATCAACTCGTCGTCAGTGTTTTCAAAATAAGGTCGCGGTGAAAGATGACTCCGCGAGCCAGGTTCAAGGACTTATGCTCCTCCACTTTGACGGGGATTTCGCCAAAGTGCTCGCACTTAAGCAACTGATCAGCTTGCAGTGCTGTACGAGTCTTCATAAGCAAACTACCGTTGCGCATTTTCTTAAGTTCCTCCAGTTCGCCATAGACGCCTTCGATGTGCCGACTAAAAAGGATCGACTTCACCAGCTTAAAATCGTTCCCATCGGTTCTGGTAGCGACCAGAAACCTAAGGAAGCTGGATCCCATTCCTTCACGCTGCGCATGTTCCCAGGGAGTTGAACCTCTCAGGGAAGCAAAAGTTAAAGACTTAGGTGGGGGACCACCTTGAGAGAGCAGAATTCGTTTGGAAGCCATGCCCGATAGCATCCTCCCCGAATGCCACCCACTCCGATCAGGGGTCTCTGTAGCCGAACCAAGCAGCCAAGGCAATACCCACCTGGTCATAGCAGGTACTGCCCGGGGTCCGATGTTGGACGATGCCTAATACGGCATGACTGAGGCAATGAGTACTAAGACTCCCTTCCTCCAGTCGCCCGCAATAGCATGTACCCCATAGCGTTTACAGAGCACTAAATATAGAGAAAAAATAAAAATAATTAATAATAATATGTCCTTCTGGCATTCGGCTGTGCGAGGACCTGTGTTGTCAGGCGGATACCACTGCCAAGGTACATGGCGCTCCCACCACGCAATGGTCCTGGGTGGACAGTTGCGGGCTTTTGGGCGTAATCGCACACGTAAGAGGCCCATCTCCGGGCAGCACGCACATCAAAATTTCGAATGGTCTACATCTGACCCTCGGAAAAATAATAATAAAATAAAGAGGGGACCATGGCCACATGACCCTTTAAGTCGCCTTCTACGACAGGCAGGGATTACCTGTGAATGTACTCGACCCCTCCCATCCACAGGAGGTCCAACACGTTATACCAAACCGCAATCCATGTCCGCGCCTAGGTCGCCCCTTTTAGTCGACTCATACGACAGGCAGGGGGTACCGCGGGTGTATTCTACATGTGCGTCCCCCACCCGCAGGGGGTAGTGTGTTTGGTCCGCGAGATGTATTTTATTTCCCTCAAGTCCGCCGGCAAGCCGGTTAGGACCCCCTATCCGCCACCTGGGACGCGCCACGTGGGAGTATCACCTCTCCCCCTGCTACGCCTTCGTAGTAGGTTCGTGGAAAATGAGAATGGAGAGTGTTGCTGGAATGAAAGATGACAGGGAAAACCGGAGTACCCGGAGAAAAACCTGTCCCGCCTCCGCTTTGTCCAGCACAAATCTCACATGGAGTGACCGGGATTTGAACAACGGTATCCAGCGGCCATGACACAGCTATTTAACCTAAATTATGTGGACCGGGAGAGTTGGCCGTGCGGTTAGGGGCGCGCGGCTGTGAGCTTGCATCCGGACGATAGTGGGTTCGAATCCTACAGTCGGCAGACCTGGAGATGGTTTTCCGTGGTTTCCCATTTTTACACCAGGCAAATGCTGGGGCTGTAACTTAATTAAGGCCACGGCCGCTTCCTTCCAACTCCTAGGCCTTTCCTATCCCATCGTCGCTATAAGAACTGTCTGTGTCGGTGCGACGTAAAGCCACCAGCAAAAAAAATATTATGTGGTTTTGAAACAGAACCTCTCTAAGTCAGATGTAACTCTCCTTTCTATACTTAAATAACAACAAACACTAATACAACTCTTGTTTTCAAAAAATTACACGCACAGTATAAGAAACGGATAACCAAAACCATCCCAGTTTTGTTGTTGGCTCAATATAGCGCGCCGTAGCTAACAACAAAACGTGTGGGAGTCAGTGGTCATCAGTTTCATATAGAAGGACGAACTGCGTTGAGTCCTCCAGCAATATATTTCCTTAGATTCTTTTCGCATGCCACTACAATCAGTAAATATGTATTCCCCTTATTTCTGCCCGAACGAGCTAGAAGCATGGAAGTTCAATGCTTAAAATCTCGATGTTGTGCAGTCAATCGAAACTTAACCGTGGGCTCTTATTGCTAATTAATTGGCTGCGCAGTGAGTAGTGACACCGGAGGGACCAGAATACTATCACATGACAAATTCTATCCATTTAACCTTCAATCACGGAGGTATTAAACTCAAAAGTAACACTATGCAACAGGGAAAAAACTTTGTTCACAATAAAGGTGTATTTTATGCATTTCTGCCTCCTGAATTCAAAAGTGACACTGAAAATATCGTATCACCCACAGTTTGGGCACAAAACGTATACTTTTAATAATGATATCACATATTGAAGAAGTATATATATATATTCTGCCCGTTTAAGCCACGACTAGCATTTGGAGGCACGCGACCCTCTCAGGGGTGCTCAGTAAGGGATTGACATGTTCCATAAGAAAAATGGTGTGGATCAAGGAGATGGGCAGATATTCGTAAATAATGAACCATCGAAATCCAAATAAATGGTGGATGATTTATTCCAAAAAATAATAATAATTTCTTCCTTCTCAGAAAGATGATTATGTGAAATGATCCCTAAAATTTTAATTTTATATCAACTCTTGCTGTACATCCAAAAATTAAAACAAATGGGATGGTACAAGTTAATGAATTCTTATTAATTCTGACAAAATTGTTTCGTCCATGTCACATTTTTTTAAATATTACTTTGAAAGTTATCTGATTTTTCTATAAAATGATGCTCGCACGCATGTCAATTCATGCCGGAAAATCTGAACAAGATTTTAAATACTGAAGTTATATGACTGAGCGAAAAAAAGAAAAAAAATGAAAATACAAAAAATTTCAACAAATTACTTTTGTCGCTTAATTTCACTTTTTAATTTAATTACTTTTCAAATTTTAATCGACTTTTCAATGATTATCAGCTCAGCGTAACATAATACACGTGATATTACGTGGCAAAGTAGGCAAGAAAATGAGAGAAAGAAAAAAATTAATTTAAATTAAATCCTTAACCATGTGTCATAATCCTGACACAACGCCGAAATTCGAAACAACGATGGTTACACACATAAATCGATATTGCACAATAAAATTAAATCACACAACCTGTGGAATAACATAAAAATGCTCGAAATGATCTCCCATTACCATCATCCACCAAGGAAAAACAATTGCAACCAACTACAACTAAGAGTATTATTTACAAATATACACCTGTCCACACGTTGTCCATTCATCTCCTGGGAATGGCAGACTCCTGTAAATAAAATCCGCACCTGTAACTAATCCACCTGGTACAAACAATCTAGGTAATGATGACTGAAAAAAAATATCGCCAATCTGTATAGAGCTCAGGACGTTACCTATATTTAGCATATATTGAGGAAGTGAATAACATTATACAACTTCGATTTAATATTATTGGTGATGACGCTCATCCAGTAGGACAAATAACTATCTCATACACTCAATTTTATTTTGAAGGAAGACATCTGGTTTACCTCGTGGTTCAATATTTAATGAAGACGCTATCGCCTATAATTCTCTCACAAACAACAACTCGCACATACGTCAAATGACGATAAATTATTCCAAAATCTCCGTTCATCAATGCACGCAACATCGCAAAAATATATTAAATGTGCCTCTATCCATAGAGACGTGAAGATTCGCCTTCGAATAGCGCATAAAATCAGCATAATTCATGCCATAATTCACCACACGGCACAATGTGAGAGGTAAAAATAGCGAAAATAACTCGCAACATCCGTTCAAAATATTACGGGAAAATTCATATAAATGACTTGAACCACATATAAATATAATAATAAGACACTATCCTTCCTTAAAAAGTATGAAATTGGATTCAAAGAAAGCTATCCGTATCGTTAGCACAGCGTTAAAATGTCAGATGAGCCTGTTGCCTCGTGTAAAATATAGCAAACACTTTTGGGCAAAATATAAGAGAAATACATTTCGAAGAATGAAAATATCACGCGTACACAATCCTCAATATCATAGTAATCGAATAGAAATGTAAAATTCCTTAAAGGTTAGTAGATGGCTGATATTTAAATCAGATACATGTCCGATGACATAACTATTTGAAACCCACATGGCCGATGATGTTGACACCCTGTCATCATGCACCTTAAAATCACGTAGTAAGTGAAACTGCAAATCCAACGTCGAATAATGCAAGAAAATAACATGGTAAAGATACTAAAAAGCTACTCAAACTACTGTATAATTAATAATCCCTTCAAGAAGAAAGTTAACTACATATTACAGCTACATAGAACAGATAATACCCAGTATAAATGAAATGTCGACTTTACTTGGATGTCTTGATGACCATGGTGTTCTTCTAGGCAGGATTCAAGGCATTAGGACGCCGTTGGCATCGGTTCTGGGTTTTTAGTGCTGCATCATGATCCAAGCGATGTCTCCAAGGCACACGAACTTCACACTGCAGGCTTCCATTTCCTTGGCCAGTATCGAACTCGTATTACTTGCAGTACACTGAAATTTTCACAAAAATATTAACACAAATGCATCGAACTCGTGGTTTCAATATTAGCAAAGGATGATACGTGCCTTCTTTCTTAACACTATTGACGTCTGTTAAGATGTTGAAATGATCTGTTAAAGCTGCACTGAAATAACACTGCTCCCCTCGTAGAGCGAATAACAGCTGTGTCCAGGCCTGTACGAGACCTTATGTAGTAGCTTTCCGAGCAATCACGCAGCCAGCAGAAAACAACAGCGCAACAGACCTGAGAGAATGAATGAGAATATTCTAGTATCAGCTCGCCACCGATGTTCCGAGCTCTGACGTCACACCTCATGATTCAATTGACGTCCTGAATTCCTCGGCGTTGTAATTGAGATGTCCGCTAACTTCTTGTTAAATAATTATATAATTAATTCCATAATTAACTTAATTTTCAATTATTACTATTCGTGCCTTCCTGAAGTATGGTATCACGGTTTTCATGCATACTTGTTGGAGAGTGACTATTAGGATGTCGGATCTGACGTGGTAATATGACGAAAGATTTTAAATGTAATACTTGTCGTGGGTGAAAGGTTCAGCTGTATTAAAAAATTTTCTCGTCTTCTCTTGTGGTAATAACATGGTCTTTCACTCCTCAGCAGGTTACACAAAAGATAAACAAAAAATTTCATACCTTTGCATTTCCCTGTCGACACACCGCGCGAGACACCTGGGGTACAGTCCGGTCTTATAAAATTCACGGCCGATCACAGTAGACCAAAAATGTCACAATATATATACACTGACTGACAGAGCAAATGCAACACCAAGAAGGAGTGGTTCGAAAGGGATGAAAGTTGGGGAAAAAACAGAGACGGCACGGAGGAATAATTGATGTTTATTTCAAACCGATATGCAGGTTACACAATGCGCACGGCATCGACTCAGTAGGATGTAGGACCACCGCGAGCGGCGATGCACGCAGAAACACGTCGAGGTACAGAGTCAATAAGAGTGCGGATGGTGTCCTCCATTCTCTGTCAACCTTTTGCCACAGTTGGTCGTCCGTACGAGGCTGGGGCAGAGTTTGCAAACGGCGTCCAATGAGATCCCACACGTGTTCGATTGGTGAGAGATCCGGAGAGTACGCTGGCCACGGAAGCATCTGTACACCTCGTAGAGCCTGTTGGGAGATGCGAGCAGTGTGTGGGCGGGCATTATCCTGCTGAAACAGAGCATTGGGCAGCCCCTGAAGGTACGGGAGTGCCACCGGCCGCAGCACATGCTGCACGTAGCGGTGGGCATTTAACGTGCCTTGAATACGCACTAGAGGTGACGTGGAATCATACGCAATAGCGCCCCAAACCATGATGCCGCGTTGTCTAGCGGTAGGGCGCTCCACAGTTACTGCCGGATTTGACCTTTCTCCACGCCGACGCCACACTCGTCTGCGGTGACTATCACTGACAGAACAGAAGCGTGACTCATCGGAGAACACGACGTTCCGCCATTCCCTCATCCAAGTCGCTCTAGCCCGGCACCATGCCAGGCGTGCACGTCTATGCTGTGGAGTCAATGGTAGTCTTCTGAGCGGACGCCGGGAGTGCAGGCCTCCTTCAACCAATCGACGGGAAATTGTTCTGGTCGATATTGGAACAGCCAGGGTGTCTTGCACATGCTGAAGAATGGCGGTTGACGTGGCGTGCGGGGCTGCCACCGCTTGGCGGCGGATGCGCCGATCCTCGTGTGCTGACGTCACTCGGGCTGCGCCTGGACCCCTCGCACGTGCCACATGTCCCTGCGCCAACCATCTTCGCCACAGGCGCTGCACCGTGGACACATCCCTATGGGTATCGGCTGCGATTTGACGAAGCGACCAACCTGCCCTTCTCAGCCCGATCACCATACCCCTCGTAAAGTCGTCTGTCTGCTGGAAATGCCTCCGTTGACGGCGGCCTGGCATTCTTAGCTATACACGTGTCCTGTGGCACACGACAACACGTTCTACAATGACTGTCGGCTGAGAAATCACGGTACGAAGTGGGCCATTCGCCAACGCCGTGTCCCATTTATCGTTCGCTACGTGCGCAGCACAGCGGCGCATTTCACATCATGAGCATACCTCAGTGACGTCAGTCTACCCTGCAATTGGCATAAAGTTCTGACCACTCCTTCTTGGTGTTGCATTTGCTCTGTCAGTCAGTGTATATATTGCACACGAATCATGCTGAACTAGAATACATGTTTAAACCAACAACATATTGAAATATGCACACAGTGAACAGATGCATACAGAGAATGTGTTAAAAACATGCACTAATGTAATTCATTCCGTGCTTTCTTAGTTGTCATGGCGTGGATTTTCCTCTTATGGGGCATTTCTGTGTGCTCACGGTGAAGCATCCAGCAGTAGTCGCCCATCATCCGAACATCCCAAGTTCCCTGGTATCGTCGTTCCATGTCCTTTATGTTCTGATGGAACCTTTCACCCTGTGCCTCACTTACAGCACCCAGGTTGGGAGAAAAAAAGTCAAGGTGAGAATTTAAAAAATGTAACTTCAAACTCATTGAACATCCCAGCATTTTCAACTTCATCAGCATGTTCTCCACTATGTCGACATACTCTGGGCTGCGATTGTTTCCCAGGAAGTTTTGAACCACACACTTAAAGGCAGTCCAGGCTTCTCGCTCCACGGCATTCATTGAATTAAGGAAATCTTCATCTAGCATTACTTTCCGAATATCGGGACCACTGAACACACCCTCCTTCAGCTTAGCATCTGACAGGTTAGGGAACTTGTTACATAGATATTTGAAATAGCTGCCACACCTAGGTAAAGCTTTGACAAGCTGCTTCATTATGCCCAGTTTGAGGTGCAGAGGTGGCAAGAGTATTCTGCCTCTTTCCACTAGAGGGTCACACTTGATATTTTTGTCCCCTGGAACCAGTTCCAACCTTCGGGGCCACTACTTTTGCTCCCAATGTTTGTCACGAGCACGACTGACCCATTCACAGATGAAACAAGGAACTTGTTATATCCGGTCTGTTGTCCTAGAAGCAGACCCAACACTTTCAAATCGCCACACACCATCCAATTGTGATTCGCATAATGAATGGTAGTAAGAAGTACCTTCATGTTGTCGTATGTTTCCTTCAGATGCACAGAATGGCCAACAAGTATTGAGGCATGCATGTTACCATTGTGCAGCAGAACTGTCTTCAGGCTTCTTTTAGATGAATCAATGAACTGTCTCCAGTCACTGGGTGCGTACGGAATGTTGAACTGACCCATCAAACCTTCTATATCACTGCAGTACATTAACACGTCATTTTGAGAAAAATATTGCGTGAATATCAAGTCCCTTTTTCAATAAAATGTAACGGACGTTCCGGGTGCTAAGAAATGTCTTTCATGCAGTCTTGACCCTAGGAGCTCTGTTTTATCCTTTGACAGTCCCAGATCACGGACTAAATCCTTTAGATCTGGCTGAGTGAACAGAAGAGGGGCCTCATCTGTGCCTACTTCAAAGTCAGTATCATCCGTCTCCTACACGGCATCCATGTCATCACTGTCGTCCGTATCTAATGACTGCGGAGGCTGTAGTATAGGTAAATCCGGGCCATGTGGAATAGGACGAATAGCTGACCTAAGGTTGTTCGGATACTCAACAGTCTTCTTGTTTTTCTTGTTGAAACCAGCTACCTTACAAGAGCAGAAGTAGCAGTAGTCGGTATGATCCTGTTGCTCTCGCCAGACCATAGGGATGCCAAACCGTAATGACTTCTTCTTTCCTGCCACCCACCGTCGTAAAACTTCTACACACACAACACACACGACCTGTGGAGCCCATGGTTTATCGATGTCACCGAGTTTCACTCCGTAGACCTTTTTCGCGCAAGTAGTAATGTTTCTTCGGTCCCCTTTCACCACAAGTTCACCACATATATAACAAAAACTGTTACGAGAGTTTACACAACCTCGGGTAGACATTCTGCACTAAGACTAATACGTACTTCCTTCCACAAACACAACACGGTGACGGAAAGGCAGCGTCATTTGGAACGTGAGAGTTCGCTACGTGCCACTAGGAGCGCAAGTGTTGAACAGTTGAAAGCGATGTACCGCGTCTGAACTTCATATGATGTTTTCATGTCTATTGTAACAAACACTAAAACCCCATATGAAGCTCAGGATATCAATCAGAATATTATTATACCATTAAATTGCATTACCATTAATTACAAATTTATGCGATTTGTGTAAAAACTTTGGGTGATGCGATGTTTTCAGTATCATTGTCGAATTCAGGAGGTCGAAATATCTAAGGAACTCCTACATTTTCGAAAAAGTTTTTGTGACCTTGAAATTTGTTGCATAGTGTAATGAGTGATTAGTAAGTTTGTGCGTGCAGGCCGGATGTCAGTATTTAAACCCGTCACATGCTTGGGATTATTAGTGACTACTATACATACAAACATCTGACTGATTATAAGCCATGATTTACACTGTCGATTAGTTAACTATGAAAATATGAGAGAGATTTCCAGTCCTCCGAACACAGTGTATAATACAAACAAAACGTTAAAAGCAGATATAAATATATCATTAAACATACGATGTAGAATGATATGCTTCGTCCAATAGAAATTGACTACAGATTCCTCAAACCACATCAAATCAAAATCAAATACCTTTGGAAATATGTACACGTACTATGTACAGATGTGTTCACGAACTGTAAACTATATTCTTCAGTGGAAAAGGAAAGTGAATGAAATAGTTACAAGCTTCAGTTATGTTGTCTCCCAATCTATAAGTTAGTTTAATGCTTGTGGAAGGTTTTCGAATATTTAGGTTATCCTGCAGCTCCTCTGGTTTGGTATGTCACATTTCCCCTTCTAGTTCAACTGAGCTAGCTTATTGTTAGAGGAGTTCGTAGCCTAACGTAATCTCTGCAGCTGGCCTATTGAGAAATTCCGTAGTGCGTTTGCCCACTATTTTCTTTGTCACACGAACCTTGCATTCTGGAACACATATTATTTTAATTATTTTGTAGAATATTTTATGCAGCTTCTCTTGAAACACGATAACTTGAGGGGCGGAGGAGAAGGGGTACTTATATCTGAGACACCGCCGCCGAACCTCAATTCCATCCCACCATAGCCCTAAGGTAGCTACTAGAAGTAGCCTACCTTCCACTTGGATTAAACGTGGAAAGTATATGAACATTGCTCTTGTCGACACCAGATTAAACCACATAAATATGATTTAATTTCATACTAAAGTGAGAAAATGGGGAATGTTTCATGTACTTGTAGTGACTAACGTTGTCTGACTTTTTCTTCTGTAATAAGTGATTTTGTATGGTCCCTAAAATGCTTAAAGGCTTGCTTATATTATAATCGGAAGAAACATCCTGGTGTTACTGTATTTGCCTGTTCAAAATTGTATAATTAATTAAAATTATGAGAGAAGTAGGTTCATTGTATCACTGAGGGAAGTCTCACCTTACGGAAGGAAAATCTGACGTCTTAGGAACCTGTCTCGAACTCCCCGTAAGTCCCTTAAAGACTGGCAAAGAAATGTTATATATCTAAAGCAACCACATGGAGAGCAAGGGCATGCGTCTGTCATCGTATAAAATAAAAAGAGCCCAAGAATTTAAAGACTTTTATCTCCAAGAATAACTTGAACTCTGTAACAAATTTTCTCGGCAAGCGGTCGACAATTCTTTATTTACAACAGTGGCATCCCTTCAATGACGAGGCGTAGATCAGACTGTCTGGTGAAACAAATTCACTAAATATTATTTATTGAAGTGATCAAACCCGCACATTAACTGAAATTCCTTTTCACATTGAATAGATTGGCGTTTAGTGGACCCTGTGCACTTCACGAATAAAGAGGTCTATATTTCGACAAATTACAATTTCCAACAGTTGCATGCGGAATAGTCTCACTCCATTCTTTTTTGCGAGAACTGAACGCATTCTTCGGTCTAGAAAGCCAAAAATAACGGCCGAGAGGATCCGTCGTGCTGACCACACGACACCTAGTAATCTGCAGGCCTTCGGGCTGAGCAGTGGTCGCTTGGTAGTCCATGGCCCTTCGGGGCTGTTGCGCCATGGGGTTTAACATATTCTGCTCGGCTTGTCGATGCAGTACATACGTTGAGTCCTGGCAAGCTAATTCTATTCTATTTATTTTCTCATCCTTTCTTTCACCCACTCCGGACAAATACTACAACAGCACCTTCTAAACAGCAGATATTTCTCCTTTATTCCTAGTTCTACCAACGTGGGTGCAGTTTATGATTTTATGATTTATGTAAAGCTTTCTAAATAGCTCGAGTTGGTTTTAAAAATTGTTATCCAGTGTACAAACTGTACATTATGACTGGGTTGGTACGGTATCAGGAGAGAATTTCCTTCTGCTTTGTGTGATAATTAGTTACTTTCCTCAGAGTGTTCTACTTGCATCACTGTTACACACATGAGAGATAATGCACTTACTGAGCGAGTTGGCTGCGCGGTTTAGTCCGTGTAGCTGTTAAGTGGTGGCTGTCGGCAGCCCTGAAAGTGGGTTTCCGTGGTTTCCCATTTTCATACCAGGCAAATGCTGTGGATGTACCTTAATTAAGGCCACGGCTGATTCCTTCCCATTCTAGGCCTTTCCTATTCCATCGTCGCCATAAAACGTAATGCAAATGGCAAAAGAACTACTAGCAACATAACATCACCAGTGACAAAGGGTAGTGGGGGGACGGGGTGTTCAGCCTTGCGCAGACATGGGGTAGCGTCAGAGATCCTTAGCCATCACACACTGAATAGGAATTGCCTGAAATAGGAGACCTGCCACTCTTACCGTCTCTTGCATAGCTTCCTCCATCCTATCGTCCGAGCTGATGATCGATCCACGGTATTTGAATTTGGCGATCTGCTCCAGCGGTTTCCCATCGACTATGATGTTACGATTTTCCCCGTTCCTGCTGATGATGCCGATGATCATGGTTTTAGTCTTTTCTGCATTCACGTCCATACTCTTCTGATTCAAATCCTCTGCCGACACACTGACGTTATGTTGTAGGTCATCTTCGCTAGAGGCTTCAAGGATCAGGTTATCTTGTACTTCCCCTTTCTTCCTTAAATTCTTCGCTATCTCCGGAGCGATCCCATCATGCTCTGTAGCCTTTCCCTTAGTGATATTTTTATTAGCTAGCTTCATTTCACTCAACTTCGGATCTTCCCTGCTTTCTTGTCTATGTTAGATGTTGTCTCCCTGTTCACCTGTGGGCCACCTTTGCTCATGTTCAGTAATTCGTGAAAATGTTCCTGCCCCATTTCACACCAGGCAAATGCTGGGGCTATGCCTTAATTAAGGCCATGGCCGTTACCTTCCTAATCCTAGCCCTTCCGCCACCGAAACCTTCGATGTGTTAGTGCGATGTTAAATACTGTAAGTAGCAACAAAAATGTTCATGCCATCTCTCTATTATTTCCTTTTCTTCTGTTAATATTTCTCCTTCTGAGTCCAGCTCCATGGTTAAATGTTTAGCGTGCTGGCCTTTGGTCACTGGGGCCCCGGGTTCAATTCCCGGCAGGGTCGGGAATTTTAACCATCATTGGTTAATTTTGCTGGCACGGGGGCTGGGTGTATGTGTCGTCTTCATCATCATTTCATCCTCATTACGACGCGCAGGTCGCCTACGGAAATCAAATCAAAAGACCTGCATCTGGCGAGCCGAACTTGTCCTCGGACACTCCCGGCGCTAAAAGCCATACGCCATTTCATTTTTTCCCCTTCTGAGCCTGTATCAGTTTTGAAGGACAATCTTTCTCTTTCCTCATGACCCTCAACGTTCTGTAGAACAACTTCTGGTTGTCCTTGTAGGTTTTCTCCATTCTTTGTCCAAACTCTTCCCTCGACTTACTTTTCGCTGTTCTTACTAGACATTTCTTCTTCCTTGGTTGTTCCTTATGCATGTGATGGACCTCTGTATATTTGGTTCTCAGATAGGTCCATGTTGTTTTCAGGCCACAAGCCCGTCCTCTTCTAGTAATCTTCTACCTTTGATGCTTCAAACACTCTGCTTGCTACTTCAAAGACTATTTTCTTAAAGGTTTCCACTTCCCTTCCCGGTTCATCATATCTATCATCTCCTCTATCCTCTGACATTCCTCCTCTACCGCTTGTTTGAATTGTTCCTGTTCCTCCTTGTTATCTCTAAGTATGTACGTATTGATCTTCTCCTTAAGTTTTTCTTTGGTTGTATCCTCTTTACCTCTCCTTTACTGTTGCCATCATGAGAAAATGGTCGGTTCCTGTCACTAAACCTCGGTAGACTCTTGCCATCTGTCAGGGTTTCTTGAAGTGATCCTTCCTCATTAGCACACAGTCTATAACAGAGTGATCTTCCTGGCTTGGTTACTCCCTCGTGTACAGTTGTATATGACACGCCCCCTCACACAAGTGATATCAAAATGATGTCCGGCTAGTAACACCAGTGGGTAAGCGTATCACAACGAGGAAGCAACAAAACCAAAATGCAACCAAAACACAAAAAATAAAATTAAAATAAATGTGGAAGAGAGAATATTTAACACAAGGGACCCATTTCCCAAGGAACAAAGGGTGGGATACACAAGGGAACCAGAACAAGCATCTACAAGAAAATTTTGTACGCCCTTTTCAAAAAACTATACTATAATTAATTCAAACATTAATTCAAACCATTACATAGTTAGTAGCAAACAAATAGGTGAAACAAATAAGTTTTATCTAGTTAAAGAAATATTGAAGTTTCGAGTAAATAAAAATAAATACGTAATAATCCTGTTTCTTAAAAAAAGAGAGATTTGGATAAATATGGTGTTTTTTAAATTAACATAAATTATTTATAATCCTAAAGTGAGGTTTTTAACAAATAAATATACCATCTCTTAAATTGAATAAATAAATAAATAATTTATGCAAATAGTAGAAAATTTAAAAATTTAAAAAATTTTGAAAACGAAATACTAACCCTAGCGACCTAATTAAGAAAGGAGCTCCTTGAATAAACCTAAAATATATTATTTTACATGCTATCTACACTTAAAAAATATGGCTAAGGACCATTCTTAATGGAGGGTTCACTACACCGAACGCGTAGCAGAAAATGATAAATGCAAAACGCGTCGCACGAATCAATCACAAAGACATTTCTGACGAAAAATATCAGTCACATAGCACATCCCAGAAATAGAACCGAATAGCATAGTAACATTTAACATCACCAATATAAAACCGCGAACAGAAAGTAACGAGAAGAACACACACTTCAAGAGAGAACCGGTCAGGTAATACAAAATGTTAGTAATCACATACTCAAATACATGTTCGTAAGATAACAACAATTAAGATCCGTACACAACGGCATCCAGAGGCAGACTACACACGCGATAAGGTAACAATAATAACAATACAACAGTTACGTAACGACAGGCAAAGATAAGAACAGATAACCAACAATGGCAACCGACACGGTTCGAGGTGATAAAGCCACTCAACAAAGCAAGAATGATGACACATACGTATTAAAGCCCTCCATTAACAATGTCCTTACATTCTACAGAAATACTACTCGTAAAATGAATAATACAAAAATTTGTTGTCACCAAATAGCCCAAAATATACTTATCTATCTTAAATTACTTTTTAATAATAATTATTATTATTTGGGAAAATTAGTGTCAACTGAGATTGCTCGGTGCACAATTCAAAATGTACAGTTAAAGAGGAGAAACTAACCCGTAATAAAATAAAGAAAATAAATAGAAGATGTCACAATAAAATTTAACGTAAAACACCGGCAGAATTTACAAGTACGGGCAGCAATAAGTCAAATGAAAAACACCCGCATGAAGGGAACGTCACTAGAAACACACACAAATTTAGCAGAATAAAACTAATAATATGAAAAATAAAATGGGAAAAGACCAAAACACACCAAGGGTTTAACGGACGTCACAATGCACATGCTACGGCTCCAAAAATACAAGTCCACATGACGAAAATGAATGAACATAAATTACGTCTCACCAAAATTATGAACGCAAACTACGATGCGCGTACAAAATTTAGAAAAAACATATCCACAAATAAAGAGAGGCGGTACTTACAGAAATGAAGAAAATTACATACCAAATAATCCATAATGAATTAAGCAACCGAACGATCACTATCAACCACAAGGCAACACTACACTTTAAAACAAATACCTCAACATATTCATCTTATACACTAATGTTATATACATTATTTACAATTCCCAATCCCTGAAAGGGATACAGAATGTTTTTCACCCAATGCCTGAACTAGGCATGTTGAATACGCCAGCTGGCCTGAGAGACCCAGTTCTCCGCGTCATGCTCCCGCGATTTCAAAATGCAGACAGCCGTTTCCAAGCGCCCAGCAAGCTTCCACAGTTTAGCGAGTTACGCGCTATTCTTCTAACAGCGTTCAAACTCACCACAAGTTCCACAGCGCGTGCATAGATGGCGTTAACGTACACATTTCAGGCAGTTGAATACACTATGTTACCAACATAGGAGTGTCAAATGTGCCGTGCAAATGGTCCAACAACACATACGAAAAGTCCAAATATATTATACAGATACACGAAGACGTACACCGTCAGATTTCAAGTTTATTTATTAATTGTAACGCCACATCATCTTGCGTAGGAAAATCGTACTCTTTGCAGCAAAGTTGTTAGCTATCCAAAGATGCTGTTGTTGTTGGCCACGCGTTCACCATGCCTTGCTGTGACCTCACTATTCTCCTCTGGCTGATTTCTGACTCTACCTCAGAAGTCTCCGAAGACAACTACTGTACCCAAGGCGCCGCCTATCATATTCTGGAGCTCTTAGAAGAATCTTTCCGTGTCCTCCTTCGTCGCGTCCTCATTCACCCCGTACACCAAGACGAAGGCCCTCGGCTCTGCTCTCGAGTTCATTCGCATCCTCCCTGTGTAGTCCTTCCACTCCTCTATTTTGTTCCTGAAGGTCTCATGATACAGCAGCGCTACTACTGAATGTGCTATCATTCAGCTATTCACTCCACTATAGACTAGTACGTCTTCATTCCCTATTGTCTCCACACATTGTTCCTTCTTCTTTGTCTGCAAGTCCTGCTCTTTCGAATTTTATGACTAATTCAGTCTCCTTCAAACGGTTCCTCTTTCATTCCATGTTCCATATCTCATGATCTTTTTTCCTGGCAAGTCGTCATAGGGTGTATCAATCCGGCAGTAGATACTCCTTTTTTCCATGAGTAAAATTTCTGTCATGGGGGTGGAGGCCATAGTGCCCCAGAACAGTGAGGCGGCTGCCCTTTTCTGGCACCTGCTCTCACCATCTCATTGCATTTAAGATATTTTTTTACGGAGTAGATTGACATCCCTACTCCAACGCTCCTCCTCTCTCAATCGAGCTTGCTACCGGCTATGGTGGAGTTGATTTTATCTAATACACACTGAATACAAGGAGCCGCACTTTGCACTGAGGCATGTGTTTACAAGGGCTGCAGTCCACGGCTTCCATTATAGAATCCACAAAAAAGGGGATACCACCAGGCATCTACTCAATACTTTCGTACTCCCTGTAGACTGGGTCTAGTACGTCTAGTACGTGAAATCCTGCATGTAGTCTGAGCACTGGAAAAAGCCATCTCCTATGATCCGAGATGTATAAGCTCACTTCCCACCCTAGAGGTTTAAATAAAATGCGTCGCACCATGGAAGCTTCGTTCTTGGTGTTTACAGAAGGTTACTTCATTACATCATTAAAAGATACTTCAGTGTATCACGAACACTCAGACTGCAACCCTGTGTATCTTTGATCAGGCTAAAAATAAGGACCTGTCACTTGAAGAGATTCATGGCTGCCAAGAACAGAGCGTTTTAGTGGCCATCATCTCCTTTACGTACATGCGGGGCATGAAAGCCGAGTGACATTATCACTGACTTGTCACGAAGGTGGTCGCGGTTTGAATCCTGGTCAATGTATGTGGGGATGTTTGAAACGAAAGCCACATCCCTATATTTCAGTTTCCACAAAAAACTGAAGGCCTCCTGGCTATATCACGTTATCAGCAATTGTGTAAACTATACTTAATCTGGTATTGAATAGAGATTTATGAAATGCATTATTATATTACCATGTATGAAGATTTAATTGAAATACATTCTGTGTGTGCCCATTGTGTAGATGATGTTCAGATGATTCTATACCAGCGATAATATAATATTATACCGGGTGAATCACTTACATTCAGATCATTGTTCCTAATGAGTTGGGCGTATGAGAATTGCACTTCTGTGAATAAAGATCTGGAGTGGGACAACTTAAATATCTGAATATGTAATTTATGATTGTGTGAAAATGGGAAACCCCAGAAAACCATATTCAGGGCTGCCGACCTTATGGTTGGAGCACACTATCTCCCGAATACTGAATACTGTCCGCACTTAAACGACTGCAGCTATCGAGCTCGGTCACCAGAAACTCTTAAATGTCAGAGAGACCTTAAATAGGCCGGTCAAAATCGACAATAAATTAACAAAACATGATGTATCTATGAATATTTAGTATGTTGTTTGGACCCATTAGGACTATGTATACCCAAGTTTGCAACTCTCAAAAAGTTGTGGAAAAATTTTTACACACCAAAACCCGCGAAATGTTTGGACTTGTTTCAAATTCTGCTCTATATCTCCTAATTCATGCATTTTTCGTCAAAAGCTATTCTATACATTCTTAAAAGCATTAAATTTGTGACAAATTAAGCCCAACCGGAGCTCTGTAGGCCAACTGATTACCGAATTACGGCACATTGAAAATAGGCCAGGTTTTCCAAAAATTGAAAATTTAGTTTTAGACCTTCTTTGGACCGAAATTGCGTCGAAACCATTGGTCCTACGAATAGAACGTATAGAATATAATTTGTAGGCAATTTGATTACCTTTAAATGTAGAGCAAAAACGGGGTCTGCAAGCCTCCTAGTTCACTCAAAATCTTAAAAAAGTCGCATAAAAGGTAAAATAGCATTTTTCCAGAAATGCTCCATAAACTTTCCTATCTTTTGTTTTTTATGGTCTGGTAAAGAAAAAGAAGGCATGTAATCATTTAAAAACGGTGAAATGTAGTTTAATATAAACATAAGTAATAACATAAGTAATCAAAAGTACAGTAACTTAATCAATCAATCAATCAATCAATCAATCAATGAAATTAGACACATAGTCAAACTCGTCACCTTGTTTTTGATGGCCTTGAGCCGTCACTTTCGTTGCTCTCTTCAATAGGCAGGTACTCCAGTATTGGTGGATCGTCAGGGTTGTCTTGAGGCTCGTCATCGTCACCGTCGTCCTCTTCAATGATGATAAGGGCAGCGTTCTGGCGCGTTTCCCCAGAGCAGAACATCTGCGCCCTGCTTTCAGGCAAGTGCAGCCACCTCGGTACCCCTTCTTGTATTTGCAAGAGAGGAGTTTCAGGAGCTCTGCGGGGGCAGGAGCTTGCCGACTGGTAATGGGGATGAGTCCAGCCGAGGTCAATTCCCAACCCCAGTCGGTCGCCTCTTTCTCTACCCCAACCACTTCTGCACCTAGTGGTATGTGCGGTAGTGGTGATTCGACGCCGCCTCTGTGGTTGGGGCAAACGGGCCAGATTCGCTTTGGCGTTGGCTGCTGTCTTCATAAAAGTACGGAAGCGTACATCGTTCAGAGTGTCTGTCGTATACGTTTGTTTTAGTGGATCCTAGACCGCAGAGGAGCACGAGAAAATCCACATCCTCTCCAAAGATGATGGCGTGGTCATTGGAGGTACATTTTTGCAGAGTAGTCACGACGATATCGCGCTCTGCGTCTTCTTTTGATATTTTTGTCTCAATTCCCTCGAGAGCAAGAGCAGAACAGAGATGCTCAATGAGACGAACCTTGTTTTTGTCATTCGAGAGCATGTTCTCTTGGGGAACTGTGATGATAGTCGATGCGCCAAACACAGTTTCCGCTAATGCTACAGAATACCGTCGTGATTGCTCTGCAAATTTGGTGCTCTTTTGGGCGCCATCCTCAGGATACCCGTCGAAGACTACACACACATTTCTCCAGAAGTGGTTAAATATGTCGCTTATGTAGCTTGCTGTGATAGCCCGTACCTAATCATTCCGATGCCACACAACTTTATGGACGAGGTATCCTCCATCGACGACAGTAAATGTTTTTGCCTGCACACTGACGTTCTCTGTGGCTTGAGTGAAGGCAGCGTAAAAAGCCGATGTTGTGCCTTTACGCACCCCTTCGTCGGAAAATAGGGTCATTGGATATGGAGCGAGCTCGTATGTGAAGTGGGCCTTCAACTGTAGGTCTGACTGTTTCATGATACACATGCGCTGGAAGATGGTGAGTGGCTCGATATCAACTCTCTTCTTGTGGATCTTTTTCTTGCTATGTGCTTTACGTCGCAACGATACAGATAGGTCTTATGGCGAAGATGGGATAGGGAAGGCCTAGGAGTGGCAAAGAAGCGGTTGTGTCATTAATTAAGATACAGCCCCAGCATTTGCCTGGTGTGAAAATAGGAAACCACGGAAAACAATCCTCAGGGCTGCCGACAGTGGGATTCGAACCCACTATCTCCCGGATGCAAGCTCACACCTGAGCGACTCTAAACGCACGGCCAACTCGCTCGGTGTTGTGGATCTTGATAGAGGTTGTAGGCGTTGCCAAAGAGAGGACTTTTTATTTCCTAGAGACGCGAACATTCCCAAAAGTTTATCCAATAAATCGGTTCACCCCTTACAGTCCTTCTTCTCGGGCAGTGTGGCAATTTATGTGGGGGACACCTACAGTGTCACTGCTAATGGATGCGAGTTATTGAACCAGACTTTCACTTTTTTCACGTCAGAGGTATCTCGTGCAATTTGCGTAGGTCGCATATCGACACGCTGTTCACTTGTTGTGGAGGAAATATACCAATACCCTTCTACCTCTTCACATATATTCAGCATATATACCATTCCGCCCGTCCAACGATAGAGCACATTTGTAGAGATACTTCTGCTCTTCACTGAACGCATCAATACCTGTTTAATTGTCAAGTCAGTCCACAGACCTGACCAAAATTTGTCGGATCTGCGGATGGTGAAGCATCCTTTCGTGAACAATTTATGTTGGGTCCATCCGGTCTTGCAGAGTGCCCATTCATCACCTTTTCGACACCGTTTTAAGTATATATCGTGGCAAGGAGCTGTTTGAGGCCGCTCCCCGCCATGGTACTGCCAAGTGCACCCATATATGACATCAATAGGTGGAAGCCACATAATCGTACTTTTCACACCAGTCAATTCAGCACCGGGACAGTTTTGGACAACGTCCCTTTCTTTCATGTACAATTATTCAACTTACATACCTCCTATATGATCATAACACGTTTTGCATGTTCAAGTCTCACTTCATGCAACAAAAAAGTGGTTAGGTACATTTCTGGAAATATGCGATTTTACCTTATATGGGTTTCATTGATATTTTGAGAGAACTACGAGGCTTATAGACCCCGCTCTGCGCTTAACTTAAAGTTAATTAAATTGCCTACAAATTATATTCCGCAAGTTCTACTCGTAGTATCAATGGTTTCGACGCAATTTCGGCTCAAAAACGGTCTAAAACTAAAATTTAATTTTTTTTGAAAACTGGCCTATTCTCAAAGTGTCGTAATTCGGTAACCAATTGACCTATAGAGCTCCAGTTGGGATTAATTTGTCACACATTTAATACTCTTAAAACATAAATTGTAACTTTCGACGAAAATGCATGGATTAGGAGATATAAAGCAGAATCTGAAACAAGTCTAAAATTTTCGCGGTTTTTCGCGTGTAAAAATTTTTCCACAACTCTTTGAGAGTTGCAAACGTGGGTATACACAGCCCTAATGGGTCCAAACAACATAATAAAAAATCAGAGATACATTATGTTTTGCGAATTTAGCTATTATTTGTGTCGATTTTGACTGGCCTATAAATAGGTAACAAGAAATATGAAATTTTACACACACACACGCACACACTGAGCTGAGTACTGAGGATGAAGATATATGCTAGTTGCTTTACGTCGCACCAACACAGATAGGTCTTATGGCGACGATGGGACAAGAAGGGGCTAGGAGTGGGAAGGAAGCGGCCGTGGCCTTAATTAAGGTACAGTCCCAGCATTTGCCTGGTGTGAAAATGGGGAATCCACGGAAAACCATTTTCAGGGCTGCCGACAGTGGGGTTCGAACCTACTATCTCCCGAATACTGGATACTGGCCGCACTTAAGCGACTGCAGCTATCGAGCTCGGTGAGAATGAAGATTAAGGTGTCCCAAGCTCCTAATATGAAATTACAGCAACAACAGCAACAACAACTTCACTTCTTACCCACATTTAGAGAAGAATTCTAGCTTCTAGTTCAGAAAATATTCTATCTGCCAACCTCGCCTCATGTATTCACTGCTTTCGTACCCTGCGTTGGTTTGTCTACCTAGTAAACATTACAGATTTTCTATATTAATCTCAGTATCCAATAGAGTATATAACAATTACTCTTTTAAAATTGTTCATTACATGCAAGTTTTACAAAACATATAAATTGAATAGAGAGAGGTGTTAGAAACTTTCAGGCATTGATTCCTAAACAATTTTAAAATTTGACTAGTAAAGCTGAAGTTCAGACCCTGGTTAGTCCATGTGGAATGTTCACAATGAAATGAGAAGCATTCCGAATACAATTTTAAAATTTGGCTAGTAAAGCTGAAGTTCAGACCCTGGTTAGTCCATGTGGAATGTTCACAATGAAATTAGAAGGATATTTATGGAAATTGAAATTAAACCAGTGGATTCCGAACAGATTGCACTGTCAACAAGCACGTAAATAGATGAGATTTGCGGGATCTGCACTAAAGAGTCATCATATTCGACTCGGTCGTGAGGGGAGTGATGTCTAAGTAACAGTCTCACTTCTTCCTTCCGAAAAGACCGCTCACACCTAGCGGAAGGGAGACGCGGCGCAAAGGTAGGAAAATATTATTTTACTGCGTTTTAGATGCGGTGGCTCACACGTAGCTACACAGACTGGAGGGGAAACGCGCCGCGCCGAAGACAACGAAGTTGCTTGGCGAGAATTTTATTCTTCCGCTGCTCCCGCCGGAATTTAACTTCGGTAAAATTCGTATAAAGTAGTCGGGTGTTTTCGGAACCGCGTTGAATCCATACGGTACACTGGCGGTACACAGTGCTTGCTTCCTCTGCGGATATTCACATTCCTGAGAGACGCTTAAACTCGGCTGTGCTGAAAATGGATTGCGAGAAATGCATTCAATTAGCAAGGTAGTTAGAGTAAGAGGTAGGGATCACGCGCAGGTCTCCCCACCACGTTTGGCCGTCCATGACGTCAACTTGAACCCTCAACGCCCTGTCTTCTGTATGAGGTAGGCTAATACACAGCTGTGAGCTGTTCTGTTTTAGCCACAATTTAGAGATAAGAAAACTTCATTGATATTTTAACATCACCTCACAAAAGGCATTGCACTTCACTATTACAGTCGAGTAATACTAGGAGATCAAATACAGTGTGAATCCAGAAGCGTTTCTGACGTATTTCGATCTGTATAAAAGGTTGTAACAATGCTAAGACTGTGATCGCAGTGGAATGACCATTCCATATGTTCATGTTCTCAACACCTATGATAACTGTAACAACGGGCTCTAATTGTTACAGACTCGAAACATTAAAGCTTGATGACTGCAAGAAATATATCCGTTGTTACAAGCAATATTGGGAAACTACATACACTGTCAACAATACAAACAGCAAATGTTAGGAAACTGTCCACAAAACAAACAGTACAGTAAATGTTCTCCTCCAAGTGCCAGGAACTGACAAATTCCACGATAACATTAGATAGGCCATTTAAATTAATGAGCCTGTAGGTGTTATACACAAAGAATAAGTAATGCTGATATTTAAAAGAAAAGAATATCAAACACACTTATGTATAGCATCAGTGAAATTTCTTTGCTTTTCTTCTTTCTTTATCGGTGTTCTATTAATTGAAACTCGGTCTCTTGAATGTTTTACTTTTGTTGAAAGAGTCCATTCGAATAAAAGAACGGCTTCTCACGAAGCAGCTTGCAAGCTCATGAATTTCGGGGAATTTCTTTTTCAGGAAATCCGTAAGGTTTGTGATGATGTTAGACCCTCTTTCAGTTCTTTCCAGTGGTAAAATTGAAACTACCGAGCTCGATAAATGCAGTCGCTTAAATGCGGCCAGTATCCAGTATTCGGGAGATAGTGGATTCGAACCCCACTGTCGGCAGCCCTGAAGATGGTTTTCCGTGGTTTCCCATTTTCACACCAAGAAAATGCTGCGGCTGTACCTTAATTAGGGCCACGGATGCTTCCTTCCCACTCCTAACCCTTTCCTGTCCCATCGTCGCCGTAAGACCTATCTGTGTCGGTGCGAAGTAAAGCAACTTGCAAAAAAAAAAGAACTCTTTTTGAAATATAATTTCCACCCCTTGTAATTTGACCTGTTTTCTATCCGTAACGAACCCTTGCTCATCCTCCGATAAAAAATAGGATGTTGTGGCCTCAACGCTGGCCTTAGACTGGCACACGATATCCCAGTTTTGATCGAGTTCATCAGTACATATTTGGGCGTAATATTTCATACTCTTCCGGAAAACAATTGGAATTTCTTATCGCCTCGGAAGCATTGAGGCTGAGAAGCAGTGATCTCACCTTTCGCGTCACAGCTGTCGGAAGAGGATGGTCATAAAGCCTTCCGAACCCTCGAAGCTGAGAAAGATAGCTTTCGATAAAGACTTGATTATTTCTGTCACCATTTATATACGTCAGTGGCTTTAGGGAATACATGAAAGTGTATGTTTCGTTCCTTCGCGTGCCTGATATGATTTATGCAGCCTGCAATCGCATGACAAAGCATACTCAAAAGTGTACACTATTACTGCTTTTTACGTTTTATCACATAAAATAAACATACACGGTTTCTTATACACCACAGATATGTTACTATCGTGTATTATTAGCGCCTAGCTTGTGCGTGCACAGCGATTCTTATTCGAACTACCTCTACCTCATTCAGAGCAGATTCAATGCGAGGGTCCTGCGTGACGTCACAGCTCTGCTTTGCCACTGCGCACCTCTCTCGTGATCCCTACCTTGTATTCTACCTACCTTGTTCAATTAGTTGAAAAGTACACGTTTCTATACGATAAATGTCATAAGTTATATTGCAATACCATTGCAAGAGATAATGCGTGGGATGAGATAAGCATGGAACTGGGAAATGCAACAGGTAAGATAATTTTAAAATTGAAAATTCAAAAATAATGTTGATATTTTAGCATAACAATGATCAATGAAAGGCTGTTTATCCACAAGTTACCAATTACAATCACAATCTCCATTTAAGGTAACAGAATAGGCCTACGATATTTAAATATATTCACTCGTGTATCCAGCACACTGTATCTTACGTAACTATTTTAGAAACGGTAATAAATATTATTTATAATTATGTGTACTTCAGAATACAATGGAAATTAAATAGTTCTGCCGTTATCGTAAAATCAGATCATTGTTATGCTTTGTTCTTCAGGAATTTCATTTGTGCAGAACAGTCTAAGTTACTATTATATATTTACTAATATTGGTATATAATATATACTACTTGATACACGTTTCGTCATAGCCACATTCTGACTCCAGAGAAATAATAATGTTCAGTCAATTAACCGGTTGACGTCCACGATGCACAATGTTTGTTTTGGTTTTTTTGCCATCAACTGCGCCTATGATATTGAAATAGTTCTTACAATTGTCTCTTATTGCCATTGCCTCTACCGAAGCATTTCGCCCGATATTTTCTAGCGGCTGAAAAGCTGTACGTCCCGTGGCAGATGTTGGCTCCTCCGGAAGGCTAGTAATATCATCTTTCAAAAACTTATGGATAACGCACGTTGCTAACACAGTGTCTGTAGCGTGTGCTTGTGTCACTTGCAACCGTCGCTGGTACACCCTAAATTTCTGAGTTATTATACCAAATGTATTTTCTACGACGTTGCGAGCTCGAATTAAACGATAATTGAAAACCTTTTCACATAGTTGTTTACTAACTGGGTTCTTGCATAGGGCCTTAGTAAGTACTTTCGGAGAGGAAATGCTTCATCCCCGATCACATGTGGTATTGCAACTTCAGTCCCTAACAAAGGCTTCCCATGTGGTACATTAAGACTCTTGTTTGCCAATCCTTTTCCCAGATTAGAATTTCGAAGAACGCCACCGTCACTGTCAGAGCCTTATGAACCGACATCCACGCAAATAAATTTGTTGCTAGCATCCACTAAGGCAAAGAGAACAATGGAAAAGAAGTGTTTTTAATTATAGAATATAGATCCACTCCTAGCAGGTGCTTGAATTGATACATGTTTGCCGTCTATTGCACCAATACAGGTTGGAAACTGCCATCTGTCTCAAAAGCCTGCTTCAATCCTTTTCCACACTTCCGATGTCGGTTGAGGCATTACTATTGGCTGAAGAACTTCCCACAAAATCCGGCATGTTTCATGAACAATAGTGGCTACAGTTGAATGGCCAAGCCGGAAGCTGAATGCAATTGTTTTGAAACTGTCACCAGTAGCAAGAAATCTGAAAACAAAGGAGATTACTTTATAAATTACACATAGCAGCACATTTTGTTGCTTGTTTTATTATAATTAATTTTAAGTATATTCTGCTTTCAGGAAGTGAATGCAAGAAAAAAATTTAAAGTATTAGGGAATGCTATAGAAGAGCGATGGCTCCAAGAGAAAAGAGTGTCAGTAAAGTGGGTAAAGTGAAAAACCATGGAAATACGAGGAGGAATTATATTTCCTCAAACCCTTCATGTGTCAACAAAGCAAGGTATCAAATATTAAGACACTAGACACACAAGAGTAAAGTGGTGCCACCGAAGTACAAGCCTTTACTAGTGTGTGTGAGGATTCTCCTCTTTTAGCACCGTCATCCCTAATTACCAGGCCTGCTTGTGAGAGTCGTAAGAGGAAGAAAAATCAGAGTCTCTCTGTAGCTAAAGTGTTCAAAGAGTACTTGGAAAAGACTCATATTAGTTCGGCAGCGCAAGATCCCATTTCTAGTTTCTTTCAAAGCATGACTGAAACCGAGAAAAAATTCAAGTTTAGGTAAAGAAAAAAAGTGCTAGATACTGGTACAGACTGCTAAATGCGGGTAATTAGAATGGCACAGGCCACTGTATCATTGGAATTACCCATAATTCAGTTCAGTGGCAATAGCTTAAGTTAAGTTTAGATGTTATATGTTACTACCTTTAGTTATAAATTACATTGTTATTGGTAATGATTTAAAATTATATGTATTAACAGAATCATTTCAGTACTAGTACATCGCCAATTTTAATATTTAATGTATATTGTCGTCCGCCTCTGTGGTGTAGTGGTTAGCGTGATTAGCTGCCACCCCCGGAGGTCCGGGTTCGATTCCCGGCTCTGCCACGAAAATTTGAAAAGTGGTACGAGGGCTGGGACGGGGTCAACTCAGCCTCGGGAGGTCAACTGAGTAGAGGTGGGTTCGATTCCCACCTCAGCCATCCTCGAAGTGGTTTTCCGTGGTTTCCCACTTCTCCTCCAGGCGAATGCCGGGATGGTACCTAACTTAAGGCCACGGCCGCTTCCTTCCCTCTTCCTTGTCTATCACTTCCAATCTGCCCATCCCTCCACAAGGCCCCTGTTCAGCATAGCAGGTGAGGCCGCCTGGGCGAGGTACTGGTCATTCTCCCCAGTTGTATCCCCCGACCAAGAGTCTGAAGCTCCAGGACACTGCCCTTGAGGCGGTAGAGGTGGGATCCCTCGCTGAGTCCGAGGGAGAAGCCGAACCTGGAGGGTAAACATGATGATGATGATGATGATGATGATGTATATTGTCACGTAGTTCTAGTTGTGTTTATTATATGTATGCCACTAGAGTTTTGTAATAAATGGAACATTAAGAACTATGAAAATGAAATGTCGTATGGCTTTTAGTGCCGGGATATCCCAGGACAGGTTCGGCTCGCCAGGTGCAGGTCTTTCTATTTGACGCCCGTAGGCGATCTGCGCGTCGTGATGAGGATGAAATGATGATGAAGACAACACATACACCCAGCCCCCGTGCCGTAGGAATTAACCAATTAAGGTTAAAATCCCCGACCCGGCCGGGAATCGAACCCGGGACCCTCTGAACCGAAGGCCAGTACGCTGACCGTTCAGCCAATGAGTCGGACGACTATTACAATATTCAACATAATTAACTCACCCTAAACATACAACCAGTCGTAAGGTCGCTGATATAGGTTCACGAAATCTCGTAAAATGCTTATTCGAATGTTCTTCAACAAGCTGAAATAGCTGTTGAAATTTCAGGATTCTCATTCAAAAATACACTTTGAATTTCTCTTCTTCGCTCAACAGCGATTGAAACAATGTACAAAATTCACCATTTAAATTCCTGGATAAATTTATGTCGTGAACCCAAAATCTTCGATTTTGCCTTTTTTTCTTCCCTTTCGGCATCTCTAGCCAACAGAGCAAGAGCTAACAAGCGATCCATTGGTTGCGTTCGACTGAGTCACGCTTCACACACTACTGTGACAGAAGTAACAGCTGTCCAAATGGCGGGGCGCACTTCCGGTAGGTATGAGTGCATACGGGAGAAATTCTTCTCGGAACTACTCCTCTCCGCGTCTCCCTTCCGAACTAATCATGTGGGATTCTTAAAATGAAACGTCGCGTTCCTGCAGTTTAGATTCCGCGTAAAAATGGAGGTCCCGAGGCTATGATCACGATATCAACAGTCGAGTGAAACTACAAAGTTGCTATTTACATTAGTGTCCAAAAGTTGAACATACCATGGAAACTTGAAAAGGAAGCGGTGACTTTGCATGATCGCCGTTGAATGTGCAGCTCGGAGAGTAACTCTGCTTCCTTGCATGCGCAAGCGTGCTGTCAACGTCACAGAGGATCCTGATTGGACGGTACACAAGCCATGGTTCATTCGACGAGTGTCTCATTCTGTTAGCCTCTCAGTGTGCTAGGAAGGTACTATCTGTATGTGTTTGGAAAATCCTCAGTTGGAGCCGGTTTTAAAAGGGAGGAATCATGGGACGCACTGAAGCAGGTCAGATACAGACCAAAGTTTCAGCAGCCCTGAATGTGCCACAAAGCATCATTTCCAGATATTGGCGATGGTTCCAAGACACAGGAGATGTTAATTGCAAGGCAGTACGGGGCCGTCCAAGAGTTGCAACTCCACAATAAGACCGATGTCTCTCATTAACTCCACAACGAAACCAGATTACACCTGAAAGACAGAACTTGCAGCTGCCTCAGGAGTTCGCGTTTCTCAACAGACTGTACACCGATGACTCAGAAGGGCTGGGAAGCCAGGGTTCGATTCCCGGTACTGCCAGAAATTTAAGAATGACAGTAGGGCTGGTAAAAGCCTCCGTGGCTCAGACGGCAGCGCGTCGGCCTCTCACCGCTGGATACCGTGGTTCAAATCCCGGTCACTCCATGTGAGATTTGTGCTGGACAAAGCGGAGGCGGGACAGGTTTTTCTCCGGGTACTCCGGTTTTCCCTGTCATCTTTCATTCCAGCAACACTCTCCATTCTCATTTCATAGCATCCATCATTCATTAATAAATCACTTTGGGAGTGGTGACCCCATCGTACTAACAGCCTATATCTGCTTCATTCATTACATCCCTGACCCGGTCAATGACTGGAAAACAGGTTGTAGGTTTTCATTTTCATTTTCATTTCAGTAGGGCTGGTATGTGGTTAAAATGGTACATGCAGCTCACCTCCGCTGGGGGTGTTCCTGAAAAAAGCTGCACCACCTCGGCAGGAGGACACGAGTTTACTTTACTTACTGTGGGCTCAGTGCCATCACAATTGGACCCCGAATGAATGTTGGAATGTGCTCTTCACATTTCACTCCAGATTTAGTTTGGATAATGATCCTCATCGTGTATTCGTCTGGACAGAAAGTAGAGCACGATTCAATCCCAGAAATATCGTGGAAAGGGATCAGTTTCGTGGTGACATACTGCTGTGGGCGGGGAGGTCCACATCTTCGCTGGGGGTACAGAGATACAAAGGTGAGATACTCAACCAAGATGTAAGAGATGCAGTCGGCCCAGACTTCATATTAATGAAAGGCAATGCACGTCCCCATAGAGCCAAACTGCTTGATGATTTTTTTGAAGCTGAAGATATCCACAGCGTGGAATGGCCACCAAGATCTCCAGAAATGAACCCGGGAATGCTTTAGGGAGAGGAGTTTTAGCTCCTCAGCCTCCTCCAAGGATACGCCCAGAGCTCCAAAACACTTCGTGAGGAATGGAACCAACTGCCAGTCGACCTCTTAAATCAACCACGTGTTTGTGAGGAGTATGTGGCCGTTAGGGGTTGTTAAATCCCACATTAACTTTTTTTGTTGAAGAAGGATGCTTAATGTGTTTACCTTCGTTGCGTGTCTTTGCAGTAGAAAACAATCGTCAGGTTCATGTAATTTCTCTCTGATGTTTACCACAGAATCTTGTCATTAATTGTGATCATGTTTTGTACAATTCTGGCAATTCATTCATTAAATATGTTTACATATAGTTATACTTAACTTTTGGATACTACTTTAGATAAGCCCTGTGGGTGGATAATGGCGCAATTTTCAAATTTTTGGATTCTTTGTGCGTATTCTACACATGTGACCAAATTTTCGGAGAGTACGAGATATGAAAATGTAGCTGATGATTTCATTGTGAAGGAGTGAAAACCCTTCCCGCTCTGGAACTTAACTGGGTTTTAAAGCCCGTCAATTTGTGAATATGATATAAACAATTGTTCTCCGAGGGAAAGGTTGAGTGACTTTCCTTCAAAATCCGATCGAATACCGTTAACATGGAGTGTAATGTATTGCGTTCAGCTCTCCCTCTGTTCACACCACTGAATGGTCCATCGCAGGGTGTTATCAGGAGGGTTCAGAGACGCACCCCACGAATAGCAAAGCGAGATAATTTATATGTTCTGCAGGGGAAGCATATGTTGCTGTGCTCGAGTGGGGTTGCATGGCAATTTGGCTTCCATTTCCCCTCGCAGCGCTAGATTACACCCTCAGGTATATGCTGTTTAGAGTAGACGCTACTTAATGTTTACCATACAGACAAGTTATTCCTGTGAAATAGAACGTTCTTGACGCAGTCCTTCTTTTTAGAAGTATCGCTAAAGGTGGTCAGAAGACAAAGGTGACTTTCAGGGGCGATCTGAACTATACCTTCTCCCATTTTATTCCAAGTTACCTGAATCTCAGAACTCAAAAATCTGCATACATTGAAACGAGCACCGAAATATTGTGAGCTACTTCAGGCTGATGATCTCATTGTTTGTACTCTTAAAATCACCGCCAAGCTCGATCTAGGAATGTCGACAATAATTACTCACGATTAAGTATGTCACAATAAAGTACACCAACTGATGTATACGTTGTCACCTGAAAGTATGACAAATGACCTATTTCAACAGTGTTTCAGTCGTATTCTCCTTACCTTAAGCTAACAATTTCACAGTTGCAGTAGCCGTTGCTTTAAATTTGGTTTTTGAGAAATACAATGATGAAAGTGAAAATCTTTTTGTGCTATTTGTTTTACGTCGCACTGACACAGATATGTCTTATGGCGACGATGGGATAGGCCTAGGAATGGGAAGGAAGCGGTCGTGGCCTTAATTAAGGTACAGCCCCAGCATTGGCCTGGTGTGAAAATGGGAAACCACGGAAAACCATCTTCAGGGCTGCTGACAGTGGGGTTCGAACCCACTATCTCCAGATTACTGAAAGTGAAAATCCACAGCCTGTTTCTAGTCATTTGACTGGGTCAGGAAAGGAATGAATGAAGTCCCATCTAGCGGCGAGGATAGGAATTGTGCCGGCTGCCGAAGCCTGTCGCACTCCTCTGGGGCAATTATTAATGACTGGCAGATAAAATGAAATGATATTGGAGAGTGTTGCTGGAATGAAAAATTAAGCCGTTAATATGTTTTTCTGTTCTTCATTCGAACGACCTATAACCTTACTTTTTTTTGTTATTTGCTTTACGTCGCACCGACACAGATAGGTCTTATGGCGACGATGGGATAGGAAAGGCCTAGGAATGTGAAGGGAGCGGCCCTGGCCTTAATTAAGGTACAGCCCCAGCATTTGCCTGGTGTGAAAATGAAAATCCCCGGAAAACCATCTTCAGGGCTGCCGACAGTGGGGTTCGAACCCGTTATCTCCCGGATGCAAGCTCACAGCTTCGCGCCCCTAACCGCACGGCCAACTCGCCCGGTTAGTTCTCAATTAGGAACCTAATAATGGTGATTATAATGCTCCTCTAAGAACCTATTAATGTTGATCGTAATGCTCCTTTAGGAACTTAAAAACAGTGACTTGTAGTGCTCTTTAAGCAACCCAGTAACATTGCCTGCAGTGCTCTCCTAGGAATCTAATGACACGGACTGTAGTGCTCTTCTAGGAACCTAATAGCAGTTATTATAATACTCCTATAGGAACATAATAACAGCAATTGTAATTATTCTTCAGGAACCTAATAAATGTGATTCTAAAGCTCCTTTAGGAGCCTAATAGCAATGACTGTAGCGCAAAGACATACATCGCGCTCTCGCAGCTCGTGCCAGCTTAATTCTGCCCAGTTAGTTCGTCATTATGACAGTCAAGGCAAAACGCGCAACACATCGCGGCAGGCTGAGTTCGAACTAGCCGAGCTGTGCTAGGGTGCATAGCCTACATTGTATCAGCTCACCACATGTTTGCTGGGCCGTGCGGTAGGCGCGCTGCCACCGCTAATACAGTCCAGTAGTGGGCTGATAACGGATATGTCGTCGAAATCGTCAAATTTTAGCAATCCATGCAACGAATCCTTCTACCAAAAGCAATTTCAACAAGGCAAGAAAATTCATCACTGAGGTAAAATTTCCCTCAAAATGTAAATGGGAAATGTAAATGACATATCAGTGCAAAGTGTACGTTTTGTAGGACTATTGACTTATTTGTAAGCGCTTTATCCATGTCACTGCTCCAGAACTCTTCTTGGAATCATTTAACAATGGTTATAGTGGTGCTGTAACACGTCAGGAAAAGGTAACCAAAGTGTTGCTCTTAGCACTCACAGTAACTGACCTGTCATAATATATCAACGTTCTTGAAAACGGCCACTCGTTGCTCTTGCTATCCATCTGTTCCCCCTGCTCGAATGTCAGTCTTCACATCACGCCAGTTTTAAGGCAACAGTGAATAGAGATTGACAGTGTATGAATAAATTGCTGCATTTTAAACTGTAGGTATGGATGAACCGGAATCTATAATTATTAAATAAGGTAGGTGAGGCAAATAAGGCCCACTTACAGATTGACTGCCGTTTGCTCTTAAAGTAACAGAGATACAAGAATTTGTTTCAAATAAAAAATGTTCCTTGATGTATCTTTTTACCAGATATCACAAATAAATAATTGTAAATGTATCCGTGGTTCCCACATTGCAAAATTATGTAATTAATGTAATTGGGCCTTATTTCCTGCTCTAACATGTAATAAGGCCCACAGTGGAAGAGTACCTTAACCTCATCTCTATGGGCAATTACAACGTCAAATTGGGAGAGGAAACGGCATGTTTTGTAGATAAGAAGTATTAAAAGATATGTTCATTAATTCAAAAATATTTATGTTGAAATTTTAAAATTGAAAATATAATATGAAACATTTCACCATTCTAAGTTAAGGAGGCCTGAATTTTCTTCGTTAAACGTTACAGGAAGCATAATTTCCTCTCATCTTACTTCGAAAAACCAAGCTAATGTGCTTCAAAAATTAATCATAACCACTAAATATAAAATTCTTGAAATTTAAATTTAAATCACACAAATATTCAAAAAACACTTAATTTTCAGACAGTCGTTTTTAACTTTTCCTTTCCCTTATTTAAAAAACTAAGTTAATTTACTTTAAGATAACATTTAATTCTATATGAAATAAGAGTCTTTGATATTTTGAAAACACAAAAACTTATGAGCAGTCAGGACAAAAATAATCTTCCTTGTCATTTATAGTCAGTCCAACACACATGTCATGCACCCAAACTCGGCAAGTTTTGCAAGCTTTTATAATTTACGTGCCAATACTGGGAATCGAATCCAAGCCAAGAAGCTAGCATGCTATCCTGAGATCACCGCGGTAGTCTTTAATACAAAAGTCATGTGTAAGAACATGTCTTCGACTTCAAATTCAGATCAATACCGATGTGTACACTGGATAAAAATATAAAATTGTTCGCTTATTTAAAATAATGTTAGTCTATTTAGTATATTTGTGAAACTTTATGACCTAAAATAACATTGGGTTAGCATATTTTTGTATTAAATTGAAACTAAATCTTTCGTAGCAGCTTTGCAACATGTGGGCCTTATTTCCTGCATCGTGACCTTGAGGGTTTTTCGATTGCACCACCTTGTGTTCTTAACCAAATTCAATAAAATATACACCGTTTCATTACTTATTTAATGCACTTGTAGTTACATATATTATTTTAACGCTATCCTAGCGCTAACATTCCCTTTTTTTACTTCCCTTCCAAAGAAAAGTTATAAAAATGAGATCAACTCACCTTCTCGCATCTTGACTCTGGCCTAGCAACCAAATTCTGAGGAGGGCCGAGTTCTCACTTTCTCCAACAGGTAGCAGGCATAGACAGTAAGCAGACGTATATGTTCACTACCGACTGAAGAAGCGGCAAATACGAAAATCAAACAGTGGGCCTTAATACCTGCTGGGCCTTATTACCGCAACCTACCTTACAGCATGTTATTAAATATATTGTAACGTGGTGGCGGGTAGAAAATAAATACACAAGTGGCAGCGTTAAGTTCTATGACTATTAGGCTACTTATAATTCTTACATACTAAAGACACACAAGTACATCAATTTGCGCTTCCTTTATTCGGTGGTTCACTCTACCGCCTAGAATCAAACACAATCACGCTCACTACACAGTACCCATTACACACTGCTCCACTACTGTTACTTATACTCGAAGGGAGTTCCACAATTACATTCGCTATACACTATCAAAACCACTTAGTTCTTAGGTTGCGCACATCACAGTCTCACAATTCTAAATGTCGTACACTGTCCGTACACTCACAACAGTCTTCATTCACTGTTCCTAGCCGATCCCTCTTCAAACTCTCCCACGCTGCAAGAGAGACGCATCGTTCACTTCACAGCAGTTGGACACAAGAGACTCACCTCCTCGATTGACAGACAAAACACTCGCTCCATTGCACTGCTCAACTGACCCTCAGCTCTGACTGAGAATACACTCAACTGTGAACTCTAACTCTACGGCAGTACTCTCACACACAATACTCCACTCACTGCTCCACAGCAGTACACGTGACTGTCTTTTTTGTCTTCGCACCCCCCCCCCCCCCGCGTGGCAATCGTCACTATTCTACATTGCCTCCAACATGCTATTAGTTCTAAGAAGAAAGAGATAGCAGGGAGGAGAAGACATGCTACCAGGAAGATATTTGTGCTGGTAAGGTGGTGTTAAGAGCCAGGGAAAAACCACATAGGCGGAAAAAGAGAAAGCCTACATGTAAAACCTGACTACACGTGACTTTTTTCTGGGGGGGGCCGGTGTCCGTTCCCCCCCGCGTGGCAATCGACTCTATTCTACATTGCCTCCGACATGTTATTAGTTTTATGAAGAGAAAGATAGCGGGGAGGAGTGGGAATGTGATACTACAGGAGTATCTGCCTGTCCCCATGCTCAACATGTTACCAGGCCAGATGTGGTAATGGGTATCAATAGTGGTGTAATCGGGTAATAAGGGTCGGGACAAAACCACATAGGCAGAAATAGGAAGATGCCTACATGTGAAACCTGACATTTTTGTAGATAGCACATGCAGGGATGTTGTTCTAGAGAGGTCCAGGTAATTGCGTTAGTTGGGAATAGGTATCATGCACAAGTCATAAGGCTATTCCTCGACAGTCCAGTTATTCAGGGGATCAGTCCTTCTGGGCACTGCTGTAGCTAGTGCGGGCCTTGCCGGTTGCCGAGCCATGCGGCAATAGCCATTAGGCCCTGTCGCACCGCCCGACTCCCTTGGGGTCCCTCGTACCCAGTCTCCGATCCCGAAGAATGAGGCCTAGCCCACTGAGGCGGAGACCTGCTGGATGGATGTGGAACATGGCGCCGGGCCTCCTTCCTCCCTGCCCGCGCCATGGCCCGGTATACAGGGCAACTGCGATGGGAGGCCGGGTGGCTCCCGCGCAGTTGGTGCACACCGGTGCCTCCCTAAGTGTAGCGCAGGCCGTGTAATGATGATCACCACCACAGCGGTTGCACCTTACTTGGAGCCCACAGCTGACCTGACGGTGGCCCCACCTCAGACAACGGAAACACTGCAAGAGCTGCTGAGGGGGACGTTCTGCTCTCACCTGTCTGCCGCTACATGTTGAAGTCCACTCCTGATTGGCCCCTCGATTGGATGCCTTCCCTGTAGCAGTACTGGGTTGCGGCTGGTTGGCCCTCTCCTGGTGGACCATCGTGGTTGTCTTCTTTTTCTTCTCCCTCCTGGTCCGGGAATGGCGTCTGCTTCCTGGCGGTTGTGGTCTCTTCTCGGCGGGGGGAGAGGTCGCGTCCTGGGAGCGTTCCTCCTCCTGGCTTGGTGACCGTGTTGTGGCGGGTGGCCCCGCTGTAGGGCTATCTTCTCCCTCCTGGCTGGCGGCGGCGTCGCTCGTTGCTGGCATCTCTGCGCATTCCCTGTCCTGTAGGGCGCATCGTCTGCATCGTGAACGAGGTGCTAGCGGGCCAGCCTTGGGTAGCAGCCTCTGAACGCCCGGGGGCGTCCGTGTCCATGCCGCATTCCGCCGTCCGGGTCGCCTCCCTGGTCTGAGCCCGGGTGGTAGATCTTCCCTGGGTGGCCCGGACAGATGGTGGACGTTCCTGGTTGGCGGCCTTGTCGGTCTGCGTGTACTTCGTGAAATTCAGCAAATCAACTTGGGTCGCGCCATCGCGGCGTTCGGGAGCGCCGCCGTCGTCATCGGCCCTCGGCTCCGGTGGAGCCAAATAGCGTGGGTCTGTTCCCACCTGCTTGTGCTTCTGCCTCCTGGCTGTCTGCGTCCCGAATGTAGACGTCCCCTGTGAAGTCTGGGTAGCCGCCTCCTGGCTGACGGTGCCGGCAGGGCAGCTTCTCATTCCTGGTAGTCGGGTGACCAGAAAGTAAACAGAAAAGCTCCTCTCGTAGCGGTTGATCTGGCCTGGATCGGCGGGGAGTATGATTATCGCCCAGTCCAGGACATTGACGATGGCGTCGGTTGAGAGGTCCTTCCCTGCGGCCCCCTTCAGCCTTGTGAGGAGATCGATGATGAGGTAGGCCTCCATGTAGGTGTCGCGTCCCGGACGGTAGTACACCATCAGAGCAGGGAGGCCCGGGTTCAGCGGGACGACTCTGTGGTCGACCCACTGATAAATCTCTGCCACTGCTTCCCTGTAGCCCACTGGTAGGTCGTCTCGCAGTTCCGTCATTGCTGATGCTTCGTGAAATATAAACCTGAAAAATAAATAGCACTAACAAGTGCTTCCTGACAAAGCTCACTGAGTACTTAAAAGTACACACAGTAGACAATGCTCATTCGGAGATGTACCAACAAGTACAGTTGCCTGACTAGTACTGGGAGAGTACAATCGCCTGGCGAGGAGTGAGAGAGCGAGTGAGAGGAACACGTTCTTCCACTACGACAGTCAAGCTCGTCCTCTGCACGTGACTTTCTTTTTCTTTACGGGGGGGTCCCCGTAGCCCGCTCCCGCGTCGTGACAATCGACCCAGTCTACATTGCCTCCGACATGCTATTAGTTCTAATTAGAAAGAGATAGCTGGGAAGAGTGGGAAATGATACAAGGAGTATCTGCCTATTTTCATGTCAGACACGTTACCAGGCGAGTTTGTATTGGTAGGATGGTGTTAAGGTGTGGCATTGAAGGGTCAGGGAAAAACCACATAGGCAGAAAAGAGAAAGAGCCGACATGGACTGGCTACCTGCCCGTCTTAAATAGTTTGGTTTCAGAACAGCCGGAATCCGGATAGGCCCAGAGAACTCTCGGTCCCAACCGTGTAGACGTTTCCAGGTGACACTAACAGAGGGGACACTCCCACTGTTGGCCTGTCCTTCCTAAGGGTAACATGCATGAGATGGGCCAATATCTTGGCTAGTGGGCGGGATAAAACCGACTCGCTCCTTCCCGCTTGGGGAACAATATGGCGGACACCGTCTGAATATCAAATACTAGATTTTGTCCTTTATCTCATTACCTTACGATTACATACAATGAATAAAAATATTTAAACTCGGACGAAACATCTGCTGCACAGCTTTCTTTTGCCTCTACTCACTGAACCTGCTGTTGTTTCATGTTAGCTGGAATAACTAACGATCCACGTCAAGTAGCTGTGAATATCCACTTGGGAAATGATGGATTCTAGTCCGACTGTTAATCAATCAAATCAGTCATCAATCATTCATCAATGATCTGTGTTTACAGCTGATTCCCTATCAATGCCTTACCTAGTTTTATAACGTTTTCAAATAACTTAGAAATTTATCGAACATTTCCCTTGATAAATTATTCCAGTCCCTTATTCCTCCTCCTATAAATGAATATTTGCTCCAATTTTTCCCCTTGAATTTCAAATGTATCTTCATATTATGATCATTCCTAACTTTGAAAGCTCCACTCAAGCTTATTCGTTTACTAATGTCACTCCACGCCATCTCTCCAGCCCTGAAGATTTCTCTGCCGGCAGTACTGAAGATGCTTTTTCATGGTTTTACGTTTTCACATCAGGTAAATGTTAGACCTGTACCGTAATAATTAAGGACACGGTCGCTTCCTTCCCACTCCTAGCCCTTTACCATCAATGTGTCGCCGGAAACCTTCCCTGCGTTAGTGCCACATAAACCATTTTCAGATATAACAAAGGAATGTGTGCCCACGGGTATGCAGTTGTTAAAATGTGCGTCATACTTCTGGAGCACAGTGGTCGTGACTGACGTCAAGAGCTTGGTTATTCAAATTGAACTCTTCATTCCAACATTATAACTGAACCAAGGGCCATGAGAACAATAATAACAGTCTACGGCACTGGTGGTTGAGTCCTGTACACAGTGTTAAGTTTTCGTTTTCATGTACTACACCAGCCTATGTATTTCGTCCCAAGTACCTCGCTCGAGAAATGTGCAAGGAAATCGTCTTTCACGCACAAACACTTACGAGGGAACACATACATGTGTTACACTCGGATTCGGTTGAAATATGGTAGGAATATTCGTGGGAGGCAGTAGAATGCTAAGGTGAAAACTGCATGTGCCCAGCGCAAGTTTTAACGCAAAAATTGAACAAATAAATAGTCGTAAAATTAGAAGTGCCGCGGGAGTATCGGGGTGTGGCGGAGAGGTAGGGAGGAGCGAAGCAGCGGACGTGAGCCAACCGGGCTGTGTCGAGCTGCGCCAGCGGTCAGGCAGCGTATAGTTAGCGCGTTCCCCTTAACTTCCCGATTAGATGTGCAAAACGTAAATATGAAAACAGCACGTGAAACAAGTGTACAAAGGACGATGTTTGAACAACGATACCAATAAGGTTTGAAAAATTAACGCCCGAGTTCTTGTTACTCGTTGTAATTAGTGCAATAGTGATTGTTTACAAAAAAAGTGGACAACACACAGATACTGTGTGCACCATGCACATCTTACAGCGCTGTCGCTTTCACAAGTATTACATTGATTATAGGAAGGCTCTTCTTTGAAACAATAATCGACTGGATTAACAAATTGTTAAGGTTTCTTGTTAACATAGCCACATTTGTACCAACTTTACTGCCACATGCTACGAAAACGCGGAGAGGAGAACTGGTTGTGCGTCAAAGGTTGCACTTTTAAAAGGTTGTTCCTTAAATGTACCTTGATGTCTAACGAGTTTAACAAAATTAAATCGTACAAAATACGTATAAATTGCTTCCAAATGCGGAAGCACAAAACATCTAACGGCTGGATAAGTCCAGTGGTTCCTTTCGGAATTGTTTGAACATTAATGATTTTCTTACTCCCAATTTTAGCATTTAAAATATTTTCTTCTTTCTGTCCGGTCCAGGAATCGAGAACTAAAACACTGTACACTGGTACTAGCTTACAATAAACATCCCGTAACCATTTCTGTACAAGTTCTTTGGTCAGTTTTCCATACTTTGAAGACAAAGTGTACACATGTGGTGCGGTAAATATATTTTTTTCTTTCTATATTAGGACCAAATTTGAAATTTTTTTCTTTCAACACCACTAGCAACTTCGGCAGGAGTTGTCCATCTGCCGAAATTATTGGCTGTATTGTGTAGCTATGAGTTAGTGAATTCATGGATTGTGCTTCCGCTAAAACAACTTTTTCTCCTCGTTCATTATGGGTCCTGCCAGAACGAAACTCTTCATGAAAACCAGACTGATCAGTATTAAACACGCACTCTGGACCGTGACTTTCTATTAATTGCGACACTTCTTCCACAAACAGTGTCACGTTACAATTAGTATCTTCTTGTTCAAATTGGTACTTTTTAGATACGAATTTGTAAATCTTTCTTGAACCAATTTTGAATTTATTTTTAAAACTCATTACCCATGAATGAGACGCTCGAAACGTGTCGTAGCTAACTAGACGAGCGTACTTTAAGGCCCACTTTTTAATATTAACATCGTGAACAATTTTGTTTCGTTGTCGACTTTCTTTGAACTTTTGATAAGTCTTCTTCGTAACAATTTTTTTTTTCCATTGTGCCTCCGTTTCCCAGTTGTTGCACCCACCTGTAAAGCTCTTCCCGGCACTTTAATTTACGAAACCTGTGTTTCACTGATGCGAAGCTCCTCTGTTTTCCACCTTTGTTTCGCCAATATTCAACGTCCTTCTTCTTATAAGTGCCGGCCCCGTGGTGTAGGGGTAGCGTGCCTGCCTCTTACCCGGAGGCCCCGGGTTCAATTCCCGGCCAGGTCAGGGATTTTTACCTGGATCTGAGGGCTGATTCGAGGTCCACTCAGCCTACGTGATTAGAATTGAGGAGCTATCTGACGGTGAGATAGCGGCCCCGGTGTAGAAAGCCAAGAATAACGCCCGAGAGGATTCGTCGTGATGACCACACGACACCTCGTAATCTGCAGGTCTTCGGGCTGAGCGACGGTCGCTTGGTAGGCCAAGGCCCTTCAAGGCCTGTAGTGACATGGGGTTCGGTTCGGTTCTTCTTATAAGTTACTAGCAAGATACCCGTGCTTCGCTACGGTATTATACTGAAATTTACAATTGAATGCTTATAGTTTTAGATATATAATCCGCCGAAATTCGCGATCCGACTCGTTTTCTGCGAGAATCCGCCAAAATTCGCAATCTGACTCGTTTTCTAATAGGTTACGGCAAGCATAAGCATTTTTAATATGGATCAAATCCTTCAGGAGATCCGGCGTGGTGTCGTCTTGGGTGCCTTGGCGGTACTGAACCCGCCGCCGGACTGCATTCTTAGTCACTACCCGTCCAGGACCCGTTTCCAGCGCGGTCCGCACATTTGACGACAGTCCAGAACATAATTATAATTATAATAATTATTATTAGATGTTCTGGACCCCACAGCAAGATGCAAGACCGCTACTTGGCGGTAAATTACATCTGCTGCCATTGTCATTGTTGACAATGTCACCAGCACCATTGTCGTGGGTAGGCAAGTGTGCGGGTTTTCTGACGATACGAATGACTGACTTCCGTGCATTATTGACGTTATTATAGAGGTGAACAATTTGACGGTCAATCGTATTCCTATCGTTTATTTCAAATGTGTTTAAATTTTTATTTATATGCCAGGAGAATCTACTGCAATCTAAGAACGTTCTCCGAAGGAAAAGATGGCTGTTGAAAACGAACCCAGGAACGATTAAAAATGATCGATTTATGATCAAAATGAGTACATCGAAAATCTACAGCCTGTTTCCAGTCATTCGACAGGGTCAGGAATGGAATGAATAAAGCCCCATCTAGCGGTGACAATAGGAATTGTGCCGGCTGCCGAAGCACTCCTCTGGGGCAATGATCGATGAATGACAAATGAAATGAAATATTGGACAGTGTTGCTGGAATGAATGATGACAGGAAAAATCGGAGTAAACGGAGAAAAAACTGTCCCGACTCCGCTTTGTCCAGCACGAATGTCACATGGAGTGACCGGGATTTGAACCACGGAACCCAGCTGTGAGAGGCCGGGGCGCTGCCGCCTGAGCAACGGAGGCTCCTCATAAGTACATTATGAACAGTAAAATCAATTGGTCTCACCTCCTTTTACACCCCACCGCCGTTAAGTTTAATAACACCCCCCCCCCAAAAAAATTAAAAGAAGGCGTGTTTCTTTATGTTTAAAGGAGATTCCAAACACCAATGTTCACATCTATTACCTTCAGTTTTGAGATATAAGTATCCCCATAAAAATAATTCACTTTCTTTCACTTCCTTTCACACTCCTTCCCCCCCCCCCCCCCCCCCCCCGAACAAGTGAATAATCCGGCAAAAAATACTGTTTCTTTAATAGCAAAGGATATTATAAATGCCAATTATCAAGACTCTAACTTCTTCAGTTTTTGATTTATGTGTCCTCATGAAAGGAATTCAATGTTTTTTACTCCCGCCCACCAAGATGGGTCCCCCCAAAACGCGTTTTTCTTTGTTTTTAAAGGAGATCCAAATACCAATGGTCACGTCTGTAACAACTTTAGATTTTATTAGATGTATGTATTCTCATACAATTAAGTCAATTATTTTTTCAATTCTTTCACCCCCCCCCCCTCCCTCTTCATTGGATTTTCCGAGAATACGTGTTTACTTTTAAAGCAGATTCCAAATATCAAATTTCACATCTGTAACATCTACATTTTTGAGGTATCAGTAGCCTAATTAAAAGAATTCAACACCATTTTCAGTCACTTTTACCCCCCCTCCACCCAAGTGGTATTTCCGAAAACTAAAAATACACGTTTCTTTATTTTTAATAGAGATTTAAAAATACCATTTTTACTTCTGTAACGTGTTGAGTTTTTTGAGATACTGTAGAAATTCTCATTTTAAAATTTCACCCCTTTTTAGTTCCCCTTAAATGGAGTTTCCAAAAATAAATCACCTATGTTTCTTTCAATTTACAGGAGATTCCAAATACACACGTTTTACGTCTGTAACATTTTACGTTTCTCAGATATTCTGTAGATATAGTCTTTCAAAAAATTCACCCAATTTGTCACTCCTGTTTAACCGCCATTAATTGGATTTTCCAAAAACAAAGAATACATGTTCCTTTATTTTTAAAGGAGATTCTAAATACCAATTTTTTTACATCTGTAAACTTTTAAGATGTAGACACACTCATTTTAAAAATTCACCCCCTTTTCACCCCCATTATTTGGATTTTCCAAAAACGAAAAAGTACCTGTTTCTTAATTTTTAAAGTAGATCCCAAATACCAATTTTCAGGTCTGTAATATCTTCAGGTTCTGAAATATAAGTAGCCTCATTAAAAGCATTCAACCCATTTTTCACCCTTTTCCCCCCTTCCTATTGGGATTTTCTGAAAACAAAAAAATACGTGTTTCTTTATTTTTAAAGGAGATTCTAAATACCAATTTTTACATCTATAATCTTTAAAGTTTTTGAGATATAGATACACTCATTTTAAAAATTAACCCCCTTCTCACCCCCCCATTAATTGGATTTTCTAAAAACAAAAAAATACGTGTTTCTTTATTTTTAAAGGAGATTCCAAACACCAATTTTCAGGTCTGTAATATTTTCAGTTTCTGAGATATAAATATCCTCATTAAAGGCATTCAACCCCTTTTTCACGCCTTTTCACCCCTCCTATTGGGATTTTCCGAAAACAAAAAAATACGTGTTTCTTAATTTTTAATGAAGTTTCTAAATACCAATTTTTACATTTGTAAACTTTAAAGTTTTGAGATATAGATGCACTCATTTTAAAACTTCCACCTCCTTTTCACCCTCCCATTAATTGGTTTTCCCAAAAACAAAAACATACGTGGTTCTTTATTTTTAAAAGAGATCAAAAGTACCAATTTTCAGGTCTGTAATATCTTCAGTTTCTGAGATATAAGAACCGGAATCCTGATTAAAGGCATTCGACCAATTTTTCACCCTTTTTCACCCCTCCTATTGGGATTTTCTGAATACAAAAAAATACGTGTTTCCTTATTTTTAATGAAGATTCTAAATACCAATTTTTACATCTGTAAACTTTTAAAGTTTTGTGATATAGATACACTAATTTTAAAATTTCACCCCCCTTTTTACCCCCTTAGCGACGGAATATACAAAAACCCTCTCTTAGCGAGCACCTACATCTTAATATGAATATATCCTAAAATTTCATTTCTTAATGTCCAGTAGTTTTGGCTCGGCGATGATGAATCAGTCAGTCAGTCAGGACAAGCTATTTTATATACACTGACTGACAGTGACAATGTAACACCAAGGAGGAGTGGTTCGAAAGGGATGAAAATTGAGGAAAAAACAGAGACGGCACGGATGATTAATTGATGTTTATTTCAAACCGATATGCAGGTTACACTATGCGCACGGCATCGACTCAGTAGGATGTAGGACCACCGCGAGCGGCGATGCACGCAGAAACACGTCGAGGTACAGAGTCAATAAGAGTGCGGATGGTGTCCTGAGGGATGGTTCTCCATTCTCTGTCAACCATTTGCCACAGTTGGTCGTCCGTACGAGGCTGGGGCAGAGTTTGCAAACGGCGTCCAATGAGATCCCACACGTGTTCGATTGGTGAGAGATCCGGAGAGTACGCTGGCCACGGAAGCATCTGTACACCTCGTAGAGCCTGTTGGGAGATGCGAGCAGTGTGTGGGCGGGCATTATCCTGCTGAAACAGAGCATTGGGCAGCCCCTGAAGGTACGGGAGTGCCACCGGCCGCAGCACATGCTGCACGTAGCGGTGGGCATTTAACGTGCCTTGAATACGCACTAGAGGTGACGTGGAATCATACGCAATAGCGCCCCAAACCATGATGCCGCGCTGTCTAGCGGTAGGGCGCTCCACAGTTACTGCCGGATTTGACCTTTCTCCACGCCGACGCCACACTCGTCTGCGGTGACTATCACTGACAGAACAGAAGCGTGACTCATCGGAGAACACGACGTTGACGTTCCGCCATTCCCTCATCCAAGTCGCTCTAGCCCGGCACCATGCCAGGCGTGCACGTCTATGCTGTGGAGTCAATGGTAGTCTTCTGAGCGGCCGCCGGGAGTGCAGGCCTCCTTCAACCAATCGACGGGAAATTGTTCTGGTCGATATTGGAACAGCCAGGGTGTCTTGCACATGCTGAAGAATGGCGGTTGACGTGGCGTGCGGGGCTGCCAGCGCTTGGCGGCGGATGCGCCGATCCTCGCGTGCTGACGTCACTCGGGCTGCGCCTGGACCCCTCGCACGTGCCACATGTTCCTGCGCCAACCATCTTCGCCACAGGCGCTGCACCGTGGACACATCCCTATGGGTATCGGCTGCGATTTGACGAAGCGACCAACCTGCCCTTCTCAGCCCGATCACCATACCCCTCGTAAAGTCGTCTGTCTGCTGGAAATGCCTCCGTTGACGGCGGCCTGGCATACTTAGCTATACACGTGTCCTGTGGCACACGACAACACGTTCTACAATGACTGTCGGCTGAGAAATCACGGTACGAAGTGGGCCATTCGCCAACGCCGTGTCCCATTTATCGTTCGCTACGTGCGCAGCACAGCGGCGCATTTCACATCATGAGCATACCTCAGTGACGTCAGTCTAACCTGCAATTGGCATAAAGTTCTGACCACTCCTTCTTGGTGTTGCATTTGCTCTGTCAGTCAGTGTATATAGATTGGGGTTAGGCATCGTTCAGCCGTTGTTGTGGATGCAGGGTTGGGAGCAACATTTTTGGAGACGAGGTCAAATAACGGTGTTTCAATATTGTCTTCCTCGAAAACAAAGTCATCATCTGACATATCCAATGTGCCATCCAGTTCGATTGTCACATCGGTATCCAAACCCCTGTCGGCAATTAGACCTGCAAAACGGAGACAAGAACGCAATTCCTGTGAACGCTTGTTTTTCTCGTAAAAGTAAATATATATAAATAGATTGATCTACTTACAATATAATTCCAATCCCAAATTCCTTTCATCTTCAGAAAATGGGGTGTCATTTTTGTCACACTCTGCAAAATAATTCTCAAGGCACTCTACTACATTCCACGGATTGAATGACTTCTGTAGTGGGCATTTTGTTGTATCTAGGTGTTAAAAAATCTATTACTACCAAACATGGTTAAAGTAAGTATACAGTTACCATTCGTAAAAATGACTACAGTATAAGAACGACAGTTTTACCTGTGATTGTAAGAACGTTGTCTCATCGGACGACTAATCAATGTGCACCTCTTGATCTGCTTTGATGTTTCTAATCGGGAAGATACGAGGTATATGCGAACTGCGGTGTAGTAACGAAGAGTGGCCTGGAGAGGGAGGTGTCATTCATTCGACTCGAGCGAGCAGCCCAACTATATACTGCTCAACCAATTACAACCGGATGTAGGTGTTCCCTCGTTAGATCCATCGAAGCTTCGTTTCACTGCTCAAATGTCTCAGAATAAGGTACCTTGAGAGAGCGTAGTGACCACGCCTAGGTGTGATCTGAGGGGATCAACAGGAGATGGTCTTCACGATGGCCTTCACAGTAAAGTGGGCGTGGTTAGAATCCCAGCCAACGCATATGGAACTGTGGAAGTGGTTCAGATTCCATGCAAAATGGAAATTTTGTGGATATGATCACAACTTCAACGGTCATGCAAAATAACAAGCTTGCTTGCTTTGCTTTAAATTGGAGTGGATGTGATTTAAGTTGTCTGCGGTGATATTCAAACAATGTTGTATTTCCGACAATATAATTATTAATAACAATGTGGAAAGTTTAACAACCCTTCGACTTAACAAGCTAAGGAATGCGAGAATTGTACCCTGATAAATGTCTGGCAGTATGCTAGGAAATCAAATTGTTTGCATCTTTTGCAATTAAACCGTCTTCCTTGGTTTCTCTAGTGTGTTGGAACTTCTGAAGGATGCCACCTGATATTGTGGTAGTTCAACATTTGTTGTTAGCACAGAAGTAAATTCCATTTATTATATTATATTATATTATATTATATTATATTATATTATATTATATTATATTATATTATATTATATTATATTATATTATATTATATTATATTATATTATATTATATTATTCTAGCCTTAAAATAATGTGGCTAACCTCGCGGTGCAAAAGTAGCGTGCCTGCCCCTTAATCGGAGACCCCGGGTTCGATTCCCGGCCAGAGCAAGGATACTTATCTGAATGTGAGAGCTGGTTCGTGGTCCACTCAGCCTACATGATTACAATTAAGGAGCTATCTGGCGATGAGATAGTGCCCCCGGTCTAGAAAGCGAATAATAATGGCCGACCATACGACACATCGTAATCTGCAGGCCTTCGGTCTGAGCAGCGGTCGCTTGGTAGGCCCAGGCCCTTCGGAGCTGTTGCGTCATAGGGTTTGGTTTGAACAATATCATGTTATAATGGAGAGAAATATGTATTTACTTAGTGCTCGAACAGGTGTTATGGCAACGATGGGATAGGACACGGCTAGGATTGGGAAGGATGTGACCGTGGCCTTATTCTGAAAATTGGAAACCACGGATAACAATCTTCAGGGCTGCCGACACTAGAGCTCGAACCCACCATCTGCCGAATGCAAGCCAACAGCTATACGGCTCGAACCGCGCAGCCATATCGCTCAGTATGATGGAGAGAAAACCTGTAGTATGAATAACATAAACATGTGTGTTGAGTTTTCGGCACCAAGGCTGGTTTGATCTCCAACCGCCCCAACAACAGCTGCCACAGATAGGCTAGGCGTCATGGAGGAGACATAGCCTACAAATGAAATGAGGATAGAGATAGTTCCCTGTTGCTTTCCTCACCGGACCAGAAGTTTTTATTACATATAAGTCTGCCAAGCTCACCGAAATACATGCACCAACAGACCCTATGAGCGATATTTTCACCGCATAAGGTTTGGCATTACTAGCATCGCTCATACCTCAGTCACTTTCTAATGGTCAAAACTAAGGATGAGACTGGAACAGATCAATGTATATAACACTGTGTTTTATGAGTTATATGTCTTGTAACCAACAATGTCTCTTACTGTGTTGCATCCGAGTATTTTTTCCATATGACATCATCACAAATAAATTAGAAAGAAAATATTAGTAGCTTCATTGTTACGTCATTCTTGTACTGGAAAATTATTCTTTCCCACCTTTCCACATAATTTATGCTACAGGATATTAATTCACTCCGTGTACTAAAAAAATGATGATCAGAGAGAAGAAAAGAAAATTTCAGGATCCTCAGTTTTCTAGATTAAACTATTGCTCGAGGCCAGTGAGACGGCAATGCTTACGAGTTGATAGCCTAGGTTGATAAAACTGTTACAGAGGAAACGTGTAAATCAGATTAAGGAGATTGAACATCGCAGATACGACAGCCTATTCCTATGAGACCTTGGGATAATAGAATGCACAGGTGTGATGTATGTGCATCTTCAGTAAAGTAACCCCGAGATGCAGCACATCATCAGCAAGTGTATGGCGGATTGACAGTCAGGTCAGGGGCCGTGTTGCAGAGCGCCCGGGTGGCAGCGAAACTTTTGGAGGTGGAGGGCGCATTCGTATTGATTTTGGCATTCCTCGCACCTTCTGTGCGATAGCACATGTTCTATAATTCTGGCTGACAGGACAGGTATTAAACTTTCGAGATAAATGAATCGCAGACGTCTATGCATCGGGGAGGCCAAGTCAAAAGGATTCAACAAAGAGTTGTCCTAATGCGAATCTATAACGTTGATTACACAAATTTACATAACTATACGTTTTATTTAATTATCTGGAGTACCTTCTGGTAGAACGACAGCAGTAATTGCACCTACCTGTAAGCAAGAGGAGCACTATCGAGGGATTTCTTTGATTAATATACGAGGCAAATTGTTCGCAGGCATTTTGGAAAGCGGATGAGTTCAATGGTAGATAGTAAGTTAGATGAAGTTAGATGTAGTTACAGACCAAAAAACGGCTGTTGGGACTGGATTTTCAGTATGTGTCAAGCAATTGAAAAATGCTATGAGAAGTATGGACAGTTATGTTTATTTTACGTAGATCTAGAGAAGGCATATGACAGAGTCCGAGAGACAAGATGTTACCGAGCGATTTGGCCGTGCGGTTAGGGGCGCGCAGCTGTGAGCTTGCATTCGGGAGATAGTGGGTTCAAACCCCGCTGTCGGCAGCCCTGAAGATGGTTTTCCGTGGCTTCCCATTTTCACACCTGGCAGATGCTGTACCTTAGTTAAGGCCAAAGCCACTTCCCTCCCACTCCTAGCCCGTTAATATCCCATCGTCTCCATAAGACCTACCTGTGTCGGTGCGACGTAAAGCAACTTATAAAAAGTATTATGTTCACAATCAGGCCGAAGTGAGAATTGATGGTAGAATGAGTTCTCGGTTCTAGGTACATAAAGAGATTAGATAGGTCTGTTCTTTCACCTTTGTTGTTTATAGTTCATACGGGTCATCTACTGAAAGGTATAAAGTGGCAGCGAAGGATTCGGTTAGCTGGAAATGTAGTCAGCAGTTTGGCCTATGCCGACGACTTGGTCTTAATGGCAGACTGTGCTGAAAGCCTGCAGTCTAATATCTTGGAGCTCCAAAAGAGGTACAGTGAGTTTTTTTGTTTGCGTCATCTGTCCCTACACTGATTTGATGCAACCCTCCATGCCACCCTATCCTGAGCTAAACTTTCTTCCGTTCTTACCCCCTACATTTCCTTCAAAAAGTAACTGCACAAGTCCTGGGTGTCCTCTTTTTCTCGAAACATTTCGCCAAATCTTTCTCCTCTCACCAGTTCGATTCAGTGTATCATCTTCAGCATTCTTCTGTGACACAACATTTCAAAAGTTTCTATTGTCCTTCTTTTTGAGCTAGTTATTGTCCATGTTTCACTTTCATACAATGCCACACTCCAGACGAAAGCTTCTTAAAACATATTTCTAATTCTTATATCAGTGTTCGAAGTGAGCAAATTTCTTTTCTTGCTAGTCTGCATTTTATTTCCTCGTCACCTCTGTCATCGTTAGTTATTCTGCCACCCAGGTAACAGTATGCATTTCTTCTTCTTCTTCTTCTTCTTAATCTGCTTACCCTCCAGGGTTGGTTTATCCCTAGGACTCAGCGAGCGATCCCACCTACACCGCCTCAAGGGCAGTGTCTTGGAGCTTCAGGCTCTGGGCCGGGGATACAACTGGGGAGAATGACCAAAACCTCGCCCAGGCGGCCTCACCTGCTATGTTGAACAGGGGCCTTGTGGGGGATGGGAAGTTTGGAAGGGATAGACAAGGAAGAGGGAAGGGAGCGGCCGTGGTCTTAAGTTAGGTACCATCCCGGCATTTGCTGGAGAAGTGGGAAACCACGGAAAACCACTTCCAGGATGGCTGAGGTGGGAATCGAACCAACCTCTACTCAGTTGACCTCCCGAGGCTGAGTGGACCCCGTTCCAGCCCTCGTACCACTTTTCAAATTTCGGGGCAGAGCCACGAATCGAACCCGGGCCTCGGGGGGTGGCAGCTAATCACACTAACCACTACACTAAAGAGGCGGACCAGTATTCATTTACTTCCGTTGAAATTTCATTCCCTAATCTAATATTTCCTGCATCACCTGAATTCATTCGACTGCACTCCATTACTTTTGTTTTGGACTTACTTATTTTCTTCTTGTACTCCTTCTCCAAGATTGTGTCCGTACCATTCGGTAATTTCTCCAGATTTTCTGTAGACTCAGATAAAATATCATCAGCAAATCTCAGATTTTTATATCATCTCATTAGATTGTGATTTGCCTAGCTCGATAGCTGCAGTCGCTTAAGCGCGGCCAGTATCCAGTATTCGGGAGATAGTAGGATCGAACCCCACTGTCGGCAGCCCTGAAAATGGTTTTCCGTGATTTCCCATTTTCACACCAGGCAAATGCTGGGGCTGTACCTTCATTAAGGCCACGGCCGCTTCCTTCCCACTCCTAGCCCTTCCCTGTCCCATCGTCGCCATAAGACCTATCTGTGTCGGTGCGACGTAAAGCAACTAGCAAAAAAAAAGGATTGTGATTTCCTTTCCAAATTTTTTGATTTTCATTACCGCCTGTTCTATATAAACATTGAAAGTGAGAGGGGACAAACTGCAGCCTTGCCCCACTCTTTTCTGGATTGTGGTTTCTATGAACATTAGCATTTCCAAGACTAAGACCAAATTATGTCTGTAGGAAATAAATCTAAGAGGACTGAATGCCAGATCGGGAATACAAACATGGAACAGATGAATCATTTCAAGTATTGTTCAATTACAACACACACAGAACAAATTAACTGACGGCAGAGCCAGGCGCTAGCAGGACTGCACAGTTATTGTTTGCAAAAACAGCTCAGGAAAAGTTCAGTCAGAGACACACTAAATACAGACAAAATTTGAAGCAACATTCTTATTTAATTGTTACGTCCAAGTGAATAAAAAGGAGCACGATTAAATTCCTGTGAAAATGTGGTGCTTGAACCAGGAAAACTGTCGCGAGGTGCGCTTGTGCTCCACAGTAACGCACATCCACACACTGCCAACATAACAGTGCACATTCGGCGCTGTTTTCACTGACATCTTATGGATCACCTGCCTTGCACCTTACTTCAGTCACGTCTGTGTTCTAATGAAGGAAGCCCTAAAGAGGAAGTGTTTCACCGCCGATCAAGCGGTTCCTGATGCTGTGGAAGAGTGGTTCAACCAGCAATCAGCGTCACTCATTGTGGAGGGTATAAAGAAACGTTGGGACAGGTGCCTGAACTATGGCGGTGTTTATCTGAAGACTCTACCACACCACCATCAGTATCCTGTCCGACTCCATGGCTAAATGGTTAGCGTGCTGGACTTTGGTCACAGGGGTCCCGGGCTCGATTACAGGCAGGGTCGGGAATTTTAACCATCATTGGTTAATTCCGCTGGCACGGGGGCTGGGTGTATGTGTCGTCTTCATCATCACTTCATCCTCATCATGACACGCAGGTCGTCCACAGGAGTCAAATTAAAAGACCTCCAATTGGCGAGCCGAACTTGTCGTCGGACACTCCCAGCACTAAAAGCCATACGCCATTTCATTTTTTCAGTATCCTGTCGTATTTATATTGTGTATGTCGTCCAGTACATATTGTGCAAGTTTCCAGGCACCAGGTTATGTTTCAGTTGATAAATTCTTATATTTAGGATGGGTATTCTCCCTTCATTGTAGTACACCAAATGAAATTGTATCAAGGTGCAGCAAAGCTAATGCAGTGCGCTTGCAGTTGTGATCAACGGCATTCTGTGAGATCCACGTCAGCTTTTAGCGATACTATATTCATATCGGTCTATTTTCAGACCAACTTCGCTGTCCGGGTTGAAATCTACGTGGACTCAGGATATCTTCTTCAAAAGTTAGAAGTAACGGCTATAAAAGTAGCTAGAAATGACTGGTGATATAAACCGATGAGAACAATGGCAGACGAGTACCGTATTTGGAATGAGAATGTAAAGACTAAGTTAGAATTGAACTCGATCGATGAAGTTGAGCACATAGACCGGCTTTGGTGGTGAGGTCATGTGAGTTGAATGGAGGAGCATAGGTTACCTATGAAAATACTGGATTTATTTATTTATTTATTTATTTATTTATTTATTTATTTATTTATTTATTTATTTATTTATTTATTTATTTATTTATTCGATGAGACAAAAGTGCTTTTGGTTTCATTGGAAGGATAAAGGTTCGAGAAATGTAGAAACACTTCTAGTTATTAAGAGAACTATGGTCTTACGAAAATAGGTAGTCATCAAAGGCGGCTTGGAATAGAACTAACCAGTTTATCGCACTTATCGCCAAGGTTATTACACTGGAGGGCTTCAATCTACGCCTCCTCTAAGACCCTCATAATTTTGCTTTCTATCGTTTGCTAAAGGATACTAGAATGCCTAATGACGATAATGACGAATGTTATTTTAAGGGACATAGTAGGCCATCAGCCTCAAAGAGTTTAATTTAATATCTGGAAAGACTAAACAAGCAAGCTAGTTCATAGCTCTTTTGTGACTGTTAATGTCGTGATCATAGCCACGGAACTTGCAGTTTTACATGGAATACGAAACTCAGAGGCGTGAGACTTTGTTTCAAAAATCCCACGTGGATTGATCCGGATTCGACATGCAGCCGGCTTGATGAGAAGCCAGTGCCAATGCCACTCGACTGTCACGTTCACTCTGGGAAGACCTTGAACTGAATATAACGGTACAAAACACTTAAAAATGCGTGATATATCTAAGAATTCGCCTGTCTTATAGACGATAGGAGTAGGTTCGAACTGTTAGATTTAATTGTCCTTCATCCAATGCACTTTTCCAAACACTATCAAAACTTAATATCGAGTTTCTAACATAAATATAATTTATGAATGTTATTAATCCAAGGTTTATCGATGGAAACCATGAGCAATCTTCTTCCTGGGCATTTCCCCAATGTATTGGGATCGGAAATTTGCGTAGATTTGGCCCAGTTTTACGCCTGGATTGTCCTCCTGCCACCAAATTTAAGAAGAAAGATGTATTTACTATTGCGTGTTCCTGTGGTTTCTGGTTGTGTGGTTGGTTGTGTGGTGTGTTGTGTGTATATGAAGAGAAGTATATGAAGAGAAGTGTATTAAGACGAACACAGCCATCAAATCACGAAACTAGAGGAATTAAACATACGCAGTTAAAATCCCCGACTTTGACGGGAATAGAACCCCGAGCCCTCTAAAACGAAGGCTACTACACTTACCATTAAGCCAAGGAGCCGGACAAGAAGAATACGAATGTTATTGTGTAGCCTGTACGTCCCAGTAAGTATAATTTTGTCCCGCAAGATTTCTTTTGCCCACCGACAAATCTACCGAAACGAGGCTGAAGGTATTTCAGCAGTCCGGCTTGAGCTGTGGCAGGAGGCGGTTCGCGCGACTCTGACTCATTGCGTGTGACGTGTAGTGTTCTATTATTCTATAGTGTAATTACGTAAAGTGGAAATGGCAACCAACGGCATCCGGAAAAATACAATTAAATGTGCTTTCCCTGACAAGGCAAATAAACTCGGCCCTGCGGAAAGACACGAGTGGATACAACAAACTTTAACGTTGAATGTCGACCAACTGGAGGCCATACAACTTGATAATTTGGAAACAGCAGTCTACATCAAGTTAACCTGTAAACTGTTAATGGAGAAGATCCTACTCACGACCAATGGACACTCACAGGTACGCAAATTTAATGGCTCTATATCTGATGTGGTGATAATATGTGCAGACGTGGATAGTAAATTAGTGAGAATAATGAACCTCCCCATAGAAATGCCAAATGAAAGAATAATGTCTTTCTTTAGCAAGTATGGCAAAGTACGAGAAATCCGGAATGAGAGGTAGTCCTCCACCTATATTTATAGTATATACAGTTGAATTAGGGCCATGCGCATAGAGTTAAAAACTGCCATACCTCCCATTGTATCGATAGAGGGATACAGGGCGCAGGTCGTTTACGAAGGGCAACCGAAATCCTGCTTTTTCTGTAATGCTACAGATCATTTTCGACGGGACTGTCCCATACGGCGCGGAGAGAAAGAAAATAAATCGGGGCCTAGACTCCTTAGTGAGATAGTTGCCAATAATGAATGTCACAGCGACTCCCTGGCTGCACTAGAGTCTGAGCGGATGTCCACAAGTATCACACACGTAGAACACCCGGTCCCGGTCCAACCACAAGTTGCAGAACAACAACAAACGGATGACTCACCTAACCACACCACAGTCGTCTCGCAGACACCAGTCAGCCGGGTCGACTCCACAACTGCAATGTGTACACAGCCACAAACACAACAGTCAAAGCTGGACACACCTGAGCGATACCAAACATCTGCCAATACTCAGCCACAGATAGCCTTGTAGGAACAGACAGCTTGATTATAAACAACATTCCAGAAGGAACTAGCAGCGCACCTACCAACACTGACGTGGAGAGTGTATTACCTGCTACGGTACTAGAGACAGCTGGGGAGGGGAACATAAATGTTCCACCCCCGAGTCAGAACTCCACTCCCGATCCAGTGACCACTAGCAGGCAGTGGGTTGCAGAAATAGAAGACAATAATTCTACGCTTATGGAAACTCAAGACACGGGGTCAGGGACCCCAGCAAGCATACAGATCGATGAACCACCACTAAAAGACGCCGCCATGGTGAAAATCACACCAAAATTAAAAACACAACGACACTCGCGGGAAGAAACCCATAAGCCCTACACGACAAGAGATCCGCGTCTACATGGGAGTAGAGTTGCAGAAAGAAGATAGTTTCTTCCTCCCCCCCCCTCCTTGACCCGCACGCCCCCGCTCACCCTTCTGTTCTTTTGCCCGATCAGGAATGTCACCTCGAATGATCAGGATGTCAACTTATAGAATGAAGACAACACTACTGAATGGGACGCGAGCTAGTAAACAATAAACACGACGGTCCAAGATTGCGACGAATACTCGCCACTTTCCTTTCCCATAATTACTAAGAAGACGACATACAATGGTCCCTCTTAGGATCATGCTGCTGACTTACACGATATTATCTCTTAATATAAACTGCATCCATGCTCCTAGTAAACAACTTCTGTTCCGGCAACTTCCGCGTGACCAGGATGTTGATATTGCCCTTCTTCAAGAAGTAGCTACGGAGGACTGGCAATCAATACCTGGATATGAAAAAATCTTAAATGTTAACGAAGACAAACGTGGTACTGCAATATACATCAAAGACCACATCCAATACACCGCTCCAGTTCTGCTTCTAAACTCTCGCGGAATTAGTATTCGTATTAACGATCTATTAATAGTAATTATTTATGCACCATCGGGCTCGAACGCAAGACTCGAACGAAGGACCTTTTTTACGACAGAAATCTTACCCCTTCTTCAACAATTTAACGGTAACATGATCCTTGGAGGCGATTTTAATGCAGTACTTTCGCCTAAGGACCAAACAGGTAACTTTCAGGGCTGCCCTGCGTTAGCTGCGCTGATACAAGGTTTACAATTGAAAGATACGTGGGAACTGAAGAAACCCCACAGCCCTGGTTACACATATTTTTACAACACGGGAGCGTCTCGCTTGGACCGCATTTACATTAGTACCCATTTACAAGACGAGCTACGTGAAGTTCATTTATGCCCGGTGGAATTTGCGAATCACTGTGCTTATATTTGTAAGGTCAGACACGTGGAAGGGGTACATGGAAATTAAACTGCAATATTTTGCGTGAAGAGGAGTTACAGGACCGCTTCTCCACTGAATGGGAAAGATGGAAACGACATATACACCACTACCGAGATACACTGACTGACAGTGACAATGCAACACCAAGGAGGAGTGGTTCGAAAGGGATGAAAGTTGGGGGAAAAACAGAGACGGCACGGATGAATAAATGATGTTTATTTCAAACCGATATGCAGGTTACACTATGCGCACGGCATCGACTCAGTAGGATGTAGGACCACCGCGAGCGGCGATGCACGCAGAAACACGTCGAGGTACAGAGTCAATAAGAGTGCGGATGGTGTCCTCCATTCTCTGTCAACCATTTGCCACAGTTGGTCGTCCGTACGAGGCTGGGGCAGAGTTTGCAAACGGCGTCCAATGAGATCCCACACGTGTTCGATTGGTGAGAGATCCGGAGAGTACGCTGGCCACGGAAGCATCTGTACACCTCGTAGAGCCTGTTGGGAGATGCGAGCAGTGTGTGGGCGGGCATTATCCTGCTGAAACAGAGCATTGGGCAGCCCCTGAAGGTACGGGAGTGCCACCGGCCGCAGCACATGCTGCACGTAGTGGTGGGCATTTCACGTGCCTTGAATACGCACTAGAGGTGACGTGGAATCATACGCAATAGCGCCCCAAACCATGATGCCGCGTTGTCTAGCGGTAGGGCGCTCCACAGTTACTGCCGGATTTGACCTTTCTCCACGCCGACGCCACACTCGTCTGCGGTGACTATCACTGACAGAACAGAAGCGTGACTCATCGGAGAACACGACGTTGACGTTCCGCCATTCCCTCATCCAAGTCGCTCTAGCCCGGCACCATGCCAGGCGTGCACGTCTATGCTGTGGAGTCAATGGTAGTCTTCTGAGTGGACGCCGGGAGTGCAGGCCTCCTTCAACCAATCGACGGGAAATTGTTCTGGTCGATATTGGAACAGCCAGGGTGTCTTGCACATGCTGAAGAATGGCGGTTGACGTGGCGTGCGGGGCTGCCAGCGCTTGGCGGCGGATGCGCCGATCCTCGTGTGCTGACGTCACTCGGGCTGCGCCTGGACCCCTCGCACGTGCCACATGTTCCTGCGCCAACCATCTTCGCCACAGGCGCTGCACCGTGGACACATCCCTATGGGTATCGGCTGCGATTTGACGAAGCGACCAACCTGCCCTTCTCAGCCCGATCACCATACCCCTCGTAAAGTCGTCTGTCTGCTGGAAATGCCTCCGTTGACGGCGGCCTGGCATACTTAGCTATACACGTGTCCTGTGGCACACGACAACACGTTCTACAATGACTGTCGGCTGAGAAATCACGGTACGAAGTGGGCCATTCGCCAACGCCGTGTCCCATTTATCGTTCGCTACGTGCGCAGCACAGCGGCGCATTTCACATCATGAGCATACCTCAGTGACGTCAGTCTACCCTGCAATTGGCATAAAGTTCTGACCACTCCTTCTTGGTGTTGCATTTGCTCTGTCAGTCAGTGTATATTAGATTGGTGGTTGTTATATGCTAAACCTCGAACAATAGGGTTATTGAAGGCATACAGTTCTCAACGTCGACGACTACTCAACCAGACTACGGACTTTTATTGCAGATGTTTACGGCAGCTCTATACTGCAGATCCTACCAATCCGCGAACGTACCAGCGCATTAAGCAGGTACGAGCCCAGCTCTTGACACTGCACAGGAGATACCAAGAAGGTTTGAAAATTCGCGCTCGAGACAACCACTATAAGAGCGAAGAGGCTCCTTCCATATATCACTTCCTTCGAGAATGTCGCAGGGGGCGACAGAAATATATTCATCAGATTACTACCCAGGACGGCCAAATTGTTCAAGACCACCCACGGATACAAGCAACACTTGAAAACTTCTTTCAAGACTTGTATGGAGAAGGCGAGGTAACCCATATTGATCACCGACACACGTTTTTCGATGGAATTCATGGAAGGCTTCAGCACCGTGAACAAGACAGTCTGACGGCTGAGTTAACGGAAGACGAAATATATCAAGCAATCAAGCAGAGCGCATCCCATAAATCACCAGGAATAGATGGACTGGGGAAGGAATTCTATGTACAGCTATGGCCAATCATCAAAGCCGAAATTGTGCTGATACTCAATAACGCCCTACAGCCTGACAGGAACATTATAAAGATGAAGGAAGGTCAAATAGTTCTAATTCCAAAGAAAGGGAAACCAATGACCCCAGCCGACTTTCGACCCATCACACTCCTCAATTTTGATTACAAGTTACTTACTCGCTGCTTGAAACAACGGCTCAACAATTTCTTAGCAGACGTAACCTCCAGCCAACAGTCAAGAGCTGTTCAGGGAAGAATTATTTTGAACACTGTCTGTGCCATTCGCGATATGATTAGTAGGTCACTCGTAGAGAAGCAACGGCGGCAGCTGCTCTCCTTGGACTTTGATCACGCATTTGATAGAGTTAACCATGGTTATTTGATCGAGGTGTTTAAAGCATTAGGTTTCACTATGCCTTTTACCACTCTGATGGCTAAGATACTGACTGGCGGCTCTTCTAAAATAACTGTGAACGGTTACCTTTCAAACCCTATCAAAATTACAAGAGGAGTACGGCAAGGTTGTCCTTTATCGATGATGCTTTTTGTGATATCCTTGGAACCCTTTATTGTCAATATATTACGTACCTCCCCCCCCCCCCTGGTATGATCGACGTCTTTGTCTACGCTGACGATGTCACATTAATTCTGGATCGCAATGCTGACTACCAGCGTCTTTTCACCGAGCTCGACACTTATGGACAATATTCCGGTGCACATCTCAACCTCCAAAAAACTAAAACTATGTGGAGAGGGTATCGAAGCAGGACCTCCGAAAATGTTCCTTCATGGATGCAGATCACTGATGAGATTAAGATACTCGGCATCCAGTTCTGTAATAGCATACATCAGATGATTAAAAAAAATTGGTCCCTTTCCCTTGCATCGGTGAAAAGTATACTGCACCAAGTTAAATATAAATTCGTGGTGTTACAACAACGAGTGCAATATGTCAATATGTATGGTCTAAGCAAAATCTGGTATTTAAACCAAATTTTACCAATGCCAAGAGTAGTTGGCATCCGTATAGTTTCAGCAGTAGGCTGGTATATCTGGCAAGGATCACTTTTCCGCGTCGCTCGACCTACACTCATGCTAGCTAAATCTGAAGGAGGTCTTGGTCTTATTGATGTACAGCTTAAAAGTAAAGTGCTCTTCTTGTTACCATGGGCGCCCGCAGGATCTTTTCCAAGGGGGGGCACATTAACAATTTTCTTGAATATAAATACCAATATAACGTCAGCAACATTAAATTGTTTACAGAAATTTGCGGATATAACAGATGCTAGATGACTGTCAGTAAGTTCAGTTTATGAAATAATCTGGTATGATATTAAACAATTGAACATCAACTTTTTAGAATTCCAGGGGGAGGGCAAGCGCCCCCCCCCCTTGCCCCCCCTTGCGGGCGCACATGCTTGTTACGGAATCTCAGAATAATGCAAGCAGCGGACAACCGCAGAACCGGCAATTTTTTACTGGGAATGTGTAACCCGGAAGAGATTAAGAACCCGCCAGCATTTTACGATATCCACCACCACGCGCCACATGCACGGTATATGCGATGTGAGATGAGCTACGTTCCCCGTGATCTTCTCCCATCTCCAGACATAACTACGAAGAAACTTTATACGTATGTGCATACACAGCAGTATCAAGCCCCGAAAATAGTTCGGACAGCGATGTTAATAAACTGGTACCGAGTCTGGCGGAACATCTCAAATCGCATTCTCCCTCAAATAATATGTGATACGCAGTATAAGGTAGTTCATGATATCATTCCTACAAATAGCAACCTCCATCGCATCCATATGCAGGACAACGCCACCTGTGGATTTTGCCGAGCTCCTAGGGATACAATCCAACATAGACTGACGGAATGTGACGTCACCCAACAAGTGTGGAGTGAATTTAAAGTGAAACTACATTCTATCATAAATCAGCCCCAGATCTATATTGCCTCTGAATGGACAATTCGACCTACCTTAAACTTGCGACCGGTTCAGCTAAATAATACTGTAGTGCTCCTCTTAGGCACTTATGTACATTGTGTGTTACAAGCCAAACGACCCTACACCAAACAAGAGCTCTTCAGCGACATCAGTGTTAGTGTCTACAAAGCCCTCGCGTTCCCCCAGAAGAAGCTCTATATTGGGGACTTTATTAATAAACTGGTAGCAGTCATCTAACAATGTAACTGTGTGAATAGTGTAACTACTAAAACTTCTCTCTCGGTCACAAGAGTGTTATTTTACTACGCGAACTTACACAGTGGTGCACGAGTTCTATGGTTTAGCTTGTGTTATTTCTTACTCCTCTAACTCCTATTACTGTGACAATTGTTGGTTGGTGTGTGTGATTGTCGGCAAGGAGTGTGTATCTGATGTAAATTCTCGCTCCTTTATTCACTTATTGTATATTGTGTTTTCGCTGGCATAGAATACTCCAGTTAGTCATTGACTCACAAAAGGTGTGTGTTTGTTGTCTAGCAATCTGCTCTTTTGAAGTATATTGTATTTGAACTAAATGTATTGTAATATACTATGTTGACAATAAAAAATATAGATTTAAAAAAAAGCTCCCTCAAATACCACCGGAGTGAGCCAGGATCGCCATCGCTCTACCATCTGAGTTACTCAACTCGGCTCATACGTAAATATTTGCACATTTAATTCGCTACCTAACAAATAAGGAGTCCAGGGTATTAACCGGATTGAACCTCAATATAATTATTATCATGAGGATATGTATTAGTTTTCTTTGCTATTGGCTTTACGTCGCACCGATACAGATAGGTCTTACGGCGACGATGGGACAGGAAAGGGCTAGGGCTGGGAAGGAAACGGCCGTGGACTTAATTGAGGTACAGCCCCAGCATTTGCCTGCTGTGAAAATGGGAAACCACGGAAAACCATCTTCAGGGCTGCCGACAGTGGGACTCGAAAATACTGGATACTGGCCGCACTTAAGCGACTGCAGCTATCGAGCTCGGTCATTAGCTTTCTTTTACTAACTGTTTAACGTCGCATCAACTCAAATTGGTTGTTCGCGACGATAAGATAAGAAAGGGTTAGACTGGGTAGGAATATTTTTCTTTTACAAGTTGCTTTACGTCGCACCGACTCAGATAGGTCTTACGGCGACGATGGGACAGGAAAGGGCTAGGAGTAGGAAGGAAGCGGCCGTGGTCTTAATTAAGGTACAGTCCCACTATTTGCCTGGTGTAAAAATGGGAAACCACGGAAAACATCTTCAGGGCTTCCGACAGTGGGGTTCGAACCCGCTATCTCCCGAATACTGGCCGCACTTAGGCGACTGCAGCTATCGAGCTCGGTGGGTAGGAATCGGTCCTTACCTTAATTGAAGGAGCAGTCTGGTCAAAATCACTCCTCAGTACGGTTGCCTAAAAGAAAAGTTACAACAATGCCGGTTTTTGTCCAAAAGTGATGAGATTACGAAAAGCAGAAATCAAGAGCTTGATAAAACATGCGTGACACCACTTAGGCTACTCCACTCACCGTCAACGGTATGCGCAGTAGAGGCATTAAACTGTACATTGGAGTGTTAAAATCATAAAAGCATAAAACACAACTGGCATATGAAATTCTAAAAATATATGCATAATATTGTTATTACATACTCATCTGTCTAAATAAACAGCAACTTACTTACTCACCTGTCTAAATAAACTGCAGCTTACTTACTTATCTGCCTAAATAAACAGCAACTTACTTAGGCTACTCATCCGTCTAAATAAACAGCAACTTACTTACTCATCTGTCTAAATAAACTGCAACTTACTTAGGCTACTCATCTGTCTAAATAAACAGCAACTTACTTAGGCTACTCATCTGTCTAAATAAACAGCAACTTACTTAGGCTACTCATCTGTCTAAACAAACAGCAACTTAAGTCGGGAGAACATCCTTAGCGGCTCTTAATCGTCGATAAATCCATCATGTTCCGGCAACATGTTTCTTATCCGATACACTACACATGTTGGTATAAGGACACGAATTTTAGGACCAATTGCAGATCATGAATTAAACCAATTCTCAAACTGTTTGTATGCTACAAATCTTCACGTCTTCCCCGGTTGTCATGCTTTTCTTCACGACTGTTCGCTGTTACGGTTAAGTTGCGTCGTGCTATATTATAGACCTATACCTCCGTATCAAGAATTAGCTTATCGATTGAACGAACAACAGTTACACGCCATTTATTTGGTTTACATTTTGAAACTCATGATGTTATCGGTGTCGGTTGACATGGGAATACAATTTTCACATTTATACCATGAAATAATCTCGCCTAATACAACAATGCCTTTACGGAATTCCTCGTTACTATTTGATAGTGTGGAGTTCTTTTCGGGTTCGAAACAATATGGTTTCACTTCACTCATATTCATAATAACATTCCGCGATGTTTCAGAGGTCAGAGGATTATTTTACAGCTGTTCCAAGCAGCCTAGTTGATGGGCCAGAAGTCATAAAAATATTAACATTATGTTGAAATTAGTTCGCAGCAGGAACACTTACGTAGAGAAAGTAAAGTACCGTAAGGAATAAACGTATTACACCTCTCATCTTTATCACCTATTACGGCTTCAGGTATTTCCTCTACCGACTTTTTGTCTTCAGTTCGTGAAGATGTGTCGCACCGACACAGATAAGTCTTATGGCGACGATGAGACAGGAAAGGCCTAGGAATGAGAAGCAAACGGCCGTGGCCTTAATTAACGTACAGCCCCAACATTTTTCTGGTGAGAAGATGGGAAACCACGGAAAACCATCTTCAGGGCAGCCGACAGTGGAGTTCAAACCCATTATCTCCCGGATGCGAGCTCACAGCTGCGCGCCCCTTAAGGGCACGACAAACTCGCCCGGTCACATCCCAGTGTCTCGTCAAGTCTAAACCTATTGCAGTTCGTAATAAACTAATGCTGCAACAGCGTATTAAGGACTTCCTCCTACCAAGATGACGGCTGCTCAGACAGAGGTCTGCATATATTCTAGTGTCACGTGGTCAGCGTGCCGACATTGCTTGGCTTTCGCAACCAAGTCCACTTTCCCTCACACCAGGTAGCTCCTCAGTTGGTCTCACAAGGATGAGCGAATTCCGTTTCATCCATCAGTCCAGAATTAAAATCCTTGGACTGGGCGGGAATCGAACTCGGATCCTCCGGGAAAGAGGTAGGCACACTACCCCTACACCACGGGTTGGCTACGAAACTTATTGAAGGGAGACTAAATATAACAAATAATAATCTTATTGGTTTTACGTTCCACGAACTTCATGTACAGTTATTGGATACACCTAGGTGCCGGAATTTTGTCGCCCAGAAATTCTTTCAGTGTCAGTAAATATACATACACGAGGCTGGCGTATTTGGAGGCCTTCAATAACCATCTGACTGATCGGGAATCGAACCCACCTCCTTGAGCTCAATAGGCCAGCGCTCTAATGTCTGAGCTACTTATAGGTTAAATATTTATCAATTATCTTGAAATGTAAATACAGTGCTTTAACTACATAAATATTAACTGCCTGGCTCCTTGGATGAAGGGTCAGCGTAGTGGCCTTTGGTTCTGAGTAATACGGGTTCAATTCCAGGTCAGGCCAGGAATTTTAACTGCGTATGGTTAATTCGTCTAGCTCGGGGACTGGCTGTTTGTGTTAGTCTTAATACACATCTCTTCATCCACGTGGTATACCACTAACCACAGAAATACGCAATAGTGAATACATCCCTCTACATATAGATGGTGACCTGAAGGGCACCCAATCGTAAAATAGGGACAAATCCACTCGAGTGCCGACACAAAGAAATTGGGAAAAAAGGCCAGTAAGAAAATAATTACATAAATATTAACTACAATTTAATTATTGTATTAAATATGTAGACAAATGTGTGCAAATTCTTAAGAATATCCTTATACATCTGCTTACTTGAGACTTTCCTAAATCTCTGACTAACTTTTGAAACATATAAATCTGAATTTAATATGGAAAATATGAAATATTTGCATTTAAAATGGAAATTATGAAATATCTGAAAATTAATATTCATTAAATAAAATACACACTCGTCGGATCATATACTCACACTTACTTGTTACCTGCTTACTTACACATACGTTATTTGAAGGGCGCCAGCTACCACTCAGTGCAGCAATAATAGAATGAGACTCTTGACTATCTCTAAGGTGTGGGGTAATAAGCTTACTTTTGACAGCATTCAATATAAGTTCTGGGAAAAGGAGATTGGCGTTCGGTTTCCCCATTAATTTTGAGGTTAAGATATTTTACTGTCAATGAAATAAAACTATGAATTCGTTTGATAGAACAATATATATTCTTTAAATAATATATCAAAAAATAGTGAGTCTTGTTGCGACAAAACAGATGAGAATATGAAATTATGACATTGCAACTGAAAGAAACTAGGCATGAATTTGAATTCTTCTTGATCGGACATTTAACAATTTATACGAAATATTTCCCTCACTGATTCACTTGACTGTAAGTTCAACACTTTGAGTGTAATTGTGACGTATTTCTTTGATCTGGCGTTTACTGTAGATGTGTCACGCCTAACTTGGTGATACATCCTTGTGACTGCTTCTTCTCCATATCATCTGACTTCTTTGTAAGTCAATATGGTATTACCTCTTGGCAGGTCCAGGGTTGCCCTCTCTGACTCCATGGTAAGCCTTGCGTCCGTGTCTTCAACTAAGTGACCAACTAACTTTTGGCCTCACTCTCTCAATGACCAATAATTAATGGCTCACTGAGTCTTCTCCATCTCTCGTTCACACTTGTTGACTGACCGACTGAGGCCTCTTCATCTAGTAGACTACTTCACTGTTCAGCTTCCGTTTAACTAATGACTGACGCTACAAGATGTAGCCACCTTTTATAGACGTTGGTTGACACAGCTACGTAATCTCCAGAAATAACAATGACATACTCCCACAACGCCTCAAACCGTTGCATGTAATGGTGAAATCCCCCGGGGCTCCCTAAGAAACTGAAAGGAACAGAGCTCAGTGCTAACTAAATACAATGACGTAGCCATGACGTAGCGATGACTTGGCAGAATCGCCAGCAATATTGCACAATGTAAGGATGCCACACTCAACATCTGATATATCGAAACTCTCACTGTACAGGTATTTAATGTTAATCTGCATATACGTATATATGCATACACTCAATTACAAATACGCAAGCGACAAGCTTTGCGTAATGGAATTGAATAATAATTATAACAAAATAATAGTAATCTCACAGATGAAATAATAATGCTGCCATAATAATAATAATAATAATAATAATAATAATCATATAAAATCATACAATAATAAAAATACAGATATCATCTTGTAACGGGATTTGAACCGTTACATACTTGACGAAGCATTCTTCTTTGTCTATGTATGTATTGAACCCTTGGGGCACCTCGTCGATCGTCGGTCATCTGCCACAGCTGCTCCGATAGTAACATTCAACTACTGAAATCTTGGGGTCGTAACGTATCATTTCTTGTCACTTCACCGACCGGTCGACAGAGTTCAGAGGAAGTCATAACTGTTTTAAATGATAAGCAAAAACTGCTTACTGAAATGTACTGAATTGGAAGGGTTTTACTTTAAATGAAATTGATGTAGCCTATAAAAACCTGACATTGAAAGGAATGCATACGGTCTAACAGTCACACTTGATAAATGGTGACTTAAAATAGTTGGAAAGCAAATACATTAATCCGTTACATATTCTGTATAAGATTGAAATGTGGGGACGGCAAAACCATAAAATAGCGCGAAAAAACTTAAAGTCTGAAATCTAGATTACAAAACAAGACTGTGGATTAACCTACTTGATCCGTGGAAAATATGGCTTTCACAGGTAAACTTCAGATTTACAATTAGTTAAGGTTGTCCACGGATGGATGGTACCAAGGGATTTATAGCACGAGCAAAGAGCATCATTGCCCTCACGCATTCGTGTATAATTTTACCCTCTTTTAATTTGGATGGCAAATTGGCTGGTATTTACTGTCCTGCGAGAAGCTGGAGGTTGTTTGCCTCCAACGATCCTGTCGCGTGTTAGGGACCCAGCTAGACAGTAGGGAATGTTTACGTCATAGCAAGCAACAGTGGAAAAATGGGCTTACCAGAACTACAGCTATGGTATGAACACTGCTTTTGGCCCATAGCTGGCGAAAATAACTTAATGTTGCCTGACTCCTGGTCTGCCTGTATAAATCATACTTTGTTAGCGAAAAAGTGTGTGATATTGAGGTTAATGCCACCTGGAACCACGGGACAAATTCAACCTCTGGATCTCTATTTTTTCGTGCCTACAAAACATACTATCACACCATCTGCAGCTATGCCTTAAAGCAAATACAGTAGAGATAATACGCGACACTCAGCGAGATATCGAGGGACAGTTATTAGAGCTCTCTCTAGCGGATTGACCTGAGAACTACTGATTCTGTCATAAGAGCACGTGTCTTTGTGTGTGAAGTTTTTGGTGTTATTTATGCGTTATCAGTGAGTTGACATAATTAAATAGTAGCATGTGTCATTCCTTGATATCTCCTCTCAACATGAGGAGAGCTATTGGCTTTACGTCGCACCGACACAGGTAGGTCTTATGGCGACGATGGGACAGGAAAAGGCTAGGACTGGGAAGGAAGCGGCCGTGGCCTTAATTAAGGTACAGCCCCAGCATTTGCCTGGTGTGAAAATGGAAAACCACGGAAAACCATCTTCAGGGCTGCCGACAGTGGGATTCGAACCTACTATCTCCCGAATACTGGATACTGCCCGCAGTTAAGCGACTGCAGCTATCCAGCTCGGTGTCTCAACATGAGGAGAAAGGTATGTGCTGTGTTTGGCTGCAGTAACTATGAAGTAGAGAAGAATGCGCGGTCTTTCTTCCGTGTCCCTCGTGACAAGAAAATGTAAGTAATATTGTGTTTGCATATATATTCTTCCAGTGAAAAAGATATTTTTATAGTACTTCATAATCTTCTGACCTGCTCGACCCGTATTTTAACTGGCTTTAAATATAATGCGCATATTTTATTGTATAGTGCATCAGTTAACCTTCAATACCGATGTGTTGTTTAGGTGTGATCTGTGGGTTTCATTTAATTCAGGAAAATACATATGCATATGAGTGTGGCTGATTGTGTTCCAAGTTACCCCATTTGGAATGCCGTAATGCGTTGTCAAGCACTGAAGAAAATATGGGTGATTTAAGAAATGTACATATTTTGTTGAAACAATATGATGATGCAAATTTGCTTTAACCTAATGTAATGGCATTATGGCAAGTATTGCTTACAGGGAAAGTTTGAATGTTTTGAGGCTAAATTTATAGATTTTCTTTCTGTTAGTAGGCTTCAAGTTAAAAGGAAAATTGCCCAGCTCTTAAATGTAAATTCATTGAATCATGTGTGCAAGGAATGTGCCGATATTTTTGTTGACAAGTGTTGTAATATGATGATACAATGCTTTTAAATGAGAAAAAAGAAAAATCTAGCCGTGAACGTTCAGGCAGGAATTCTAAAGCTAAAAATGTAATACATAAATGAAAGATCAAGCCCTTTCAGAGCAGTCGATTTCACATCTTGATTATATGTCTAATTTCAGTCTTTAAATAATAATCTGTTAAATAATTCTTCACTCATTTATCCAGAATTACTTTAGTAACTTTGAAGTTAATATCTTAGTAACACTTTCTTTCTAGACGTAATTTATTTATCCATTTCCGTATATACATTTCCATTGATATTTGAATTTAGCGCGAATTTTCAGGTCAAGTCACTAGGAGCGCCACTTGCGACTTGTCTCCCATTTTAACAAGGCTAAATCCGGAAGTGTCGCGTATTGTCTCTACTCTATTTGCTTAAAGGATAGCCAGTTTCACAATTAACTCTACGACAGACTGGTTCGCATTTGGTTGCATGCCGTCACTTTCCATCAGTTCTCGCCACCACGTTATATCAATAGTATTTATCTATGTATTTTGTAAGAGTGGATAACTTGCTGATCGTTCTGAACGATTTAAAACTCTCAAGGCATTCGCCTTTGGTCTTCCTGGCGCTAACTTTTGTGATCACTGTGGCACGTCATTTTTCACTCGCTGTTCATGGTGCAAGTTAAAGGTTTGTTTTCAACATTTTGTGAAGTGTAACACATAGACTACATTCCATGGAACGTTGATCTCTGCACCGCTCGGACACTCATTGCCGTCGCCCTCTTCTGCACATGCCAACGGCGGTAGCCGTGTTGAAACACCGGATCCCGTGAGATCACCGGAGTTAAGCAACATTGGGCGTGGTCAAGATTTGGATGGGTGCCATGCGCTGATAGTGGGGGTAAGGGAATGGAGGAGCGGGAAAGAACTGGCCACCTTACCGTACGTAAACTCCGGTTCAGGCACATCTCTGCGGAGGATCGAACCTGCCCTCGGGCACATGATGCACATGATGAGTCATTAGCAGCTAATATTGTTTCCTTTCCCACTTGTTACAACAGCACTTTCAAATGCCCCTTACTAGATATCGCGTCTGCGACCTCGCACTCGTGAGGGTTCCTTGTGAGAGGATCGTAATGTACCGTACCCAGGGGTAAATACCCTCTAGGACGATGCCTCCATTCCTGTATGAACATCCGCCTAACTCAGGGTAGGGCAGAGTGTGGGTAGGTTGTCGGTTGGGTCAGGATAAAAAGTCGAAGTTCTACTCTAAAATATCAATCAATGACAGGAAATGGAGGTATAACACGAATGAGAAAATCATAGGGGGTAAGAGGGATTTATTGATAAATATCCCCGATCATATTACGAGAAAACAATTAAATCAAAAAATAATATGTCAAAATGAACTCAAAAATGTAGAAAATAAATGGAAATCAAAACGTTACTTGAACGAAAAGACAAGATTTGAAATCAAAAATCAAGTTCAACAAAGAACATTATATACATCAAGACTGGTCTGCTTCTTATAGTCCATTGTTTATATTGTCTGGCAACAAGTGTACGCAAACACTGACATGTGGTATTTCCGTATGGAGTTACACACTATCGCATCACAACGATACGGTTTCCAAATTTAAGTTAAATCCGAGAGTCGTCGAAATACTACCGTTAAATAAAAGTTACGTTATAAAGAAAAGTTACGACAAAAAAAATTAAGACGCAATGGACGCGATGTAAGTTATGCAAAATACTAGGGGCATATCCTACACTATATTTACAACAATCCAAATAATCAAACTAAACACATCTATATACATCGGATATCCAGTAAAGTCTTAAATGCTACACAGATTCTAATGTGAAACCCGATTCACTGCAAAAGATCTAGACAGAACTAGATAAACCACCAATACTTCAGCACTCGGGCTGTTCCCTTTTAAAACAACGAGACAAGTATACAATCACAAATAACAATGTAAAACATCAACCTGTAAGGGAAAGACATATAAATAACCCTTGATATCACGAAGAAAGCAATTGGCAACATTCTGCTGCATTTGAGCGCTCAACAGCGCGGTCATCCGTCATGTACTTCCGGGTAGATTACGAGCTGAAAAGAAATGTTGAACTCAACACTATGCTAAAGTTTAGATTCTGTCTCCCGAGGCTGTCACTAGGAAGTTTCGTCTCCTTCACACCTACAGATAAATACAGGCCAGAAATCAGCTTGCCATGAGATAACGCCTTTCGCCGGCTACACGGAAACTCACGTATATTCATACCTTCTTAGCATGCTTTTACCATTGAATATCATCAGACTCAATAGTCTGGAATTAATACTGTCCATTCTGATCACAAAATATACTCAGAAGACACTTAGCAGGCACACACATCTGCACAATATTCTTTCTCTTTACAAGGCATACAATCAGCCTGCATCAATACATTATAATTCGGCATGCAATTTTTACCTCATTATTTCTCATAAATCCCATTGGCCTTCCACATTATGAGACTCAGGTCATGTCCTTTACAGACCATCAGGCAAACAGAATCCAACTTAACTCAAAGATCTCATTTTAACAACGACGTTCTGCAGCTCCTTCAGTCAGCTTCCGTAAAATCATGCGTCATGCTGAGTATCTATACCTGTCTCTCTGAATAACCGAAATGAAATGAACTAATACGTATGGAACGTCGTATAAAGATGAACCTGTCAATGTAGCCCTTCTAGCATATAAATATAAGGAAAACTTGGAATACCCTATACTAAGTAACTTACGTAAATAAACAACAACTAATCCTATCAATCCCTCATTTTCCCAATCATCTAATCATAAAGCAAAATGAAAATAAAATAAACATGCATTATTCTCGTATCCGAATCTATCATATTAACAAAATCAAACAAACACATGCCTTCTGGCTTACTTTACATGAAAATTAAAAATTCTATCTACACTGCCCTAGTACCTTAACATAATTTACATATCATGCCATAAATAACACATGCGTCTTAACTGAATTCCATCCGACGACTCTCGAGATACCAGGATAGCAGCTTACATCCCCGCTGATTTAGGGATTTACTCCATGTTAATCACAGCATTAACATGTGAGAATACACTTCTTTCTTCTGCATGCATCGCCATCATCTTGCTGGAAAATACTCCACTGGAACACAGAAGACTATGGTTGACAATATCTTCGCTGCTTAATGCTACGAGCCGAAATACCCTTTCTCTTAACAAGATCAGATAAACACACTGATACATTTATCATACACTTCACTTAAAGGGTGAGAATACAGTTTGAAAAGCAGCACACGGTTCGCTACGAAAGTTCCTCGCGAAACGCGCCCGTCGCGAAGTAGTGAAACAATAGCACGTTTCCACTATACTTGTTACACAGCGGTCACTAAGCACCGTCTTTATATATTGAAAGTAAACTCTGCTAAAATATACTATTCCGTTTACTCAAGAACAGTAAAATCTTCCAACTGCACAATTTAAAATATCATTTAGAACCAGATACTGTTACTGGAATCACGATCACCAATTCAGAGTTTGTGCTTCCGCACTATCCAAGCATTTAACACAGAGTGACGCTCTCCAGAGCTCGGGTTACTGAGGAGGCTTCGGTGACGCCATATCAATAATGGGGTTCCCGGGTGTCTGAACCAACCACCAATCAGAAAATTCGTTATATATGATGACAAATATTTATTGTGATATATTTACAAAACACAGCTCAAACACTAGCAAATCACTTCCACCAATTTTTATATTACTTTTCCAAATATATCTGACTTCTGAAACTGTGGAAAACCGATTACCTACAGAAACTGACTTTAACAACTGAGCACGTTGGTCATTCTGGAATTAAGATTTGGCGCGGTGTGGCCTCCTTGTTTCCCAAGTCCTTAATTTTCATTGGGTGAAATATATTGCTTGGTCAGCATCTAATACCCGTGTCGATCCTTGCCAGCGCTTGGTTACGCCACCCTTTCTCACGGTCATACGGAAATATGAAGCAATGTCCAGCGACTCACTGTCTTGCTCAACATCCGGTATCAACTATCTTGGGATACGATGCTTTAACATGTTAGACTGTAACTTTTATGAATATATTTTACATATTGGGTCAAATTATACTCTAATTATTATTATGGGCGGGCAGGATACGGCTCAGTAAAGAGAACAAAACACGCTAGTATCTCCTTTTATAATAACAATATAATCTAAAAATGTGTGTTACTAATACTGTATAAAACATTATTTTCTTCATTTATATCCTACATATTAACGGCCTTCGGTGCATTCGGGAGATAGTAGGTTCGAATCCCACTGTCGGCAGCCTTGAAGGTGGTTGTCCGTGGTTTCCCATTTTCACACCGGGCAAAGGCTGGGGCTGTCTCTTAATTAAGGCCACGGCCACTTCCTTCTCTCACTTGCCCTTTCCTGTCCCATCGTCACTGTAAGACCCATCTATGTCGATGCGACGTGAAGCCAATGGTAAAAAAGGAAAAAACTCTGTTCGGTGAGAAAGAATGGGAGGGTGAAGTGGAGGCTGGACACGCTATCTCTATAACATGCCTACCGACAGAATTGAGACGTCGAAATTTGTACACTTTCAGAAAAGACGTTACCTGAGATGCATTGATTGCGCCATCTAATTACTGTCTACATCACTGAGATTTTCGCAGAAAATTTTAACTCATTGCATTCCTTAAAATCTGGCCTTTACAGCGGTGATATTCTAATATTTTTCCTACTTTTCCTGGAGACGTAATCATCCACCCGTCACTTGCTACATTTCCCGGGGCTGTAGTTGTGCAATATTGCCACGCGGCTATGAAGCTCATTAATGAATATTATCAGAGAGGCCTATACGTCCTTTTGAACTAAAATTTTTGTAGTAATTTTCAATGAACTTCTTCAAGTAATCTTTTCTTTTAGTGCGAGCCAAAATATCTCAATGTTATCAGTTGCCAGTGATTTACGATCATATGATACCCGAATACGTTCCGAAGCTCTCCCGCCTTCATCAATCGTTCAGGTCACTTGGCGCTCAACTGAGAAAATCAACTGACAAGGCTCTAAAATATCGATTTTCTTGCCCGCTCTGAAATAACAATGGAGGCTCGCTCTCCGGCACACACAAATTATTCGACTCCCAATGCGACATTTTACCGAGCTCGATAGCTGCAGTCGCTTAAGTGCGGCCAGTATCCAGTAATCGGGAGATAGTGGGTTCGAACACCACTGTCGACGGCTCTGAAGATGGTTTTCCGTGGTTTCCCATTTCCACACCAAGCAAATGCTGGGGCTGTGCCTTAATTAAGGCCACTGCCGCTTCCTTCCCACTCCTAGGCCTTTCCTGTCCCATCGTCGCCATAAGACCTATCTATGTCGGTGCGACGTAAAGCAAATAGCAAAAAAAAGCTGTATTTTTGACCATGTAGGATATGGGTTCAGTATATATGTACACTGCCGGAAAAAAACATGCAGCATACTCGAGGACTGTGTTCAGTGGCACCCGTCACTTGCTACTTTTCCCGGCGCTGTACTTGTGCATTCTGAGGGGTTGTTGTGTTAGTAATGTATTTGTCATGGACATCGGCGATCAGATGACGCTCAGGAAGCCTGTCCGTGAGCACCCTGCTCAGGCAGTAATAATTGTGCTGAGATTAGAGGTGAACAGTGTTTGCAACATTCATTCTAGAGTACAACCGTACCCTCCGTGGTTCAGGTGGCAGCGCGCCGGCCTCTCACCGCTGGATACCGTGGTTCAAATCCCAGTCACTCCACGTGAGATTTGTGCTGGACAAAGCGGAGGCGGGACAGGTTTCTCTCCGGGTACTCCGGTTTTCCCTGTCATCTTTCATTCCAGCAACACTCTCCATTATCATTTCATCTGTCAGTCATTAATCATTGCCCCAGAGGAATGCGACAGGCTTCGGCAGCCGGTACAATTCCTATCCTCGCCGCTAATTAGGAGCTTCATTCATCCCATCCCTGACCCGCTCGTTGACTGGAAAAAAGGTTTAGGTTTTCACTCTTTCATTCTAGACTACAACCATTCCACGGTGACGAGTACGTATATGTGCTCCTGTTGAACAACTGCAGTCATTTGAATGGAGTCGTACTGTGGGCCTGCGGGAAGCTGGATGGACGTATCGACGGATTGGTGCACATGTTGGGCACATTGCTTCGGCGGTGGGTCGATACATTCCGAAGTGGTCTGTGGAACATTCCCACACCCGTAAACCTGGCTCCGACGTCCGCGTAGTAGTAGTATGTTCTTCCCTTCCGGCAGTGTATGTATGTATGAATGTATGTATGTATGTATGTATGTATGTATGTATGTATGAATGTATGTATGTATGTATGTATGTATGTATGTATGTATGTATGTATGTATGAATGTATGTATGTATGTATGTATGTATGTATGTATGTATGTATGTATGTAACCCGCTTAGTCCTGTTTCTTGATACGAGGTCCGAAATGAGTTGAGATGAATTTATAAGGCGACTTTTTACGGCCGGATGCCCTTCCTAACGCCAACTTCGGTTGAGGAGCTAATGAAGTTGAAATGAATGCTGGTTAATGAAATTGAATAAGGAGGTGGAGGGAATCAGCTGTGGCCTGTGAATAGGAACTGTCCAGCATTTGCGTGGAAGTGAGAATTGGAAAGCACAAAAAAAAAACGTTTTCAGGACAGCCGACGGTGGGGTTGGATCCCACGCGTTTCCCGAATGGGGACTGTGGCTTCATAGCCGCGGCGCGTTAATACACGCAGCCTCTCCACTCGGTGGAAGTATATTTCTTTGTCTAAAGGTAGTAAATTTCGTCAAGATCTTAATTAAGAGTGCGTTTAAAGGCTATTATTGATGTTTCTGGAATCTTAGATAACTCTGCTAATTAAATTCTTAACAACAACAGCCATTAACTAAATTAAAACACCAGAAATCGAAATATATCTGAAGTTAAACATTAGACGGAGTCAGTACATTTGGAGCGAAGATTGGGTGCTGTTGTCTCGTAGAGAAGCGGAAGAACACCATATCTTACCATAGGAAAATATTTGTCTTAAGAAGCTCACTCGATGACCCCTCAGCTTAGCTGGCGGCACCATACGATTTTGTGATTCACAATTGAATAAGAATGTTTTAATTCTATGATTTTAAAGCAAGATGATCATCGGTATGATGTTTGAATAGAAGATACGGTACGTACATTGCTGAAATCACGTGTATAACTAGCAGGTGCTGCGCTTGCTCAATGGACTGTCCATTGTGTACTTAGAACTATCGATTTCAATAATTGTCCATTCAACTGCATTCTACTCTCTCAGGGAGGAGGATAAGTTTCTATCTCCACCAGCAACCTCTGTTGCATAGTGTGTCCCTTATTTATTTCTTATTTTATTTTTTGAACATCAAGTCATACAAGGCTGCAGAACGAGCAAGGGTGGGAAAAAGTCATCTTTGCTTAGGTAGAATATCATCTGTTGCGAAATATCTGCAATTTACTGGAAATAATGTTAAATATTGCACTGTTAATCAAACAAACTTACGCAACACGAACCGCTTTAACCAGATAATTATCAGTCTTTAAATTCCTTGAGCCGTCTGGAAGCAGAAATCCATTGACAGTTTGAGTATAGATGGTGGAAAGGCATGGAATTGCATGTTACTTCCCGTTCCTGACTTTCGAACGACCTACATTTTATAAACAATAGAAGGGTGGAGAAGTGTTCATGATATTCCAGACAAAGTACACACATGATGAGGAGAACGATGTTATTACGACCATTGTACATATTGACCATAAAGCTGCCAATAGGAGCAACAATCTAATTAACATCGCTCAAAGCGGAATAGTTGTCTAGCGGGTCGAGTATAGTACTTGTTGTAGCAGCAGCAGCACTAGTGACAGCAGGGGACTGGCACATAGTGAATGTGGAGTGTGAGGAACTCTTATCAGCATTGAAAATTGGACCGTTTCATTCATCTTGTTCCTCTAGTCCTGTAATCCCTATCACAATGAAATCCAGTGTGCCTTATATCTGAAACTTGATCTTAAATCTACAGAAAGATATATTATCGTTTTTAATTTGTCTTTATTGCTAGAGTTCCAAATTCTCATTGTAAAATTTGCCATAAACTTTCATTTTCAAAATTACTTCCGAGATTTTTAAACATTTGGACGTGATTCTTTTTGTTCTAAAGCCAATACTCATATAAACAATCTGAACCTCAATGGCTAATATCCATGTGCTTGAAGAATGTATTCGTAACTGCTAATCGCATACCAGCACAGGCACGGTATTATAAAAAAAATATTTAGAACTTTGTTATAATGGCACTTTTTACCAGAAAACGTATTATAAAAAACTTTATATTAAATATTGATGTTCAGTTATACACAGCACTAGGAAGGACAATCGTGTACAATTTCATGCAATCATCTTGAAAACTGTAAGAGTTATGATTTAAATGGTTTTAACAGTACGGTTTTGAGAAAGAAGCTATGAATGTTGGTGTGGCGGGCTGGAGTTGCTTTAAATATCCACCACATGGGACTGCGTTTTACTTCATAACTAGGACAATTTTGTAGATATCTAAAATTCGATCACGTATATGAAGATGAATAAGGTGAAAATAAAAAACGAAATCCTTTTTACTATTACCCGGTCTAGAAAGTCAAGAATAACGTACAAGAGGATTCGTCGTGCTGACCACACGACACCTCGTAATCTGCAGACGTTCGGGCTGAGCAGCGGTCGCTTGGTAGGCCATGGCCCTTCGGGGAAGTTGCGCTGTGCGGTTTGGTTTGGTTTTTACCATGAATGGCTTATGTCCCGCCTTAAATATGCCACGGTATGTGAAACGCATCTGTAAAATGGAACATTTTCCCCTGTTGTCGGTCATCTGTAGTTACAACTTTTCACATAATCAGCCGGCGTGGTAAGCTAAAGTGAGAATATTCGCGCAAACATTAAAATTTGAAATTTTAGCTGGAAATATCTCGCTGAGAATTCTTTGTGGCAAACACAACAGAAACTGCGAGCCCTAATGTAAATGTTCTTCAATGAATGAACGAGCAATATTTTGCGGAACAAAAATTGTATTATAATTATATCCTACAATTATAGGATATTTAGTGTATCTCTTATTTTTAACACTTTTAGACATCAGCAGTGCACACCAATGTGTGTACTATTTACGTGAAAATTGTACTGTATTTTCTCAAAGAATGCAATAAGGTATGACAGTTAAATAATCAGGAAAGTGACAGAATTATCATTTCGTCCCATTCCAAGTTATCGATAAAAACACTCCTAATTCCCACTTTTAAGCTCCCAGAATACAATCACATTTGTAGAACTGTAGACTTAGTGCTAGAAAAGAGAAATATTCCATACAGAAATTTCCTCCATATCATCAAAATTTCGAATTGTTATATTGGTGGAGTAATCATCATCACTATTTGGGATGTACACATGGCCCTGAGGTTCATTCAGCCTACACCAAAAATGAGTACCAGGTTAATTCCTGGGGGCAAATGCGGGTGGGCATAGTACTAAACACTGCCCCACTTATTTCCGAGGTTACGGATAGTGGAAGCCTTTATCTTCCAACCCTCCAAGGGCCTTCATGGCCTGAAAGGAAATGACTTTGCTTTGCTAATCATCATTCAACAATACTTCTGAGTACATTGAAGTGATGGTCACAGTAACCACTATCTACAACCTGTCTGAAAAGTTCGGTGAATGGTCTCATAAAATAAAGACAACGTATGTTACACACAAAACTCCTTTACTGGCCTTCAAAGTAATCTCCGTTAGCTACAACACACTTTTGACATCGACTATAAAGCTGCTGGAAGCTGGGAGCAAACGCTTCTTTTGGAATCCCCCAGAGAACCCTTGTCATACTGGTAGCACCAGGACTCGTCTCCTATAATGATGGTTTTCAACACCTCCGGATTTTGCTCACAAACGTCAATGAAATCTCCTGACGTTTCCATCCGAGTTTGCTTCTGCTCGTCTGTCAGGTTGTGCGGTACAAACCGGGCACAAATCTTCCGCTTTTTCAAATGTTCGTGAACAGTGGTCCTTACACTGTCCTTGCCTAAACCCACTCCATCTGCTATCATTCGTAAGGACAGTCGCCGATCGTTCGCAAGCATCTGTCACACTCACTCGTTCGATGTTGTCTGGAGATGTACTTGTGGTTGGTCGACCCGAACGCGCCTCGTCCTCAACACCTTCCTTTCCATCTCGAAAGAGTTTAAACCAGTCAAAAACGCACTTTTTACTCACTGCTTGAGCGTGGTACACGTGCACGAACATTGCGTGTGTTTCCGTTGCCGTTTTGCCTAGGTGGAAGAAAAACTTCATGTTAACGCGTTGCTCCGTTTTGCACTCATTGTGCAATGACACAAGTCTTCACGCTGACGCCGTGCGATGTGTTGCAGCGTTCAAGTCCGTTTAACTGTGTTGAGTTGACCGATAGGGGCACTTGGTGTCATGTCTCGCAATGCGTATGCGCGAGCGCATAGTCCGAACTAGCACGGTGAACAAACTAGGCGACCATTCACCGAACTTTTCAGACACAGGTTGTATAAACTCAGGAGATCCAAAATAAGCCAACCTCAAAATGACTTCTAGATTTTCCATTTCAGCTCCAGAAACATTCTGAGATGATATTTTAATAACAAGTCACGGCCGTTTCTTTCCTCGTTTCTTACCTATCCTATTCTCCTTTGTTTTTCTAAACCCGCTCCCCATTTATTTATGGCGAGTGAACAGCCGTAGTAGTATAATGGGAGAGTTCGGGCGCCACCGCCACCGCAGTGCTCCCAGGGGCCTCCTCCACCGCCACCGCACTGGGGGGCCTCCCAGAGGCCTCCTCCACGGCAGCCAGGGGCCTCTTCCAGTGCTGCCAACTTAACCTTACTAGCGCGAAATTTGAATTGGTAAACAAAGCCACGTGCTTTTTTTTAACAGCCACGTGCTTTTTGACAGACAACAACGTACGCTAACCTCACTGCTGCCATCTTGACGGGCCTAAACCTCAGTGCTACCAACTTAACCTAACTAGCGCGAGATTTGAATCGGTAAACAAATCCACGTGCCTTTTTGACAACCACGTGCTTTTTGACAGCTATCATCGACACAAACGCATCGCTAACTTCAGCGCTACCATCTTGACGGGCCTAAACATTAGTGGTGCCAACTTAACCTCACTAGCGCGAGATTTGAATCGGTAAACAAATCCATGTGCTTTTCTGACAGCTCTCATCCGCCATCTTTAATCAACAGAGCACCGTGCTGCCCTCTTTAGCTACATATCTTTGACATGTGGCGGCGGATAATTTGAAAAATGTTTTTTGATAGCAGCCATATTTAATCGACAGAGCACCGTGCTGCACTCTTTAGTTGAAATGTGGTGGCAGGCAATTCCACATGACAGCAGCCATCTTTAATCAAGAGAGCACAGTGCTGCACTCTTTAGTGGAAATGTCGTGGCGGCAATTTGAAAACTTCTACGTGCTCTTGTTTGGAAACAAAGCCACGTGCTTGTTTGACAGCTACCATCCGCCATCTTGAATCAAGGGAGCACCGTGCTGCACTCTTTAGTTGAAATGTGGTGGCGGCAATTTGAAAAATTCCACGTGCTCTTGTTTGGAAACAATGCCACATGCTTCTTGGACAGCTACCATCCGCCATCTTTAATCAAGAGAGCACCGTGCTGCACTCTCTAGTTGAAATGTGGTGGCGGCAAATTCGAAGTGCTTTACAAACCCACGTGCTTTTTTGACAGCTGTCCTCCGCCATCTTTATTCAACAGAGCACCGTGCTGCCCTCTTTAGCTACAAACCTTTAACATGTGGTGGCGGACAATTTGAAAAATTCTTTGTGACAGCAGCCATCTTTAATCAACAGAGCACCGTGCTGCTATCTTTATCGTAGTAGTAGACAATTTCTACGTCACAGCTGTCATCCGCCATCTTGCATCGCAAACCTCAGTGCCGCACTCTTTAGCTACTACCTTTGAAATATGGTAGTTGATAATTAAAAAATTCTACAGCAACCATCTCTCGACGATAATTGCACAAGGTGGTAGCTATACATGACTCCTTAAGGGTGCTTACGCAAGATGGCTGCTATACATATGTTCTTATGAGACTCCCTTGAGATGCTTGCGCAAGATGGTGGCTATACATGGCTCCTTATGAGACGCCCTGGGGATGCTTGCTCAAGATGGCGACTGCTCTTATGAGACGGCTTAAGGGTCCTTGCATAAGATGGTTTGAGACTCCCTAAGGATGCTTGTGCAAGATGGCGGACACAAAATGGCGGCTATACCCGACTCCTCATGAGACGCCTTAAGGGTGCTTGCGCAAGATGGCTGCTGCTCTTATCAAGAAAGCTAGCTTAGAGGCCAACGTGCCGTGCTAGTTCGATTCATTAAATTTGGGGCTTAAATGCATAATGTTAAATATCTCGTAAACGATGCATCGTAGAGCAAAACGGACAAAAATTTTCCGCCTCATGCCTGTACCGACACCATATATACTGTCCGCTACAATGAATTAATTGCGACTTGACCATCTTATTCCTTTTAAAACGTGCCAAGGATCTAAATCGGATCAATTTGTGTCATCTGCTAGCAGTACTTCAGAAACTTCTTGTGGGTCACACATTAATACACTTTTTATATTTCTTTAGTAAACTTAGTATTGAATTACAATCGATAATAAATACACATACTTACTTCCTGTCCTGCGTATTATCGTGAAACGATTGAGGTAAATTGGTGCAATTCAATAGACAGGAGAAATAATGAACAGTGCCAGTTTCTTTAACAGCACATTTGGACACATTATAAACAGAACTTTGTCTAAAAGGCCATCGGATGATAACAGACTTTCTGACATCAAACACGAAACCACGACTCATGCCATTCCATAAACGTGATAAAATGTAAGTACAATGTGTGGTGACCCCGGACAGCGATACATGGAATAAAAGGGGCCCTTGTCCTGAAATACAAGATTGGCCTGCGGTACTAGGTGTATGGTGTCCCATTCGTGCATCGAGGCATCGGAATGTCTTGGATGGTTCATCAGGTCCGTCCACACTTCTGCCGCCTGAGTAGGTACTATCACAGTGTAGAAACTGAAAGAACAAACCAGACTCTAGGTAGGCATCCGATGTGGGCGGACATTTCATTCGTAGCTACAGAAACTGCACACTCTTAAAAAGCCTGGCATTTTGTTGGAGATCGAAATTTCTGTACACTGGTTCACAACAGATCTCCAGTCAAACATGTCTTGGGAGATACATTATACCATCCCAGAACAAGACGTCACCATAATGATCGTTTCCGTGACCACTCTCAGGTCCGAGCAAGGTTAGTCACTGTACTCTGGTGGGTTCTGTGAGAGTTATGGAAAAGAAAGATCTCGTGGTGGTGTGGTCCTTCGATGTCGACTGACAATTTCACCATGTCGGAACTTAAGCCAGACCCTGGAAATGGACATGCGTCCGTAAACGCTTTATTTCCATCTTATAACTCATTTTCGAAAATTCTTCATAGTATTATTATTAAATAGATAGATAGATAGATAATAGATAGATAGATAGATAGATAGATAGATAGATAGATAGATAGATAGATAGATAGATAGATAGATAGATAGATAGATAGATAGAGAGATAGATAGATAATGCCTTTATTGGTGGCGAAGTTAGGGCTCAAGGCTCTCTCTTACACTTAACCACTAGATGAGTATACATTTACATAACTTATAATTTCGAATAAAAATAAAATAATAATAATAATAATAATAATAATAATAATAATAATAATGAAAGAATCCTTAACTTTAAAATACACAAAATAACGTACACTTAAATGATGTAACTACAGTAATCCATTCATTCATCTCATTCATTCCTTCATTCACTCAACAATTATCCAGCAAGTCAGTGGGACCTACCCAGCAAATGCTCGCGGCAAGCCACTTTAAACTTGCGATCAGAAGGATTGTCTCAAATGTTCGCAGGTAGCGAGTTCCATGATCTAGACACAGAGATTATGAAGGAGCGGTTGTACACAGCAGTGCGGTTTACAGGTATGGCAAGAGAGGAGCCAGACCTTGTATTGTGTTCATGATAGGACGAGAGTTAAGAAAAAGATGAAGACAGATAGTCGGAAGTATTAGTGGAAAGTACTTTGTGCAGAAGTGATAGCATGTGAAATTCATGGCGCTGGTGCACTCGAAGCCACGACAGCTCCTTATCCCTTTGTGTCCTGCCGGTACATTCAAGTACCGGCTCGTATTTAGTCCTATATACAAATTTAGTAAGCAAGGACAGTTTTGTGTCCTGTGGGTACTCTCCAGTACCTACAAAAGACATTAGAGTGTCTTTGGTGGTGTGATTCATAATAATGACACCAGAGAGAAGCACCAAATTAGCATGAGTTACTCAAAATTTCATCTCGCATCCAAGCACTGACATTTCGTTTATCTTTAGCTGATGGAAGCCATAAATATGTAATTATTTTTCATATTATTGTGTGAGACATTGTAAAGTATACAATTAAACAGTCAGAATGCTTTGGAGTCACTTGAACTATTCTTTGAAATGTAGGAGGTACTTCTAAGTACCGACAGAACTAAAGGTGATCCATTCTTCGTGTTCTCTTTGGTAACCATGGTTTGTTTATGTTGATCAAATGTGATTGTTGCAGGCTGTGGTTTTGTGTTGTGTTAATTATACATGAACTGTATAACAGGCACAAAAGAGTGACTGAATGGGTGGCTATATTTCTAGAAAATAGATCTCAGAGAATTAGAGTAGGTGAAGCTTTATCTGACCCTGTAATAATTAAGAGGGGAATTCCTCAAGGCAGTATTATTGGACCTTTATGTTTTCTTATATATATAAATGATATGAGTAAAGGAGTGGAATCGGAGGTAAGGCTTTTTGCGGATGATGTTATTCTGTATAGAGTAATAAATAATTTACAAGATTCTGAGCAACTGCAACGTGACCTCGATAATGTAGTGAGATGGACAGCAGGCAATGGTATGTTGATAAACGGGGTTAAAACTCAGGTTGTGAGTTTCACAAATAGAAAAAGTCCTCTCAGTTTTAATTACTGCGTTGATGGGGTGAAAGTTCCTGTTGAGGATCACTGTAAGTATCTAGGTGTGAATATAAGGAAAGACCATCATTGGGGTAATCACATAAATGGAATTGTAAATAAAGGGTACAGATCTCTGCACATGGTTATGAGGATGTTTAGGGGTTGTAGTAAGGATGTAAAGGAGAGGGCATATAAGTCACTGGTAAGACCCGAACTAGAGTATGGTTCCAGTGTATGGGACCCTCACCAGGATTACCTGATTCAAGAATTGGTAAAATCCAAAGGAAAGCAGCTCGATTTGTTCTGGGTGATTTCCGACAAAAGAGTAGCGTTACAAAAATGTTGCAAAGTTTGGGTTGGGAAGAATTGAGATAAAGAAGAAGAGCTGCTCGACTAAGTGGTATGTTCCGAGCTGTCAGCGGAGAGATGGCGTGGAATGACATTAGTAGACGAATAAGTTTGAGTGGCGTTTATAAAAGTAGGAAAGATCACAATATGAAGATAAAGTTGGAATTCAAGAGGACAAACTGGGGCAAATATTCATTTATAGGAAGGGGAGTTAGGGATTGGAATAACTTACCAAGGGAGACGTTCAATAAATTTCCAATTTCTTTGAAATCATTTAGGAAAAGGCTAGGAAAACAACAGACAGGGAATCTGCCACCTGGGCGACTGCCCTAAATGCAGATAAGTATTTATTGAATTGACATTATGAGTGAACAATAAGATCAGTGGATGATATTAGCGATTTACTGGTTGGTGTAACAGATAATGGAGCGGTATCTGATATGAGTGATTGCAATAGTACTGAAAAGACTGTGAGTTAAACACGTAGTCTAGACAGAAGAAATGAGGACAGTGAGGTCTTAGCGTTTGTTGATCTTAATTTTACGATGGGTTACCACAGATTCCCATCTTACAAAAATTGTTGGTTATCAGCTAGAGACCTTGGTATGGATTTAGTTGTGGATACAATGACGAGGGCAAGATTTCAAGAGATCATATATTCATGTGAATAACTATGCAGTGTCGATAGTGAACTCAGACAGGATACACAAAGTAAAACCTTTCTTAGCAATAAGAAATTTCAATCTGTATACGAATGGACTCGGGAGGTAAGTGTGGACGATTCTGTTGTGCTATTCAAAGGACGCAGTTCTCTAAAATAGTAAAATCCTGTCAAGCCCATCAAGCAGGCTTACAAATTCCGGTGTTTACTGACCAGAAGGGATTCATTCTTGCATTTCAAATCTATCAGGGGAAGAATGGGTATCTTGAAGAGTTCTGAGAGCGCAGGTTAGGTGAGAAGGTGGTTTTGTCTCTGACAAAACATGTGTGGGGCAAGAACAAAATTGTATTTTTTGACAATTATTTTACCAATCCTCGACTTTTGGAAAGGCTGAAACTATCAAAGACCTTGGCATGTGGCACAGAAAGATCTGACAGGCAGGGTTATCCAAGAAATCTAAAACTGAGAAGAGCCTGATAAGAAGAGAGTAGGATTACAGATTTTCGAATACTGGTTTGGACTTCAAGTTGCAAGACAACAAATCTGTACATTTTGCATCCAATTACCATGGGTTAGAACAAATTTATGTGCAACGAACTCAGAAAGATGGATCCAAACAGAGTACAGCATGCTCCGTAGTTGTATATGACTACAATTTGTACATGGGAAGAGTTGACCTTGCCGACCATTTTAGAATCCTGTTTGATGTTGACAGGAAGTCGAAGAAATGGTGGCGGAGGCTCTTCTGGGGGTTTCTTGACATCATGTGTGTAAATGCCTACGTAATTTACTGTGAAATGTTTGATAAGACAACGGTCCTCCAGCTTCGAAGGATGGTGGCAAAAGGATTTTCGTCAATGAAAAAACCCCAAAACAAGAGAAATTCCTTTACAACACTTGGGTCACCTCCATCCCTGCATGCAAAAAGAAAGATGGAGCGCTCTATCCCGGAAGATGTCAGAATGGAAAACAGGGGTATTCATTCGCCTAAATTTGTGGAGGCTTGTGGGCGATATGAGGTGTGCAGTATGAAGTAGGTCCAGTCACGTCCACATTCTCAATGCAGCCACTACAAGGTGTCAACGACGTGTCTGTGTCAACGAGAAGAAGAACTGCTTTGTGGAATGCCACCAAGTAGAGGTGTAGAATACTTTGAACATTCCCATTTGGCATTTTTGTCAGACAGATTGATTGCTTTCATTTTACTTCTTCTTTATTATGTTCATTTTATAATGGTTTGCGAATTTCATACCACTGGTATTGATTCCCATTCATTTTTATAATATTGTTAGTAAAAATTTGTGTCCTTCAGCAGTTTTGATGTACTTATATGTAAGGGGTGACTAGAGGACTGACGGTACTTAAACGTTCAACAGCTAGATTGTGTTCCCAATCACAAGTGGACTGAGGGTACTTCAAAGTGCCATGAAAAAATGGATATTTGGAATTGTTGCATTTTGAAAATACTCCTTGTGTCTCTTAATTGAATGGTATTTAAAACGTTTGAGGACTTAAATTGCATTTATTTCATTTTCTGTACTTTTGGGACACAAAGGGTTCTAATAAGGTGATATATGAGCATCATATCGCAGATTAAAGATATATCTTACGCAGCAGTTCAGGCTCCGGTCCAGTTTCTTATTACTGTGGCAGGTTATTTCAGTCAACCCAGTGTCGTAGTAGTTAAATATAGGTAGTATAAGGGAGCGAATTATTTGTACTTTAAGTCGAACAGAGAAAACATTTGCGAACCGTTTCAGGGAATATAAGCATTTTTGTACTTTATTACATGTACTTATCACCTGTTGAGTCCAATTTATGGTCTCAGTCATAATAATTCCCAAGTTAGTCACTGAAGTAGAGTAGGGTATGATTTTATTGTTTAAAATTATTGGGAAGATGTCCTGTTGCTTGAGGGAATACACGCTTTTACTGATACCGATAATAACTTGAGTCTTATTTGGGTTCACTAACAAGCTGTTTTTATTTGCATAGTCACTAAGATGTTGAAGGTCGGAATTTATTTTAGTAATTGCAGTATCAATATCACTCGGTTTTGAGTGATAGAAAATCTGTGTATCATCCGCTCACACTTGCAATTTGCAGAATTTAAGTGCTTTTTATATATCATTAATTTGGATGATAAATAGTAGTGGTCCGAGTACCGACCCCTGAGGAACAACGAGGGTCTTACTTTGCCATCCTGAACTCAAATTTCCTACTGTCACACGTTGCTGGCGATTTTCAAGGTAAGATGAAAAGAAACGAAGTGATGCACTATTAAAATTTAGCTCTCGAAGTTTCTGCAGTAGTAACTGAGGATTGACAGTGTCGAAGGCACTACTGAGATCTAATAATGTCAGTACAGTCACGTCCCGTTGGTCCATTGCACGTCTGATATCATCTGTCACTCGTAGAAAACCTGTCGCAGTGCTATGTCCTTTCCTAAAGCCGGATGGAAAGGGATTAAAGAGAGAATGCTTGGTAAGGTTTGCAGTAACTTGTGTATGAACTAGACGTTCAAGCACCTGGGATAAGGGTGGTAGGATGGATAATGGACGATAATCTGAAGGAGAATCTAACTTGGAGTTCTGCGGGATGGGTGTAATTAGTGTATCACTCCAAACATCTGGGAAAACTCCGTTTGTCAGGCAGTAGTTAAATATATGAGTTAGTATTGGTAGAACATATATCCTTAATAAGCGATATAGGAATGTCATCATTACCTGTGGCATTAGATGTAATAGAGTATATCACACCTTTAACTTCATTCGAGCTGACATTTCTAAAAGAGAATTCCTCATAAACAGACTGCTGTTGTAACGAGGGTAGTGAATTTTTATGAAATACATCGCAATTGGTAAATATCCTGGTGGCAATGGTCACTTGTAGTAGTGTGTTAATAAGGTGAAGTGAATACATAATTACCCAACAACAATAACAACAAAAGTCCAACAAGGAATTGCGTGAATAGGAAATATTACAATAAAACTACTAGTTTAACATTCTAAATCTAGCATCATATAAAAATTCACACACAATTTAAGAAAATCCAGTGCTTAACATTACGGCTTACAATACTATAGGTTGAGCTTACTACTACGAGTAGTTTAATATTTCAAGTGATAATTAAGTAAAGTTAAAACTTAACTACCCTAAAACTTCACTAGAACAACTAGATTACAACAAGCAATTTCATTAATTGAAAATACTACAAGAAATACTATTAGTTTGACATTCTAAATCCAAAATTTTAAAATACAATTTCACATTCAACTTAAGTATTTCCAGTGCATAACACTACGTCTTACAATACTATAGGTTGAGCTTACTACTAGCTTAGCATTGCAAGTGATAATCAAGTAAAGTTAAACATAAATACGTAACAACAACAACAACAACAAGAGTACAACAAGCAATACATAAAAATAAAATATCACAAGAAATACCGATACTACTAGTTCAACATTCTAATTCCAACATCATCATATAGGAATTCAGACACAAATTTCCAGTGCTTAACATTGCGGCTTACATTACTATAGGTTGAGCTTACCACTTACTTAACATTACAAGTGATAATAAAGTAAAGTTAAAAAGATAGGTAATTACCCAACAACAACAACAACTCTCTGGGA